>NC_063168.1:18339080-18649705 GCF_023159225.1 Perognathus longimembris pacificus | reverse complement strand
TTGTGGTTGGCTGAATTTGCATGTAATGGTTTAGATCGGAAGTGTGCTCCAAAAAAATTCATGTGTTGAAGGCTTAATTCCCAAGGCAGAAGTATTTATTGGTGACACTTTGAGAGTGATTAGATAACGAGGGCTGTGATTTCCAGTGATTGATGAATTTGTAATTCAATGACCTATTGGGAAATGGCCTTTAGGAGGCAGACTCTAGTTGGAGGAAATAAGTTCATAGAGGTGTGCTCTTAAAGATATATTTTGTCCCTAGATTCTATTTTTCTCCCTCTCTTTTAGCTTCCTGGCTGCAAGAAGGGAGCAGCTTTGCTCTCCCACATGTTCTCCACAATGGCATTCTGTCTCACCTCAGGCCCAAACACAATAGAGCCAGGTGATCATAAACCAAAACTTCTGAAACCATGAACCAAAAAAAAAATCCTTGCTCCTTTAAGCTGATTTTCTTAGATACTATGTGCTAACACTTTGCAGACTCTGTTAAGTTAGGGGTCTTGAGATAGATGGTCTTGAGTATCTGGGTAGACTCCAAATGTAGTCACAAGTGTCTTTATAAGAAGGCAGCAGAGTGAACTTTGGTTAGAGAAGAAGGAAGAGTGGTTCTAAGAATGGGAACACCGGTTGGGGGTACATGGGGAATGTCTCACAATCCAAGGAATGCAGGCAGTCCCTAGAAGCTGGAAGAAACAAACCATACAAAGAGGGGGGTGGGTATCTACTGATACATTAACTTTAACTTGGTAATACCTCAACTTTAACCTTGTAGATTTTAGATTCTTTTCGAACTTAATAAAGTAAGAATGTATTGTTTTAAATGTCCAAATGTGTGGTGAAACAGCCATGACAAACAAATATATAGACATAGATTTAGAGGATAATAGGTAAGAAGCAACAAAATAGTGGGGATGAGTAAAACTGTCTGTTTTTTTTTTTGTTTTTTGTTTTTTTTTTTTTGCCAGTCCTGGGCCTTGGACTCAAGGCCTGAGCACTGTCCCTGGCTTCTTCCCGCTCAAGGCTAGCACTCTGCCACTTGAGCCACAGCGCCACCTCCGGCCATTTTCTGTATATGTGGTGCTGGGGAATTGCCACTAGGCCATATTCCCAGTCCCAAATAAAACTGTCTATGGAGAGGGGAGATGGGGAATAAGGAGAGAGGAAAGCCATGAAGGAAGCCTGGGGGTCAACTTTAGCTTTCAGGTAGAGGCAAAAACAGAGGGATTTATTTCCATTGCTAGAATATGACAAACTAGTTATCTTGAAAGACTACTTACTACAAAGGACTAGCAAAGTACTATTTAATCTTGGAAATACATTTTTATGCTGGCTGAAGCAAAGAACCCTTCAAAGTCAAACATTAAATGCAGTGGGAACCCTAGAGATGAGCAGAAACCTGCAAACGCTTTGGCCTGAAGAACATTTGTTTCATGAATGAACATGGTAGTCATAGTCATGTCTGAAAGTGTTCAGGTCTCCCATTTTAACCTTTCAAACATGTGTCCCAATACATGGGTTGGATTTATGGCAGGCTCGTCCCCGTGGGCCTTTCATAGTGTCCCATGCCAGAGCAAACTGTGGTCCCAAACCATCTTTGGAAATTGTATATACTGGTATTAGAACTAGGAAAGTGAAAGGGAATACCCAAATCGAGAGACACAGGATAAAAAGACAAACGACTACAAAAGCAATACTTGTAAAACTGTTTGGTGTAAACCAACTGAACTGGAGGCAGGAGGTGGGGGGGGGGGGGGCGGCCGGGGAGGGAAAGGGGAGGAGGGGGAATGAGGGAGGAGATAACAAACAGTACAAGAAATGTATCCAATGCCTAATATGAAACTGTAACCTCTCTGTACATCACTTTGACAATAAATAAGAAAAAAAATAAATAATAATAAAATAATTTTTTAAAAAACATGTGTCCCAGGACCTTGAGCTCAGTATGCCCAAAAATATATCAACCCTTTTCCTTTGTTGAATTATGATCTTATGCTAAGCAAGCTCAGCAATTGCCTGCCTCTAAAGTACCTGCCACTTCCTTTGTTCCGGGAGAGCACTGCCTTGGAAATGCCTCCTGTGCTTCGCTTACCTGCTTGAGGTAATAAATCTTCTCTACTCTTTTCTTAGTCAGGCTTGTTTCAGCTTTTCATTAAGATGCAAATCTGTGGCACTTGACAACACAACAATCTCATTAAGAATAAATAAGAGGAAGTTCACATTGAACACTTTATAGTAGAACTACAGAATGATAGAAAACAGAAGAAAAAATGGGAAGCCTCCCAGGAAAAGAAAATATGGACAAAAATCAACAAGGCAGACCTCTTAACTGGGAAAGCCAAAACACGCCTGAGGCTTAATATGCTGAAAGAAAATTATTGGCAAACTAAGTTTGTATATTCTTTTTCAAAAACAATGGCAATTACTTTTTCTTTTTTTTGCCAGTCCTGGGCCTTGGACTCAGGGCCTGAGCACTGTCCCTGGCTTCTTCCCGCTCAAGGCTAGCACTCCGCCACTTGAACCACAGCACCACTTCTGGCCATTTTCTGTATATGTGGTGCTGGGGAATCGAACCTAGGGCCTCGTGTATCCGAGGCAGGCACTCTTGCCACTAGGCTATATCCCCAGCCGGCAATTACTTTTTCAAACAAATAGAAATGGTGAAATAAAAACTATTGCCAGGGGCCTGGGGATATGGCCTAATGGCAAGAGTGCCTGCCTCGTATACATGAGGCCCTGGGTTCGATTCCAAGTGGTGCTGTGGCTTAAGTGGCAGAGTGTTAGCCTTGAGCAAAAGGGAAGCCAGGGACAGTGCTCAGACCCTGAGTCCAAGCCCCAGGACTGGCCAAAAAACAAACAAACAAAAACTATTGCCAGTAATAGACCCCCTCTAAGGGAAATTCTAAAGACTATCCTTTAGCATGGAAGAAGGAAAGAGCCAAATACCAGATTGGGGTAAGGAGAGTGCTAACTATATGGCTGGCTATACATTAGTAGGGGAGAGAAAAATAGTCATCTCTTAAGGAATTAAAAAAAATAGGAATCAAATTTGTAACTGTCAGTAGCATTTAAATTTGGAAGAGACCATCAAAGCTAGAATGTTTATTGCTTAGGAAGATGGTAGAAACATTATGCATAATCACCAAAAGAGTATATATAACGCCATAACTAAAAAAGGAAAAGGAAAGGAGAAAAGTAATAAAAATTTGAGTGAGAAAGGAGGGAAAATAAAACATTGAAGGTTCAAGACATACAACATTATGAAATAAGATGGTAAAAATAAATTTAAATAGGTTATAAATTAAAGTCACTAGAAATAGATTAACTTTTAAACTTACAAGGCAAACATTTATTACTGGTTATATAGATATGTATACATATGTATATACATATATACACATATGTATTTTTAAAATTTTCATGCCAGCCCTGGAGCTTGACTTCAGGCCCAGGGTGCTAGCCACACCTCCACTTTTGGCTTTTGGGGGGGGTAGTTTATTGGAGATAAGAGTATTACAGACTTTCCTGCCCAGGCTGACTTCCAAATGGGATCCTCTGATCTCAGCCTCCTGAGTAGCTAGGAGCACAGGTGTGAGCCACCAGCACCTGGCAATTACAGGTACTATATCTCTTTTTAAAGAATTTAGGACTGGGGCTGGGGATATGGCCTAGTGGCAAGAGAGCTTGCCTCGTATACATGAGGCCCTGGGTTCGATTCCCCAGCACCACATATATGGAAAACGGCCAGAAGGGGCGCTGTGGCTCAAGTGGCAGAGTGCTAGCCTTGAGCAAAAGGAAGCCAGGGACAGTGCTCAGGCCCTGAGTCCAAGGCCCAGGACTGGCCAAAAAAAAAAAAGAATTTAGGACTATTGTTTTTACTTGCATTTAAAATAAAATGATTTTGAATATATGAGAATAAGAGCATGAATGAACTATACAATGCAGACTATGGAAAGAAATTGGTGTTATGTAAGTGTCAAACAAAATAATCTATTTTAGAAAAAACTTTGTGAGAGATAAAGGGAACCACTTCAAAAAGATAAAAGGCTTGGTTCTGCAAGAAGACATAAGAGCTCTCTCAACTTGTAAGTACCTAGATCAAGTTGATAGAATCAATAAGAAGATAGAAGATTAGAAGAACACAATTATCGAGCTGGTTGTAATTGAATAAAGTACAGAAAACCATATCTACTTAATGACTGCAAAACACACATTCTTTTTAACCAACAAGTATTTTTGAAAATTGACCCCATGCTGGGTTACAAAACAAATCTCAACCATTGTAAAGAGAGTTAAATCATGCATATCACAGTGTCCAATTGCAAGAAGAAATTGATATCAAAAGGATAACTACAAAAGTCCACATATGAGAAATAGAAATACCTTCTTCTAAATAATCTATGGGCCAAAAAAGAAACTATAATGGAAATAAAAATACTTGCAATATGTGGCAACAAAAATACTATCAATGCCATTAAAGTAAGATTTATTGAGAAATTACAGCCTTAAATGCTTTTAATTAAAAGATAAAAGGCTAACAATGAGTTAAGAATTTACTATTTTTAACAGTAATGAAATACAAATAAAGCAAGTATAAGATAAATGAACACATATACATGGAGAGAAAGGTATAAAGGTATAAAGCTTTAGGGATCCAGCTTGATTATGGCAGTAACCATCTTGCTTGTAGCCACCATATTGGCTACCACATGACCCTAGCTCTCCTCTCAAGCACTATAGGACAAACAAAACTGTTAAGACAGTGCTGGCCACTGATGTCTGGCTGCTTATTAACTAACATTTGAACTTCTTATGCCCTTCCTTCCTTCCTTCCTTCCTTCCTTCCTTCCTTCCTTCCTTCCTTCCTTTCTTTCTTTCTTTCTTTCTTTCTTTCTTTCTTTCTTTCTTTCTTTCTTTCTTTCTTTCCTTTTCTTTCTTTTTTGAGAAAGATCAAATGTATTCTGGTAGGCATGGCATACCTTTATCTAGTAAAACCCTTAGTTGTTGGGAACCATTCATTTCACTGCAATCCTGGATTTGTCTGCCTTTCTCTGAGCTTGTGGCCCTTTGCAGCTGGTTCTCATCCAGGGTGATTAAGATTTTCTAATATAAACACTCATTATTCACAGGTGACATATGATCATCTGCACATAAAATCTCAGAACTATAGAAGAAAGGTATAGGAGTTCTTCTCCCTTCTGGTTGCAGTTGCAGTGTTTGGAAAGCAGAGATACAGTAGACTGTGACAGGGATCACATCCCAGGAATACAGTGATTATGAACTAATGAGCTTATAACAAAATAAAAATATGTTTTCCCTTGCTTTCTTTTTATTATAAAATCCCTATTAAAAGCAAATGGCAGTGGCACATTCCCACACACCTAGAGTTAGAAGAGAATTTGTGGTCATTAGTGAAGCCCAGAGCAACCTCTGCAACAGCACCCAAAAGAGGCATAGTCGGACATGGCAGCAGCATGTTAGCTCTCTATGTCACATTAAGTGACATAGATCTGTGGTGCTTAAAGAGAAATCTCAAAGGTCCATGGCATTGGAAGTAATAACAATATTGCTACTTTTCTTCTACTGTGAGAGATCTGAAATGGGCCAGAAACAGTTCCTTCAATAAAGAGCCTGCCTGACTAGATGCTATCTAGACTATATGAAGAATCTTTATCTTCACTGATTGGACAATGAACAAACATAGGCTTGTTATCCAATGGGTTCCACATCCACAAATGCAACAAATATGGAGAGAAATGTTTTTTATCCATCAGTACTGATTGTGTACAAACTTATTTCATCCCATGATCATTCCCCAAAGAGTACAGTATCACAACTATCTCTGTAATATTAATATTTTGTATAAGTGTTGTTAGTCCTCTAGAGTCAAAGTAAGCCACTCATGCCTCACTCTGGAAGATTCTTCATCGAATGCTAGCCCCAAGTATAAACACAGAGTTCCTCATTTAATCCCTTCTCAGTAGTCAAGTGGCCTACATTTTCCCTCATGTTGTTTCTTGGAACTTCTAATGGCCCCTTAGACTCTGATGAGTTCTTCCAATGTCACCTATAGCTCCCCAAGGTTAAGAAGCCTAGCTAGAAACTTTAACACAAAGAAAAGCCTGTGTTTCTTTCAAAAGCCCTTTAAAACACAGATTTAAAAGTTGATGGCAATGCATCCTTTCTCATTAGAGTTAGGGCAGGTTCTCACTGAAATCTGGGTGAATTGTGTCCTTTTCCAGCAATCAGGGAAATGAACTGGGTGACAGCTAGCACAGCAGGAAATTTCCTGGAAGACAAAGGAACTAGGATTGGGGTGGATGACTTCCACAAGAAAAGTTCTGGAGAAGCAACCAAAGATGATTAACATTTCCTTTGTGTGGGAAAGAAAAGTGACCTTAGTATTACTGATATTTTATAATGTCCCCTGTGAATGTTTCTACCTAGGGTTTTCTTCTTTCAAAAAAATACTTTTTTAGCCAGTTAAAGGTACTTAGGAATTAGCCAGTAAAACAGAGAGAGAGAGAGAGAGACAGACAGACAGACAGACAGACAGACAGACACAGAGAGAATCACTGGTAATACCAGATGTTACTGAGAAGTCAAATAAAACACTAACAACAGAAAGGATGTTGAAGTAGCATCACACATTGGCCATTTGAGAAGAAGGTTTTGAAAGAATGGTATGGTTGATACTAGATCTCAATGTTTAATGGGTTTTCATGGAAAGGGAATAAAACTTCTAGAAACAAGCTTTAGAAGGAAAGAAAGATAAGAAATCTAGGTGAATGAGGTATTTGTGACAGAAAGAAAGATATTGGATGCCTTTTTACTTGTTAGGTTCAAAGAAGTAGAGAAAACGGATGAAGAGGTTAAAAGCACAGGGAGAGAAAAAGGAATAATGAGAGTTGGAGGCATGGCTCTTGAGATTGGTAGCCATGAGCAAAGATGTAATCAGATTCCTAGTCTCAGACCTAAAAAAAGAAAGAATAAAGAAATAATGAAATAACTTCCTTCATGGAGGCAGAAAGTTAGATTCTAGATTTGTTTTCCATTAAGACAATAAAATGGCCCTTGCCTTATTTTGAAAAATGATATAAGTGGATAATTCCAAAGCACAGTTGTCTATTTCACTTGTTTATAACCATCTCTATGTGAGAGACTTTGTATTTGAACATTGATAACAGATATATCATCAATGAATGTGCTTCAAGTGGTTATGATATTAAGATCAGAGTCCTTCAGGTGTTACCTGGATATTTCTTACATGGTCTATGAAAAAACAGATATTTTTCAAATGAGGGACAAGAGAGAAATAGCAAAGATTTTGCTTATTTTAGAAATTTTCCTGATTTGTAATCTATCACTAACATGAAAGGTGTTTATCATTTAATGTATTTCTGGATATTGGTTGCAAGTTGAGCCTCAATAAGTTAAGCCTTTATTTTCTATAAGGTTATGAATGAGGATAGTGTTCCTAGAGCCCCATTACCACCAAATATCAAAATAAATTATGACAAATATAAACACATGCTTTTGCAATGATTGTCTGAGTTTGTAAGGAAAAGGACATTTTTCTAAGTAATCTTTTCAGAAGATGCATTTTTTTCTCAACAGGCTAAGACTTTTAAAAATATAAAATCCAAAAGAAGTTCCAATAAGAGGTATTTTGTTTTTCTGATAAATCTCCCTGGAGAAATTAAATGTTTCAGTGCTATAAGGGCTTTCAAACTATAATCAAAATGAGAGACATCTGTCAAGAAACTACCATTGCAGAGTCTGTGGCTAGAACTTTCCTAGAATGTTCAGGGTTTCCCTTGTTTTCGGTCTCCTACCTTTCCTCTTCCTGTTTCTACTACCAATGTCAATTAAGTAGCAGTTCCTCCTCCCCCTCCCCCTCCCCCTCCCCCTCTTCTTCATGTTTTGAGGGCAATTGTTTGACATAATTCTATTGGTTGCATGGTTTCTTTCCTGAACAGGTCATGTTTTGCCAACTATCTTTTCCAAGTGAAAAAATTAAAAATAAATAAACAAAGTGCTAACCCCAGGCCTTGTTAGAGATGAAGACTTACCTTATTGTCTGTGGACAGCACTCCTTCCATAGGGAAGAATAATATCTTTCCAAGAGTGTTCCTAATTCAGATGCCTGTGGATTTGTTCCATCTATCCCTGAATCCATAGGATAAAAAATCTTCCCCACGTTACACTTTAGGGCCTACAGATTTTTTTCTCTGTCACCTATGATAAAAGTCAGGCAGTCACAAGGGTGAGATTTGGCAAATTGAGAGGGTCGTATTTATATTGATAAATGTCATAAAACAGGATGTCAAGTGAAGCCACTGTGAGTGAGGAGCCATCTGCACCCTCCTGTCAGTGTTTATAGTGAGGATTAAGAGCATTAAGTGCATTAAAAATGGTAAAACCTTATACAAACAGAAAGAATTTCTGTAAACTTGTAAAATATATACAGACATATGAACCAAGCCACACTAATGCTTTTCTCATACAGGTCTGTGTAGTTAGAATTAAAAGTTTTCCTTTTCCCCTAAAAACCATAAGCTGAATTAAAGAAGCACTTTGGTCATCACAGAAGAGTAACACAAGTGAATGATTCATTCTTGAACTGGGAAAGCAGCCCTTCTTCCCCCAGCCTCCTCCTCAGAGGCCGCCCGCCCCTGCCCACACAGCCACTCCAGGAATGAGCCCCCTCAAGGTTTCAGACTGGAAAACTTTTGTCAAACACCTATAAGCACAGATCAGCATCATGCCATTCAAACTGGAAACAGTTTTCCATCCCAGTGCCCCTCCCCAAAGCATTTAATCAGTATTCCTTTTATCTAAAAGCAAGAGGACAAAAAACCCAACTAATTTGCTATAAGCAAAACAATTTGAAATTCTAGTCACGTTGTGAAAAAAGTCAAGAGATCATTTTTCTACTGCTTGCTCCCCGCCCCAACCAATGTCTTGTGTGACTTTCCAGTCAGTTTCAGGCAAGAAAACACTTCAGAAATTCAATCTATGTTTTGCTACACCTATTCCTGTAGCACCCAAGTGCCAAATAGGCTCTGAGAAAGAAAAAAATAATCTTTTTTTTTGGCCAGTCCTGGGCCTTGGACTCAGGGCCTGAGCACTGTCCCTGGCTTCTTCCCGCTCAAGGCTAGCACTCTGCCACTTGAGCCACAGCGCCGCTTCTGGCCGTTTTCTGTATATGTGGTGCTGGGGAATCGAACCTAGGGCCTCGTGTATCCGAGGCAGGCACTCTTGCCACTAGGCTATATCCCCAGCCCGAAAAAAATAATCTTTAAGCTTCATCTCACCCTTAAATTTCCAAAGATTAACATAGATGGGATACATGTGTTGGTTAATTATAGTTAATCATCTCATTAAATGTGAACCAAATCCCAATTACAAAGACATATGTCTTCTCCTCTTAGCTATCATTGGGGCTTCAAAGTGAAAGCTTAAGAAACAGGTCACAAAAAGCAGTCTCTCTCTCTGTCTCTCTCTCTCTCTCTCTCTCTCTCTCTCTCTCTCTCTCTCTCTCTCTCTCTCTCTCTCTCCCACACACACAAACACACACACAGACAGACACACACACACCTTCTCCTGTCCTCCTGTCTCTTGTTCTCCTTTCTTCTTTCCAAGGCAAACTAGGAAACTAGAATTTCTCTTCCCCAAAGCAAGTCATGAAAGCCCATCTTCCCTACCTTTCTGTCATAGAGATGGCCATAAAGAAATTCTCTAACCCGTTTGTTCAGTAGTATGTCATAAGGCTCTCATTTCAGAAGGGATCTTACCCCATACCCAGGAGGAAGGAATGCTGCAAAGAAAAATCTGAGGCCAAGAAGAATCTAAACAGACAGGCCTTTCTGGATTTCTCTACTCTATTAGTATTAGCTCATACATATTTTTGTCCAATTATATTTCTACACAGCTCTCCACATAGCATCAAATCTAAGTATAAAAACATACTTGTATGTGTCTTGGGGCCTTCCATCAGAACATTCTTCTATCAAGTAAATTTGTTATATTTTTCTTAATTTGTCTTTTGTGATGGGCAGGAAAGCAGTCATCGTTTCTTTCCCTCCCCCCACATGGCCAACCATTTGCTCCTAGTGTTTCTTTCTTTCTTTTTTGTTTTTGCCAGTCCTGGGCCTTGGACTCAGGGCCTGAGCACTGTCCCTGGCTTCTTTTTGCTCAAGGTTAGCACTCTACCACTTGAGCCACAGTGCCACATCTGGCCGTTTTCTGTATATGTGGTGCTGGGGAATTGAACCCAGGGTTTCATGTATACGAGGCAAGCACTCTTGCCACTAGGCTATATCCCCAGCCTCCTAGTGTTTCTTGTATCACTAAACCAACAACTGCAAACACAACCACAGTGATTGATTTTTTTCACTAAAATAAACATGATCATGATGTTTAATCTTGATTTTTAACTTAATTGGATCAAGAAGTATCCAAGTATCCAAGTACCCAAGAGATTAGTAAAGTACACCTCTACTAGGGGTGTCCATAATGGCTTTTTCAAAGAAAAGTAAGTGGCAGGAGGGGGAAGATGTGTTTTGAATGTGGGCTGTACCATCCTATAGACTGGGGGCCTAGATGGAATAAAGGAAGAAAAGGAATAAAGTCAGGGAACATAAGGATTTCCTCCAGTTCTGCTTCCTGGCTGCCATGATGTGAGCTTCTCTATGCCACCACATCCTCTTGACAATAATGGACTGAAACCATGAGCCAAAATCAATCATTTCACCCATTAAATCAGTCTCTCAGGTATTTCTGCCACAATATTGAATAGTTGATGGACTCAATGAACCATAGCCTTCATAACTCACCATGAAAGCTAAAATAAGAAAAATAGAACAGAGCTAAATGAAATATTTTCCTTGATCCCCACAAAGATTCATTTTCATACTTAATCCTACTGTTTGTTGTAGTCATCCATCAATAGCCACAGGACATACCTCTACCCACCCCAGTGAATATAAAAACCTAAGAATGCTCAAGGCCCTTATATAAAATTACATTTAACCTACACATATTCTTCTACACACCTTAAGTCATCTCCAGTTTATTACAATACCTAATACAATGTAAAAAGCTATATAAATTGTTGCTCTGTGTGATATAGAAGAAAAAGGGTTGTATATGTTTGATTGTGATGTTTTTTCCCAAATATTTTTAATCCATAGTTAGTTGAATCTATGGATATGGAACCCATGATTGTAAGGGCTAACTGTACTTGAAAGATAATTTGCAGGTCTTTTGAGTTTCTACCAAAGATAAAACTATAAACTGTGAACCTTTGGACTTGACTTGGGTGTTGTTGCTTAACAGTTTACAGAATATACTTGTGTCCATTATTTCCTTTCATCAGTACAAGATGCAAGAGTTGAACAGATGTTAGTGTAAGTGAAGAAATTGGGTCTCCGTGAAGCTATCTAAGTCGGTAAGGTAAGAATGACTAAAAACACACTGACTCTTCATGCCACTCTGTTTCCTGGGATAAATGAATACAGAGATAGTAGAGATAGAGATAATAGAATATAAGGAATAGTAATATAAAAATGTTCAAATACAAAAATATGAGACTATTAACAATGATGGTCACTAAAACACAGTAAAAGTGAAGTTTCAAGTAGACATATGAAAGCACATATATGTAGAGCATAGAGCACTGTAATTGTAATTTTGAATGTGGTTGTTATGTGCTGTAGTATTTTCTTCTATTTCTTTTAACAAGTCTGATGATGTTGGTGGACTGAAAAACAAAATAAGAAACATCTGAACTAATACGTGTTTGTGTTGATTCATTCGTGGTGGTGGTGTCAACACTGGAGCTGCTTGTAGGCTATCTTCTCACACAAAATAATTACTGTTTACTGATGGCAAAGCCTTGTGAATATGACCAAAGTGCCAGCGACATAAGAAAAGCCTGTTTAAATGATCTGAAAGCAGGGCCACAGCTGTAACTTTGCCCTGGCAGAGTCTGTCGAGTAAATAGCATGATCTTTTCAAACACAGCCATATTATTTTCTTCCTGGCATTTATAATTTGTTAAAACTCTCACTGTGTATGCCTTCCCTGCTTAATAACAATGGCATGTAGCCAATCTCTGCCCTTATCTCTTGCACACACATTACTTCTATGTATTATTTAATCTTGTTTTATATCAGAAGGAAATTCATACATACCTAACTGCAAATTTTAAACATATTCTTAAACATAACTTATAACTGCATGATATAACATTTAAAACTGCTAAGTAAAATCATTTCACTAAGATGTGATATCAGTGGAGCCCAACATCAACTTCTGATTTTGTTTAGAAGGACAAAGAAACCCAAAACTTGATGCTTTGAAACTGCTAATATTTGATTTGGTAAGACATATTACATTGGTATTTATAGGCTTAGTCTTATTGCCAGAGCTCCAACAGAATCTGTAATGGGATTGAGGCCATTGTTTGTACCTTGGTAGGTACATGAATTTCCAACCATTTTCTAATTTAGAAATTATGGGTAGGTTTTCAATAATTTTTATTCTTTTTTTTTTTTTTTTTTTTTTGCCAGTCCTGGGCTTTGGACTCAGGGCCTGAGCACTGTCCCTGGCTTCTTCCCGCTCAAGACTAGCACTCTGCCACTTGAGCCACAGCGCCGCTTCTGGCCGTTTTCTGTATATGTGGTGCTGGGGAATCGAACCTAGGGCCTCGTGTATCCGAGGCAGGCACTCTTGCCACTAGGCTATATCCCCAGCCCAATAATTTTTATTCTTAATTTAGGATTAGATGCTGACATAAGAGCTACCTAGCATTGTCAACAAAATTTATAGTTTATATTAATCCCTTTCTCCCATACCATTATATAACCATGGGGTTTGCAGAAATCTGGAAGTTTGCAGAAGCTAGTTATCAACTTTGAACAATTTGGTTTATCAGCTAAGAATAAGAGCTTTGGAAACAGCATGAGCCTGAACTCAGGTTTTCTCCATGAAACTTCCACTTGATTTGCTAAATGGATATAAAATAAAACATTCCTCATTGAGTTGCCATGATTGAATGAACTATTGCAAGACTCAATATAGGTACATAGTGTGCTGGTAACTAATATGAGTTCTTCAATTCCTATAGCAATCTCACCACATAGCCCCTCAGCCTTTGATGGAAAACTTCCAGCAACAATGAACTTTCTACTCTTAAAGTACCTGTCACAATTTTAAGTCACACTGTCAAAGGTTATCTCTCTCTTCCTCTTGCATACTGTTGAAGATAGATAGATAGATAGATAGATAGATAGATAGATAGATAGATAGATAGATAGATACACACACACACACATACACACACACACACACACATATGCCCTTGAGGATGAGGTAGGTAGGTTATCTCTTCCTCTTGCCTACTGTTGACTATATACATATATATTCCCTTGAGGATGAGGTGGTAGACATAATCCCTATTTCTCACAATAATTGCTCCTTGAAATAATTTCAATAATAATTCAATAATTTCAATAATTGTTTTGCCACTTCTCCCTTTCTATCAGTCTTTTCACCAGCACAAATACTTCTAAATCTTTTTCTATTATTTTAGATTTTTAATGTCCCTTCTTTATCACCATGATTATTTTCCTACAGGACTTTTACAGTTTATGTCTGTCCAACACTCTTAAAATGTGATATATACAGCTAATGAAATTGTCTAAAAGAGGACTAAGAAGTTGAGGCATATAAAATTCTAACCTTGAATAATGACACTTTGCTACTTCATTTCTTATTCTTATTTTTTTATTTCTTTTTATTTCTTTCTTTTTTTTTTTTTTTTGGCCATTCCTGGGGCTTGGACTCAAGGCCTGAGCACTGTCCCTGGCTTCCTTTTACTCAAGGCTAGCACTCTGCCACTTGAGCCACAGCGCCACTTCTGGCCTCTTTCTATATATGTGGTGCTGGGGAATTGAACCCAGGGCTTCATGTATACAAGGCAAGCGCTCTTACCACTAGGCCATATCCCCAGCCCTTCTTTTTCTTTTCTTAAGACGTTGAAGAAAAGGTACAGACCTGCTTCTTTTCTTTATTGTTTATTTATTTAGATTTTTTGGTTTGTTTCTGTGAGGGTCCTGGGGCTTGAACTCAGAGCATGGGCTCTGTCCCTGATATTTTGTGGTCAGGGCTAGCACTCTACCACATAAATCACAGCTACACTTCTGGCTTTTTGGTAGTTAATTGGAAGTAAGAGTCTAATTGACTTTCCTGCCTGGGCTGGCTTTGAACTGCAATCCTCAGATTTTTAGCCTCCTGAATAGCTAGGATTACAGATGTGAGCCACCAGTGCCTGGCATCTTCATTATTATTTTTTTTTCACACAAATGCTTCTAGTGTTAGGTTCTGTATTTGCAATCCCTGATTTATGAAAATTTAATTCAACTTCTTAAATTTCCATTATACATCTTGGAAATTGAGTTGCCATTATGAGAAGCATAGAGGTTTCCTGAGATGTATGTAATGCCTGTGAAATTTGTGTTAGACAATCTCTGAAACTGTCTTAGAAATCTAAACAAAAACTGTTGAAGCTATATGTTTGAGTATGCCTTATTTTCCTCTGCCTATGTCTGCTCTGTCGTGAAGATGAGGGATTATTTTCACCACACAAACTTTCCCTGACAATTGGTCAAATATTAGTGAACAAAATGAATAACCTCAAGCATTCTGTCAGGCTTGATCCTTTTGCCAGTAGACCCCGACTGCAGCCTCCCTGGCTCTGGACCTTACCCTCTGTCAACAAAACCCAACATCTGAGTGGTTTTTTGGCAGCCAACACACAGTTTTCTGGCAACATCATAACAGCCTCATTCAGAGGTTACTAATTTGGTAGTCTGAACTAGACTTTTACATATTTATATTAAGTATTACTTAGCTAAGGTAAAAGATGTAAGTAAATAGTTATACAGTTTGACAATATCTTCAAATATGAAAGGCAAAAGCAATAAAAATGATGGATAGACTTCTTAAAAATGAAAATCTTTAGCTGGGCACTGATGGCTCATGCCTGTAATCCTAGCTACTCAGGAGACTGAGATCTGACGATCACAGGTAGAAACAAGACTAGACAGGAAAGTCTGTGAAACTCTTATCTCCAATAAACTACCCCAAAAGCCAGAAATGAAGCTGTGGCTTACGTGGTAAAGCACTAGCCTTGACCAAAAGAAGCTCAGGGACAGTGCCCAGGCCCTCAGTTCTATCTAACCCCAGTATTGTCACACACACAAAAAAACAAAAAACAAAACCAGATTCTTCACATTAATCTTAAGGTTAAAAAAAAAAAAAGAGAGAGGGGAAATCATTCAAATTACCTCTGTGTAACATATTGTTTCATAAATAACATTGTATTATCATGCAACTGAAAGAATATTTAGTGATTTGAAATTTTGTTTATAACTTTTAAGCAAAAAGAAATTTGGAATTATAGTATTATTCTGAGAGGATATTTGTCAAATGAATATGTATACTAAAATTATTATTTTGCAAGTAGATTATTGCCTCTTATTATGGTTTGTTTCCAAATAAATATCAGTCATAAAAAACTAAAATAATTTTTAAAATTATATTTAATGATGTAAAAAATCATAATAATTGTTTTCACAAGAAACAGACTATTAGGAACAACGTTATTTTTCACAATAATTTTCTAAAAATTTAACACTATATTATTTTTCTAATCAAAACTGTCTTTTAAGTGTTATCTTCTTGGATTTAACCACTGTTACAGCTTATAAGATCTGGTTAAACAAAATGATTTTCCTCAGTGCATTTGATAAAGTATGCCTTCAACAGAAGTGATGAAAGTGTTGAATAGAATATGGTCAAAGGGACAATTTTTATTTAGAAAAAAAAAGTCCTTTTCCTAAGCTGAAGTAATTCATTAATTAATATCTTTTGGGCATCTTCAGTTAATACATTCCTAATTCACTAATTTGTCACATTAGGTGAAAATTTCTCAGAACTATACATGTTTTAATGAAATATTTTGCTAAAGCTAAAGACATACATTTCCCTTTTGAATGTAAAGAAGAGACTCATTCGAACCACCTTTAAGAAATAAGGTTTCTTGTAAGATGATACATTTTGTGTACTAAATAGCTCTTTTGAACCAAGGCAGCTGTGGAAAAAGTGTTCTCTTGTCTCTGTTTATTGCCTATATGCTACATGCTTCTGAGTCCCGATTTGTTTACTCTCCTTTTGCAATTGACTGCAGGGTCTTTCCTAGAATATCCTCTGAAACACCACGGAGAGGGCTCCTGGGCTAGTTCACCTCTATGCAAAAGACAGCCTAACCCTGCTTCCCTGAGTATGAGGGTGGGAGGAGTTTTTATCCAGAAAGAAATCCTCAGTGACTGACTGATAGGACTACTTTCACCACAGGGCTAATCTGACGAAGCAGAAAGTGAAGTTAGAGTGACATGATTTGTGCTCAGTAAGTATGCCCTGCCAACTAAGCAACAGTTGTACTTCTAAATATACTCATAGACCACATTTTTAAAGCTTAAGAGATATGTGTTGCCCCCAAAATGTTTAATTTTAAATATAACTCAAGTTTCAAAAATAGAAAGCAAAAGAGAAAAATGGAGGAAAAAAATTTGAATAGATAATAGATAAAATTTTTAATCCAAAATATATCAAAGGATAAGAAGTGCTATGTACCTCAGTAGATTTGCTCTTAAAAACTCAGCCAGACACCTTTGACTCACATTTGTAACCCTAGCTTCTTAGAGAATTGAAATCCAGAGGATTACAGGTCAAAGTCAGTCTGGGCAGAAATCTCTGTGAAACTCCATTTCCAATTAAACAGCTAGAGGTGACAGAAGTAGTAAAGCACCAACCAATATAGCGAACAAGCAAAAGGCCTTGAGTTCAAACTCCAATACTGAAAAAAAAGAAAGAATAAAAATCTAAACAAATGTAAATGGATATGAACTACATGAATGATAAGTCTATTATAGTGGTGGATTATATATACAATTAAACTACATGACAACTTTGATACTAAAGGCAGAAGAGAAGCAAGTTGTACGTTCTAAAGCCCTTGCAGTGGTATAATATTAATTTGTAGTTGATTCAAGGTACATTTTATCTCCAGAGAAACTACAAAAAATAGAATAAAATAATGTGCTGCTAACAAGCCAATAGAGGGGATATAAAATAATTCAAAATTATCCATAACAAAGTAATAAAGAATAGCAATGGAGACACAGAAAAAGTGGGACACATACGGAGTTAGTGCTAAGATGACAGTTTTGGAAAATATTATGTAATATTTATTTACAAATATTTAATTATTAAAAGTAACTTAAGTAACTATTAAAATGTGAATGGACTCAAACAGAAAACTAAAAAACAAAAATTGGCAGAACCATTGCTACCTATAAAATGCACCTTTAGAATGTGGAGTTTAAAATGAAGAAAAAAGCCAACTGCTCATGTCTATAATCCTAACGACTCTGGAGGACAAGATTTTGAGGATCATGGTTTGAAACCACCCCAGACAGAAAAGTCCATTAGGCTCTTGCCTCCAATTAACCACCAAAAAGCTAGAAGTAGAGCTGTGGCTCAGGTGGTAGAGTGCCAGCCATGAATAAAAGAGTCAGGGAAAGCTACTCCGAAGGCCAAAATCTGAAGATCTTAGTTCAAAGCCCACTTGAGCAGGAAAGTTGGTGAGATTCATTTTCAATAAACTACCAAAAGCTAGAAGTGAAGTCAAAAACAAAAATCAATTTTCTTGGGTGCTAGTGGCTCATGCTTATAATCCTTGCTATCTAGGAAGCTGAGATCTAGGGATCTTCTAAGCCTGCCTCTAATCCTAGCTACTCAGGAGGCTAAAAATCTAAGGATCTTTGAAGCTTGCCTGAGCAGGAAAGTCCATGAGACTCTTATCTCCAATTAACTTCCAAAAGAGCTGGAAGTAGAGCTATTGCTCAAAGTGATACAACACTGGCCTTGAACAAAAAAGGCTCAGGGACAGCACTCAGGCCCTGAGTTGAAGCCCCATGACTGTACATAAATAAATAGATAGATAAAAATAAATAAGTTTTCTTCCGGAAACGGGGAAATAATTTATACTATACACATACCTTAGTAGAGTAAGTACTAAAAATAGAACTTATTCAATAAAATGACCACTTGCTTCTACTCAGAATCCCAAATCACTCAGCAGGTCTGAGGGGTCCTTAGGGGTTTTGCCTTTCTGATCTTTCTGCCTTGGCTTGACGCTGCCCTCTCCCTCGTAGTGTGATGTACACAGCAGCTGCCTGGCACAGCAGAAGACAGCATGGCTGGCTGACACAGAAATGCCACACAACCAAAAGCTAGAATATAAATAGCATTGTAAAAAGGAAAAGATTGTCTAATAAAAATACTCAATAGGGTGACTTTGAAGGCAAAATTTTAACGTCAGCCTTGAAATATCACTTAATATAGTACAAAACTTGCTTTCATGAGATTTGACTTTCTCTGTAATTCATAGCCTGGTGCTTTCTTATAAAACCTTTGAAAAGGTTTTACTGTGAATTGAATATATTGTATGAGGGATTCAAAAAGCTTTGATTATCTGTTAACAATGGAAGATTATAGATTACATTTCATGTAATTTAGAATAAAAAATGTAATGTGAATTTTGATGTGGAACCATAACTGGAGATATTATACCCAAATATATAATTTATCTACATTCTTAGAAATGTTTTCATAGTTCTTTTAAGCAATAAATTGAGTGGCATACTAGCATAAGGTATTATTTCTCAACTATCAGTATCAAGTGAGGAGATTTTATATTTTCACTATGCCAAGGAGTAATGTAAATAACTCACTGAATCAATTTCTTTTCTTTTCTTCTTTTTTTCTTTTTTCTTTTTTTTTGCCAGTCCTGGGCCTTGGACTCAGGGCCTGAGCACTGTCCCTGGCTTCTTTTTGCTCAAGACTAGCACTCTGCCACTTGAGCCACAGTGCCACTTCTGGCTGTTTTCTATATATGTGGTGCTTGGGAATTGAACCCAGGGTTTCATGTATACAAGGCAACCACCCTTGCCACTAAGCCATATTCCCAGCCCCCTGAATCAATTTCTTGTTACATAAACTAATGCCAGCTAGGCACTAGTGGCTCACACCTGAAATCCTAGCTGTTCAGGAGGCTGAGATCTAAGGATTATGATTTGAAGCCAGCTTGGGCAAGAAAGTCTGTGAGACGCTTATCTCCAATGAACTACTCAGAAAAACCACAAGCAGCACTGCGGCTCTAGTGATAGAGCACTAGCCTTGAGTATAAAGAGTCTCAAGAAAAAGATAATACCAGACACTCTGCTTCTTGTTAAAGAGAAATGAGTCATCATATGAGCCTCGTTTTTTTTCTGAAGATAAACAAACACACCATAAATGTAACTAAACCCCAATGAAACACATTAAGAAATTATTGAAGGAGCAGGAATTACCGTAAACATTAATATTGGTATAAGAACTAAACAGTTTAACTTTATAGAACTAGTATGAATCTTACATGGAATGTTCCCCATGACTTTAAGAACTTTAAGAACATAAGCCCTTTCTATCATTTGTGAATCCATAAAGCACAACTATTTCCCAAGCACACCTCTTAAATTCTCTCCTTTAACTTATTTTTGCATCATCATTGCCTCTTTTTCATTTACTTATTCACATATTTTTTGTGATACATGGGTTTGAAGTGGGGTGAGGTAGGTGTCTCATGCTTGCTTGGCTTACTCCTTTGGCTTATATTCTAATACTTGAGCCACATCTCCTGTCCTACTTTTTGCTGATGATTATGAAAATGGAGTCTCACCAACTTCTCTGCCTGGGCTATCTTTGAATCTGTATCCTCAAGTCTCAGCCTCCTAGGTAGATTAGGATTACAGGTATAAACCACCAGTGACCAACTCACAGTTCACTGATAGCTAAAAAGTGATTCTTGGTTGCTTTAAACTATTTATTATTTATTTTTAATATTTTTTGCCAGTAATTGGGCTTTTTTAGCAGCTCAAGTTCTCATGCTTGCTAAACAGGCAGTCTAACATTTGAGCTATGCCTCCAGCCCTATTTACCTTTGCCTGCTATAATTCAGTGCTGTGCAGAGTATACCTTACACAAATGCTGGGTAAATCCTTGTTCTATTCAGAATGCTGTGGGAGTGATCTTCCCTTTGTCCTTTCAGTAATCACCCAGCTCTGAGTCTAGGCCAGGTATCAAAAGATGAAAGTCTGGGGGCTGGAGATATGGCCTAGTGGCAAGAGTGCTTGCCTCATATGCACAAAGCCCTAGGTTCGATTCCCCAGCACCACATATATACAAAATGGCCAGAAGTGGCGCTGTGGCTCAAGTGGCAGAGTGCTAGCCTTGAGCAAAAAGAAGCCAGGGAAAGTACTCAGGCCCTGAGTTCAAGCCCTAGGACTGGCAAAAAAAAAAAAAAAAAAAAAAAAAAAAAAAGATGAAAGTCTACTTCTGTCCTCAAAGAGCTTGTAAAGTAGTAATAGAGACAAACATATAAGTAGACAGTCATGCAACAGAGTGACTAATGCATGGCCCAAAGCAACAAGAGGAGGCTGTTTTGTTCATTACAGAGGAAGACACCTAAACCAGCTTCAGAAGGGTGCTAAGAACCTTTTTGTAGATGCTGAGGCCTGAGATCCATCTTGAATTGAAAGAGTAATGAGCCAGCTTTCCCCTGGTGTCCCCAACCAGAATCGATTGCTTCTTCTTCTTCTATTACAGCCCCCTGTCTCCATGTCGGTCACTCTCTCACTGGGCTGAGCTTTGTGAGGGGAAACCACATCCCTATTCAGCTTAGTCTAGCAACTGAAAAAGAAGTAGAAATATAGCCAATATTTGTTGAATTACTTTTAAATTCAAGCCACAAATATATTTCCTCCCATACCTTCCTGTTGATATTTATATAATCATGTGTGATTTTTCCTTTTGATTGTAAAAAGATACCATTTGCCACACACCCATAAAAAGGCTAAAAGGAAAAGGGAAATAGCAAGTGCTGGTGGTTCACATGTAACAGGAATGTTCATATATGGCGGGAGTTGGTACCATCACTTTGAAATCTCTTAGTAGTATCTACTAAAGCTGGCTCTTACAGCAACTGACCCAGCAATTCCACTCCCAAGTATACGCTCAACACAAATGAATGCATGCTTCACTAAAAGTATCACCACTTTATGGTTACTCCTACATAGAAAATATATAGGTACTTATCAGCAATAGAATAGATAAGGTTAGTTTGTAATGATTACATGGAACAATATGAAAGAACTGGATTAAAATATTATTGAAGATCAAGAATAAAAATCCTTACTATGATTATATAAAATATAAAAATAAGCAAAATGATCTTACACTATTAGCAACTGAAAGAAATAGGAAGTGGGAGTCCCTGGGGTTGGTATCTGTTTCTTGATCTGGGCATTGATACACTCACTTTGTACCATACTGTCTATGTACATTGCACTTAATTTTAATATTTACCTTTGTGTGTGTGTTTATGTATGTGTGTACTTGGGCTTGAACTAAAAGCCTCACATTTGTAGTTAACTATGCTCAAGACTGGCATTCTACCACTTGTGCCACACCTCCACTTCCAGCTTTTCACTGCTTAAGTGGAGGTGAGCGTCTCAAAGCTTTGTCTGCCCTAAATCGTAGTCCTCAGATGTGAGCCCCTGGAGTAGCTAGGATTAAAGGTGTGAGCCACTGGTGCCTGGCATTATTTCTATTTTTCTGAGGCAAGGTCTTGCAATGTAATCCAAGCTGGCTTAAGAGTTCACCATGCAACCCAAGCTGACCTTGAATTTAGGATCTTCCTGCCTCTGCCTTCCAAGCAATAACTATTTAATACGTTTTGTTTGGAAGATGGAAAATATTGGTGCATTCAAAGAATTTTGAATCTTGTACAGCCCTGTTATCTTGAAATAACTGTCGCTAATATTGTAAATAATACCCTTCCTTTCTTTTTTACCCTTCCTCCTCCTCCTCTAAAGTTGTACATACATAGAAGAGGTGGGGGAGGGGTGTTCGCGAACAGTGTGTGCTTTGGGTCTTTATGATAAACCCTAAGCAGTTTACTTTATTTTATTTTATTTTCACGACGGTGGGACCTTAGGGATCTGCTGTTTCGCAGGTGCTGGGCACCGCAGCAAAGCTCAGCTGCTCAGCTCGTCCCTCCCGCCCCTCCCCTCCTCCCCTGAGGGTGCGAGCGCGCACGCGAGACTGGGCCGCCGCGCACTGACGGTTGCCGTGGAAACCAGCCGCGCGGCGGCTGCGTGGGAACCGCCGAGCCGCCAGCGTCTGCAGGAGGTCGAGGGGGACCCGGGCTCAGGCATGGAGCTGCCAGACCCCGTGCGCCAGCGCCTAGGAAATTTCAGCCGGACGGTGTTCAGCGACTCCAGCCGGACGGAGCCGGAGCGCCAGGAGGGTCCCGGTGAGTGGCCCAGGCCCACGCACGGGTTTTGGAACGCCCATGTCTTGCCCGAACCTAAAATGGCGGTTCCGGCTTCAGCCCAGTCTCCGCAATGCGGAGAGCCAAAGAAGGAGCTAGGCCCGGGACCTGGAGCCCGGCCGGCCGTGGCTGGCCGGGTGCCACGGGGCCGGCGCACTGCCAGGGCGGCGCCGGAGGGCGTGCCAACCTTTCCGCCGCGTGAGGCCCAGCGCTGCCTGGGAGGAGACGCCAATACCAGCTTGAAGGAGCGTCCTCTGCAGCCCGGGCATCCGCCCAGGCCTGCCCCGGCTTTCCTGTCCAGGGTGGGGGACAGCAAGAGGAGCCTCCATTCCTGATCTCAGATCTCCCCAGTGAAATAGCATCACCCTCTCTGTTCTCCTAGCAGAATCATCACGCTTCTTTCTCCCCAAGCTGTTTTCCAGCAGAAAAGACCATTTCATAGTCACTGTAAACCGCTATCCATATCCATTGGCAGCTGCCATGTACGTTGACCTGCATCAACACTTCCCCTTCCTGCCTTCTTCCCTCTGGTCTATTTATAACCCTTCTCCTAAATCTAGTAACAAAAACCAGGATGCTACGTGCAGCATGATGACAAGTGATCATGCAGTTCGCTCCAAAACACCTTCACCTCCCGAGTCTTCATGTTAGCAAACCATGGGCCAAACCCATGTGGTCTTCACTCACTGAATAGTTTTCCTTTAGAAAAAGGTTGGTTTGTGAGGACTTTTTTTTTAAGGGAACAGAGGGAAAAGTCCCTGTTTTTGCTTCTTGATCTTTTGCCTATTTCTCAGATGTAGGCTTTTATTATTATTTAGGATGATGCATTGAGGAAAATGTCAACAATTAGGTTTCTGCATTTCTGATTCTGAAAATGGGGCCTTACAGGAGCTAAACTCGGATGACGCACGCATGGTGCGCAGGTTCAGCAGATGTTTACTGAAAAGGCCAGATAATATTGTATATTTTATAAGCTATACATGGCTTCAGCCATGATAGTACTTGTAGTGGTCGCATGGACAGGGCCCTGTGCCAATAAGGCTCTGTCTATGGACACCAAAATGTGGCCATGTTTCATAAAATTTGCACATTATTACAAAACATTACACCTCCAGTCATCTGAACATGAGAAAAACACATTCTCAGCTATGAATTCAGAAACATTGTTGGCCAGTGGTCTGCCCAACTACACTGATGTTTTAATTTAAATTATGTACATTATGAACTTGAATTTTTGCGTAATTTGATTGAACCCACGTGCTAGGGCAGGTGCTTTATCACTGAGCTTATCTCTAACATTTTTGGTTGTTTGGGTTTCTTTTTGTGCCAGTCCTAAGACTTAAATTCAAGGTCTTCAGGCACTGCTTCTGAGCCTTTTGACATAAGACTAGCCCTCTACCACTTGAGCCACAACTCCACTTCTGGCTAATTGGAGGTTAAGAGTCGCACTGACTTTTCTTGCCTGGCCTGGCTTGGAACCTTGATCCTCAGATCTCAGCTTCCTGAATAACTAGGATTATAGGCATGAGCCACCAGCACAAAGTTGAATATTTTGTGTTTTGAAACAGGGTCTCACTAAATTGCCCAGGATAGAAGAACTCATGATCATCCTGCCTTAGCCTCTCAAGTATCTGTGCAAATTTTCAACTACAATTTCTGTCCCCAAAGTATTAAAATGTTCAGTTTAGCCAATTTATCATTATTTTTGCACATTTTTAAGTATATTTACTTATACTGCAATGAAAAGTTTTTATCATTCTCATCTCCACAGCTGACCACAAATTATGCCATTATGGATGAAAAAAAAATTCTAGGCTGGTGAGTTGTCTTCAGGTTTAACATTTTAAGAATTCATTGCTTTATCATTGGTAATTTAATAAATTAGTGCAGGGAAAAGTAGATGATAATCAGGCCTTTTGATATGAAAGACCATGATTAGTTCTTACATTTTAAAATTATTGTGACAGCTAAAAAGACTTAGCTGTAGAAAAAAAGTTTTCAAGATATATTGTACTCAAATTGGTATGTCAAATTGAAACCCCTTTGTACAGCTACTTAAAGATAATTGGACAATTATTTTTAAAATGTTACGGTTTTGCTGCTGAGTGCTGGTGGCCCACACCTGTTACCAAGGCAACCTCAGGTGGCTGAGATCTGCAGATTGTAGATTAAAGCCAGCCCAGGCAAGAAAGTCTGTGAGACTCTTTTATCTTCAATTAACCACCAGAAAACCGGAAGTGGTGCTGTAGCTCAAAGTGCTATAGGGCAAGCCTTGAGGAAAAGAGCTCCGGGACAGCACCCAGACCCCGAGTTCAAGCCCTAAAATCAACCAAAATAATAATAATAATAACAGTGTTAAAGTCTTTGTAAAATCTTACATTTAGAGAAACATGTTAAAATGCTTATCTACTCTTCAGAATTTAGTTACATTTAGGATGTCTTTTATAAGACTACATCTTTAAAATCGGTTCTTAATTGAGGGCCCTTCTCCCTTAAGTGAAAGCAAAAGGTAGTATGTAGTCATAATATTGGAACTCATGTAACAGTGGCACAGATCATGTCCTGTGACTATGCATTCACAAGTTCTTTCTGTTCATGTGTATTTAGTATTGACAATGTATAAATCAAGCTCTTGGTAATATGAGGGTCTTAAATGGTCTGTGCTTACAGAAGATTGCATGAATAGATAGATGAGAAGGAAAATAGACTAATCCTATGGAGTATCAACTATGTATGTCACAGGACTATGGGAGAAATAATTTATAATGTGTCTACAAGCAGCCTGTGAGGGAGTCTTAATGTTCCCATTTCACATATGATGAAGACTCAAAAAGATTAAATCATATCACAGCCAAGTGCCAGTGGTTCACTCATATAATCCTTGATACTGATTACCTAAAATCCTTGGTATTAATCCTTGAGAATGAAATTTTAGAGTAAGCCTAGACATACAAATTCACCAGCCTCTTATTTCGAATTAACTGGCAAAAGCTAGAAGTAGAAACATAGTACCAGTGGTAGAACCAGCTATCAGAGTAAAAGCAGAGCAAGAGGCACTGAGTTCAAGCCCAAGTACTGGTATACACACACACACACACACACATATGCACACACTCACTAAATAATAATAATTTATCACAAGTATGGCTTCTAGGTTCATTTGGACTCCTAAGCCTATATATAGTCTTTTCAAGGTACTGGCCTGTGTCTTGGTGAGAGGAACCAGGGCGCTTTTTTCTTGTTTTTGTTTTGGTTTGTCAGGACTTATATAGTTAAAAGTGATAAGTACCTGGAAGGAAAGGAGGATTTTTTTCTGGGTGACAGGAGCTATATCAAAGAATTATGGAAAGGTAACATTAGATTGAGCATTAAAGAATATGTAGGACAGGGTTTTCTGAAAAGAAGGCTGTGTCTATAATTTTACAAAAGATTTTCATAAAATTTTATGAATGGTGAAAAATGTATATAAGATTATTAACCTATGAAAGATTTGGTTTCATATATTTTATACATTGATTTTACAGGCTCTTTTAAGAAGCCTATGAAGGAAGCAATTGCTACTGTTCAACAGGATTCGTATTTGACATGCCACATTCAATCTTTACTAATAGTGTCCAAAAAAGAAAAAAGTCAGCAAACAGAAATGGTCAAATAAATATTGAAAAATATATAATGATACAAATATATAAATATTTGAAAAATATGAAGCATACCTCCAAGTAACCAATATTTGAACAAAAGGATATTAGGATGAATATTCTTTTCACTGTAAATTTTTATAAGTGGGCCTGAAATTTTGAGTTTTATTGCACCAACATTAGTTATTAATTCTCTGGGAATGAAAGATTTCTAGGGCAAAAACCAGGATTAAGAAAATGTTCTGTGGTCTCTTCTGTAGATAATGAAATGGTCTCCAGTTTGGCATTACAGATGTCGCTTTACTTTAACACTTACTTCTTCCCACTCTGGTGGGTGAGCTGCCTTATGATGCTTCACATGAAGGTGAGTCTGTCCTTAGCTTCTGTCCTTCCACAACATCGTTACATTGTCAGCAGCAGTTCTTCATTTTCTTTTTGTCTAGGCTAGGCCAGTGCTACTAGATGTGAATGTCTACAAACGTGGTTTGCTTTTTTTTTTTTTTAGTATTCAGTCTTGCCTGATTACTACAAATTCATTGTGATCACTGTTATCATCCTAATCACCTTAATTGAAGCCATCCGGTTGTACCTGGGCTACATGGGCAACCTACAGGAGAAGGTAGGCTCGTCTCCCTTTCAGTGCTGTGCATTAATACAGTAAGGTTTTTGTACAAGTACAGGCAGTGAATGTGATGGAAAGACACCAGCTTGAGTTTCAGGCCTGGACCCATCTTGACCATTTCTCCCACTGTAGTCAATTTAATCTGTTTAATCTCTTCAGCTCTGGTTTCCTCATATATAAGATAAGGAAAATAATATTTATTTCCCAAGCTGGTGGAGATGAAGTGAAATCATTATATAAAGAATGAAAACAATCAGTGTATAATAATTGATAGTTTTCTCTCTTACCACTCTTGAAAATTTTTGTGTAATTCATCATGTCTCTTTGGATCCATCCTTAATGAGAAGTAGAGAGAAATTACTACATATTCTTTTTTTTTTTAATGCTAGGCCCATGTTTTCTGAATCATCATGCCTGCCTAACCATCTATAATTTATAAAATGTTAGAATAATTCTGTGGTTTTCTGGGGCTTTAAACTATGCTCCCCTAGCATATCTTACAGCACTTAAAAAAATTTCTTGCCATTTCTTAACCCAACCATCCAGGCCAGGCTGTGTTGATTCCCAGTCATACTTGATTCACATTTGCTTACTTATCCTTCTTCCTCTGTACCACTTTTAAAAGCCTGTATACATCCTTGAAGTCTCTTTCCTGCCCGAACATTTAGTTCTTGTAACATCTGGTCTTTCCTTCTAAATGCTGCATTTAGTTATTTACTAAAATGTGCTGCTCTAGGACTGTTTTCCCATTTACTTTGCTCAGCTAGACAGTAAGCCCTTTAAAGGCAATGACTGTGTCATATTCCTTTTCAATTACTCCTGAAGCCTATAAGTATAGATCCATGGTAGTACTTGGTAGTACATGGTACTTGTTTGTGTATAAACCAAAAACGACATTTTACTGATCTTACTACTATTGCGTGTATCACTGCAGGTTCCCGAGTTGGCTGGCTTTTGGCTTTTGAGCCTTCTACTACAGCTGCCTTTAATTCTGTTCTTGCTCTTTAATGAAGGCCTCACAAATCTGCCCTTGGAGAAAGCAATACATATCATCTTCACTATCTTCCTTACTTTCCAAGTTATTTCTGCATTTCTTACCTTGAGGAAAATGGTCAATCAGTTGGCAGTTCGTTTCCATCTCCAGGACTTTGACCAGCTCTCTGCAAACAGAGGAGACATGAGAAGGATGAGGCCATGTGTAGAAGAGATCTGAATCAATGCCCTTGGGTGAAAATCTGAAAGATGATTCTAGAAGACTGCAAGAGCTAGGAAAACATCAGAAATCCAGCATGAAAAAGGAGGCAAAGCACATGTTTTGAGTTCTTGCTTTCTAGCTCTGAAATTCCCAGGTTGAGGCAATGGTAAGACTTGGTATGGCTCGTGAAAACTGTGAAGTATTCCTAAAACCTAGATGTTGTCTGCTTGATCTTGAATCTGCTTTTTTATTTTGCCAACTTTTCCAGGTGTGTGAAACTCTTATCTATTGGAGTCACAGTTTATTTGTTTTACTGTATTTTGAGTGGAATCTGTAACTAGAAATTTGTATATATATATTTTAAACTTGTCGGTTATCCATATCTTGGCTGTAAACCTGACCAAGTTTCTTGAAGCACACAGAAATGCTTCCTAGTCAGTATGTGTATGTATTAGACTATGTTTGAAAACGAAGAGGACAGATTTTCATGTTTGCTTGGGTTAAGTTCTAACCCAAGTCTGGTTATACTGAAGAAAAGAAGACAGATGGATTATCATGCCTTAGAAATGTAACTTTCATAAAACCATGTTCAGTATTTGTGATGGTGGTGATGTGAAAATTTTTGGCAATAAAGTATAAGCTATTTATGTTTTTAAAAATCAGCAACAAGCCATTTTTGTCTTGTGTAATTCTTTTGGGCTATGGATTTCTATTATGGATTTCTATTCAAGAGAAGTGAAAAAAATCATATATTAGAGATCCTTCTCTGTTATCTGTAGTAGGCAATATGGTCAACACATTAAATGAACCCTACTAGGTCACTGTTCACTGAAGAAGTGCTACACACCTACTAAATTCACATGAGGCAAATTTGAAAACCCAGATACCTGTTAAGACACACAGCTAAGATGGCCAAAAGGGACAGTAACCCTCAGCCAACATGAGATGTTCCCTTGTAAATAAAGGAACCTATTTAAGGAAATGTGGTTGAGAACAAAGTTGCTTGATTATATATGAACATTATTTGAAACAATTGTTGGATTATCTTTAGAGACATCTTTTTCTCTCGAGTTTTCTTATTTCCTATAGGCACATAGATCTTTTTAATTAATGTATTTTACTGAGGGAATAGTTGCAGCAACATTAAAAATTGTTCCTTCCAATTTTCTCTTTCTGAAATTCATGTTAATCTTAGGATTTCTGTGCTTCACCTTAGTTGGATGGGAATAGAGGGTTGCAGAATTATTTCTGCTCTTATTATATATAAAGTTCAACCAAAAAATTTCTCCCACCTCACCCATGCAGTAGCTTATTAATCTTTCCCTATACCAAAGCAATTACTAGGTATACAATAATAATTTGAAATTCAAAACAGACCTCTCTTTGAATATTTTCCTGAAACTTGTATTTGTTTGCTCTTATTTTTCAGATAGAAATAGGCAGGTGAGGGCTGGGGATATGGCCTAGTGGCAAGAGTGCCTGCTTCATATACATGAGGCCCTGGGTTCGATTCCGCAGCACCACATATACAGAAAATGGCCAGAAGTGGCGCTGTGGCTCAAGTGGCAGAGTGCTAGCCTTGAGCAAAAAAGAAACCAGGGACAGTGCTCAGGCCCTGAGTCCAAGCCCCAAGACTGGCCAAAAAAAAAAAAAAAAAGAAAAAAAAGAAATAGGCAGGTGATTCTATAAGAAAATATAAAGGGAAATTAAATCTACAAAGCAGATAAAGAGATGATCAAGAAAGATCTATTGTACTTCAGTGTTTTCTCTAGAATTTTGTTTCAAACCTGAGGCTCTTCTAGTTTCAGGTTTAAACTATGGAATTAGTAAATTAAAAACTAAAATTAATAAAAGTATTAGTTGTAATCATAAACATTTTTTAGATGACAATTTTTTGAGGAAATCTTCATTTATAAAAAAGTTCAGGTAATTTTGCTGTAATAAACACATGGCTTAAAATGCACATACAGTAAAGTAGAAAAGGAAGAATCTAAGAATATACATTAATAGGGCTGGGGATATAGCCTAGTGGCAAGAGTGCCTGCCTCGGATACACGAGGCCCTAGGTTCGATTCCCCAGCACCACATATACAGAAAACGGCCAGAAGCGGCGCTGTGGCTCAAGTGGCGGAGTGCTAGCCTTGAGCGGGAAGAAGCCAGGGACAGTGCTCAGGCCTGGAGTCCAAGGCCCAGGACTGGCCAAAAAAAAAAAAAAAAAAAAAAAAAAGAATATACATTAATACCATGACCAAGTCATTTGTTTTTTTTTTCTCTAAGCAATAACCATGATTTCTTTGCAGTAGGCTGAAACAATGTTTCCTGTTTCAGTCTACCTGATCTTTGCCTCCCAAGTAACTGGGATTACAGATGTGACCTATCCCTAACCCCTAGAAATGCTTTTTTAAAGATAGCAGTTGTGTTGGTGGCACACCTACAATCCAAGTACTCAGGAGGCAGAGGCAGGAGGATCACGAGTTCAAGGCCGGCCTGGGCTATTTTAGGGAGACCCTATGAAAAAGCAAAACTAAACAAAAAATGTACCAGCTGGTGCTGGTAGCTCACACCTGTAATCCTACGCAAGGGGCTGAAATCTGAGGTTCAGAAACAACCTAGGCAGGAAAGTGGGTGAGACTCTCATCTCCAAGTAACCATACACATACAAAAAAACCCAAAAAACAAAAAACTGGAAGAAGAGCTGTGGCTCAAGAGAGAGAGCACCAACCTTGAGCAAAAAAGCTCAGGGATAGCACCAGCTTCAGAACTGGCAAACACACACACATACACCAACAGATATAAAAATATAGTTGAATTAAGCAAAATTGTATGCACTACATTTTGGAAAATGCAAGTGTTTTCCTATGTTTTTACATAATCATAAAGCCATTATCTTAAATGATTGCATAGCAAGAAAATATACTATAATTTATGTAACTCCTTTTTTATTCTTGGATATCTCTGATGCTTCCTTCATGTACACATGTATCCTTATAATGAACATCTTGTGCACATTGTTTTTTACATCTCTTTTAAATGTATAAGCCAGATTTGCAGAAGTGAAGTTTCCAAGCTATAAGATAGGATCATATTTAAGGGCTCTTGATGCATATTATCAAATTTTAATGCCTTCTTTTTGCCATTCACTACCCACAACTCTAAAAATATTACAAGGAAAATTTTGACAAGGACAGTCTTAGGAACTTTGGTTCCATGTTTGTCTTTGTATTGCGAGTGCCACCACACGAATACTGAATGTCCTGGGAGGAAAAAAAAAATGTAAAGCTATGAGAGGAGAAGTGCAAACAATAAAAAAAAAAAGATTTTTGAATTAAGGAGAAATTGATAAGGGACAGGAAAGGGATTAGGCAAGCTGGTCACAGTCAGCGACAGTGAGATGTGACAATAAAAACTGGGTCAGTGAGTTGGGACAGCCCTAGGACATAAAAAGACTGAAATGAAGTAAAGCTCTGGATTACTTTGTTCTTGAATATTGAATTTTTTCAGAAGCATAGAGCATGAAATATTATTGTGATAAGCCTAGATTGGAAACACAGCCAAGAAAAAAAGAGCTCTTTAAGGGATGGTTTCAATCGTACTGAAGGAATAATTTGGTTTGGTCTTAAAACGGTTCAAAAAGTAAATTGACATAAAGCTTTTGCATAGCAAAATAGGTATAGAGACAGAAAACAATGAGGAAGCAAAATAGTTTACCTGTACATTTATTAACATGCAAAGTATTAGATTTTGGTCAAAGAAAATATCAGATGTAACTGCTGTATTTTGTATGTACAATTATGAGTATCTTTTCGTTTTAAGAGACTTAAATTTCAGGATTTTAAGCCAATGAATTATTGTAAGAATTATTTAAAATACCTACACACATATTTTTAAACATTCATGCCTTAGAAAAATGTGTTTACATATAGCTTAAGCCACAAAATTTTCTTTTGGGCCAATCCTAGGGCTTGAACTCAGGATCTTGTGTTCTTATTTGGCTTTCTCCTCTCAAGACTAGGACTCTACTATTTGAGCCACAGCTCCAGTCCTATTTTTTTTTTTGGTGATTAATTGGAGATAAGAGTCTCATGGACTTAGTTGCCCTGACTGGCTTCCAACTACAATCTTCAGACCTCAGCCTTGTGAGTACCTAAGATTACAGGCATGAGTCACCAATGTCTGGCTTGCCACAAGGCTTAAAATTTGGCACATAGATTTATATCTTCTTGAAAATGAGCCCAAGCATGGGTGTGTAATATTAAGCCAAAATTATGAAATAGCAGAACTCCAAATGCAGAATACACACCGTCAAATATAGCATGGATCATACATTATGTGAAAGCTCAAAGACATTTGGAAGTTTATCTTAGCAATATGATCAAGCTACACAACCCACAACTGAACACCTTTGTCTGGAGGGTCTTTTCTCTAAATGATATATGCAGTCACATGGTTCCTGTCTCAGTTGAGCATTCCCCATTGTGATACAAACTAGGTGTTTTGCCTTCAGCAACATTAAAAATGTAGGAATGGTCTTGTCTTTAATTTTTCAAAACCTTAATAGCACTATATTTGGTGGATAGGAAAGTGGTATTTATCAATTCATCACTAATGGTTTTTAGTTCCTGAGTTTATTTATAGTTTAATTGAAAACACATCAGAGACACTTCTTGCTAGTCCAGCCACAAAGAGAAGAATACTTAATGTTCAAGTTATATACACATTTAATAATGCTTTTATAAATGTTGGATTCATTATTGTTTAGAAGTACTAAAATGACCACTAGAGAGATGTAGAAGTTTAGGACTAGGAAGGCAACAAAAGTAGTAAAGAAAAAAGGGGGGTACCCATGAGGTACTGTCATTACTTATTTTAATTCAGTATCATGTTTATGTATGTAAAGACTGAGCCAGCATACTACAAAGGCCAGGTAAATTTTGGGATGCAATTCCGCTGCCCCTCAGCAGTATTGTCAGTCATTTCATGTTGCTCCAAGTATACTGGCAGTTACAGAAATGTGGATTTGATTCACTTTTTTAATGGAGTTACCTTTTGTAGGCTAATGAGAAGGATTGCCCTTTGCTGGAGTAGGTCCTTCTGAAATGCTAAGCACTTTCATGGCTATCTTATTTACCCCTCAAAGTTACTATAAGAAGGAGGAACTTCTGAGAGATGCAATTCTATCATTGTGTAAATATCATATAAACTAAGACAGAAACAGTCTATAACCTTAGGTAATATAATCTTAGAGAACTACATTCTTATAGACAATTTGTCATTGACTGAAAAGCCATTATGCAGTGCATGACTATAATTGTGACATTAATGTTATGATGATAATGCCATTTCCCGTTTTGAAAATGAGGAAAAACGGAGTTGCAGAGAGGTTGAATAAGTTAACCAAGATCACACAACTGATGATCGGCAGAATCCACATTCAAATAGAAACACTCCAAGGCTTGCCATGTAGTTCTGTTCCACAGGTTAATTGAGGTCCCATGGCTTGCAGGCACAGGAGATTCTAGGATGAGAAAGATGCTATTCCTATATAGCCCATGACTGGGAATGCAGGAGGAGAATAGGGCCCTTGGTGTGGGGAACTCTGGGCCTCCCTGGGCCATACTCTGTCTCATTTCAAATGCCAAGAGGTCCAGAGCAGAAAGCCAGTGCTGGAGCCAGGAAAAGCAAACCAGCTTCTAAAGCAGGCTGGCATGCATACCCTCTCCCTCCTCCTCTGGAATAAAACTTAAAGTTCATTTTCATAAAGGAAAATTCCAGGCATTGCAAATTGATCAAGTGCAAGCTGAAACAGATAGAGACAAAGAAAACAAGGGACTACCCACATGAGGAAGTCAGAAAAGGGTTCTAAAGTAGATTATTTGGCTCTTTGCTAGCTCTGTGACACTTAGGGTGTCCCTGTGTACTTTTGTTTCTCTGGCAAAGGACCTGGTAGTTAAGAGGGCGGGGGGGGGGGGTGCGGGGGGGGGGGGGGGGGGGAGGCTGTTTCCCCAAACACACAGCTTCTTGAATTCCTTACAGCAACTCATGAATCTATGAATCTATGGTTTTGTTGGTGGTGGTAGTGGTGTATGTGTGTGGATGTGCATGTGTGTGCCAATCCTGGCACTTGAACTCAGGGCATAGGTGCTGTCTCTAAGTTATTGTGCTCAAGGCTAGCACTATGCCACTTGAGCCACAGCTCTAATCTGGCTTTTCGGGTGACTAATTGGAGATAAGAATCTCTCAGACTTTCCTGCCTGGACTGGCTTTGAACCTTGCTTCTCAGATCTCAGCCTCCTGAGTAGCTAGGATTACAGGTGTGAACCACGGACACCTGATTTGCTTTCAATTTTTGATTTTTTTTTCTTCATAAAGAGGTGCTGTGGCTCAAGTGGTAGAGTGCTAGCCTTGAGCAAAAGAAGCTCAGGGACAGTGTCCAGGCCCTGATTGGAAAAAAAAAAAAAGAGTGAGGCATAAGTGCACTTCAGGTATTGGGTATTGTATGGCTCTGTATCACCCAAAATTTAGCCAAATGTATTTTGAAAACTTCAGTCTGCTGTTATAAAAGCAGTTCCTAAGTCCCCTGTAAACTCCCGCCTTTCCTGCAGGAGCCAAATATGTCTTCCTTTTACAAACAAGCCCAAATCAGCATATGAAAAAAACAGCATGTGAAAAGTGCAAAAGACAACAAAAATCCATGAGAGGCTAATCAAGCCTCCCATAAAAATAACCCTCTCTTTGCAGCGGCCAGGCAATCATGGGTCCACATGTGATCGTCACCAAATGTGGTTAATAATACAAGCAATAACAAGAGCAGATCTGACTGCACACATGCCAGTCAGAGATTTTCCTGATTTCAGTAGTGAAAGCGCCACCTTTTACTCCATTCATGGCCAAAAGCAAAGTCAGGCAAGTGGAAAATATGCTGGAAACACTGCTGGGACTTTCCAACAAAAACATTCCTTCCCTTGTCATTTAACTCTTCGAGGCAGGCCTGCTTCGGAGCTTTCTGAGCTACTGGGCCACTCCCACTGCAGGACACCTTTGCCATTTTCAAATGGGGAGGTGGCACAGGGTTCTGTGTGGTTTGTGCTACCAATTTTGAGTCATCTAGTAAAAGTGTCTGTGAAAGACGCCATCATTTTTAATTCCTGTTTTAAGAGTATACTCTATGGAGAAATGGCACACATTTCTCTCAAATGCTGAAGCTAGATCTAAAACACAACTGGACATGACAGCGTATACAGCGCTCTATGCATCTCCACACACATTAGGGAAGGAACCCAAAGGCATAACTCCTCTGAACATCTAAAGTATTACTGATCAAAATAAATTCCAGGAAATGGAAACATGGTGTGGGGTGGGGGGCTGAGTTTCTTAGGGGGAGCAAAGGGGAGAACACAGGACTAGAGGGATATAGTCCTTGTATTCAATACACACTATGTCAAAAGTGAACTATGTAACTTTTGAGCAGGGATGGGAGGGGGCAACATGGGCAAAGTGAAGGAAGAGGTGACATTGTCCAAGAAGAATGGGACTCATTACCTGATTTAGGAAATGGCAACCCCTCTGTACAACACCTTAATAATAACAGTAAGATTGTATTGTAAAAAATGACCTATATAACTTGTGGGTAGGGACAAGAGGGGAGAAATGAGGAAAACAAAAGAAGAGTGACATTGTCCAAGAAGCATTGTACTTATTACCTGACTCACAGAATTGTAACCACTGCACACAACTCCTTAACGAGAACAGTTTTTAAAGAAAAGAGTACACTATTGCTGGCAAAAAGAGATCCAAGCACCCCAATAGTATATTCCAGTGTGTGCACACATGTTGGGGGGGGGGCATTCTGCTTTATTGTTTAAGAATCTGGCCTCTGAACAGAAAAGTTACCCAAAGGTGAAGTAAGTACTTTAATTCTATTCCAAAACACAAAGCAAACAAAATAGAATAAAGGAGAGTCCTTGCTCACAGGGGCTCAGAATAATTTTGTGTGTCCAGCCTCTTTGTAGGTTGGATGTTGTGCTTTTTGTTGTTGTTGATCACTGGACTCAAAATGCAGTTGCTGAGCTCCTTGTCATCATGCAGAGGCTTGTTGGGAGAATCCCATAGCTGGGCCCTGAACATTGGAACCACAGGAATGGGATGAGAGTCAGAATTCCTCCTTACTGATTGCTTTCAGGATAGTCCCAACTTTCATGGGTTTTTTTACTTTTTTTGGAGAGGGGGTGTCCATGTGATTGTTTAGAATAATCTATTCCTCCACTCCACAAGGCCAGAATCCAGAACATGGTTTTTATTTTCCATTCATCCTCTTTCTATGGAATTAATTTAAATAATTACAAGTAGCATGGCATTTTAATCATAGTCTTCCACTGCAGCTTTTTAAAAACTATCATCTTGGTCACTTTCAACTGACTTAAGAAGGCAAAAATCATACTATCACAGGCTCAGGAGGAGGAAAAGAAGGCTGCATTGAGTTTGCATGTGCAAAACACCTGAGCTCAGGCCAGACAGCTGGCCACACACAAGTTGATTTTCTTCTGGCCCCTCTTCTTTAACTTTCACCTAGAGACATAGCCTTGAAATAAACTGGATACTGTAACCAGTATCCCAACTACATGCCACTATTTCCTAGTAACTGAAGTTAGGGCACATGCAAGGATTGTTTGTTTTCAGTTTTTTGTCTCAGCTTCTTTCTCCACAAAAGATATATCCCTGCCAGTTGCAAGTGGCTCATATCTATAATCCTAGCTACTCAGGAGGCTGAGATCTGAGGATCATGGTTGGAAGCCAGCCCAGGCAGAAAAGTTTGAGAGACGCTTCTTTCTATTAACTGCCCCCAAAAGCTGAAAGAGATAGAGTCCTGGCCTTGAGTAAAAAAGCCCAGGGATAATGCCTAGGCATTGAACTCAAGACCCAAGTGTTGCACCAAAAACAACAACAAAAACAAAGGGAGTCTGGGGTGGGTATTCCCCACTTTGGTCTCTCATAGGCATTATTAAGGTCAAAGGAGGTCTGTTAAAAAGAGCCTTGAGAGGACTGGGGATATGGCCTAGTGGCAAGAGTGCTTGCCTTGTATACATGAGGCCCTGGGTTCAATTCCCCAGCACCACATATACAGAAAATGGCCAGAAGGGGCGCTGTGGCTCAAGTGGCAGAGTGTTAGCCTTGAGCAAAAAGAAGCCAGGGACAGTGCTCAGGCCCTGAGCCCAAGTCCCAAGACTGGCCAAAAAAAAAAAAAAAAAAAAAAAGAGCCTTGAGAAAGGTTAGTGTTTATTACCATGGAAATCAGAATAATGAGCCCCAGAGGCAACGTCCTAATCCCCCACCTCTTGGATATGTTAGGCTACACAGAAAAAGGAAGTGAAGTCTGTTTATGGAAAGAAAGTTACTAAGGCAGCTGCTATTTAAACAAGGAGAATATTCTGGACCATTTGACTGGGTCCAGGGAATCACAAGGGTTCTCAAATGAGGGAGAGGAAGGCAGAAAGGTGGAGTCAGAGTGAAGAAATGTGATGGGTGGAAGATTCAACCAATCCTGACTGACTTTGAAGCTGGAAGTGGCCAGGAGCCAAGGAATGTAACACCTCTAGAAGCTGCAAAAGCCAAGAAAGTGAATTCTCCTCTGGAGCTCAGAAAGAAGTTCAGCCCTGCCAACAAGCTGTGTTAAGCCTCCTGAAACCCATGTGGGGTCTTCAGAACTATAATAAACATATGTTGTTTTAAGCCCCTGTGTTTTTTTTTTCAAATTTTTATTATCAAACTGATGCACAGAGAGGTTACAGTTTCATACGTTAGGCATTAGATACATTTCTTGTACTGTTTCTTACCTTGTCCCTCATACCCCCTCCCTCCCTCCCCCTTTCCCTTTCCCCCCCTGAGGTGTTCAGTTTACTTACACCAAACAGTTTTGCAAGTATTGCTTTTGTAGTTGTTTGTCTTTTTTTTTTACCCTGTGTCTCTCAATTTTGGTATTACCTTTCAATTTCCTACTTCTTTTTTTTTTTTTTTTTGCCAGTCCTGGGCCTTGGACTCAGGGCCTGAGCACTGTCCCTGGCTTCTTCCCGCTCAAGGCTAGCACTCTGCCACTTGAGCCACAGCGCCGCTTCTGGCCGTTTTCTGTATATGTGGTGCTGGGGAATCGAACCTAGGGCCTCGTGTATCCGAGGCAGGCACTCTTGCCACTAGGCTATATCCCCAGCCCTCAATTTCCTACTTCTAATAACAGTATACACGGTTTCCAATATACTCAGATAAGATTACAGAGATAGTGTAGGTACAACCACAGGAAGGTGATACAAGAACCTCATCAATAATAGAAGCTACAGATACAGATGGGACGTTGAAAGTAGTTACAACTGTGATATAACAATTGTTTCCATAACATGGAGTTCATTTCACTTAGCATCATCTTATGAGTTCATAAGGGTATAGCTATTGGGCTCTTGTGATGTTCTGCTAGGACTTGCCTAAACCTGTACTAATTATTCCCAATGAGGGAGACCATAGAGTCCATGTTTCTTTGGGTCTGGCTCACTTCACTTAGTATAATTTTTTCCAAGTCCTTCCATTTCCTTACAAATGGGACAATGTCATTCTTTCTGATAGAGGCATAAAATTCCGTTGTGTATATGTACTACATTTTCCTGATCCATTCGTCTACTGAGGGGCATCTGGGTTGATTCCAGATTCTAGCTATGACAAATTGTGCTGCGATGAACATTGTTATGCTGGTGGCATTACTGTGATTTTGTTTGTAGTCTTTTGGATAGATACCCAAAAGTGGGGCTGCTGGGTCAAAGGGGAGTTCTATATTTAGCCTTCTGAGGAATCTCCATACTGCTTGCCAGAGTGGCTGAACCAGTTTACATTCCCACCAACAATGAAGTAGGGTTCCCTTTTGGCCACATCCCCTCCAACAATTGTTACTGTTAGTTTTCTTGGTATATGACATTCTTACTGGGGTGAGATGGAATCTCAATGTTGTTTTGATTTGCATTTCTTTTATGGCCAGTGATATAGAGCATTTTTTCATATGTATCTTGGCCATTCTCATTTCCTCATCAGAGAAGTCTCTTTGTAAGTCTTTAGCCCACTTGATGAGGGGGCTATTGGTTCTTTGCGTTTTTGTTTTGGAAGAAGGTAAATTTTTTAGTTCTGCATATATTTTAGAGATGAGGCCTTTGTCCGTTGAATGGCCAGTAAAGATCTTCTCCCAGTCTGTGGGCTTTCTGTTTATCTTGCGAGCTATGTCCTTTGCCATGCAGAAGCTCTGCAGTTTGATTCAGTCCCATTTGTCCAACCTTTCTTTGATTTGTAGCCTTTCTGGGTCATTGTTAAGGAAGTTCCGTCCTGCGCCAAGGAGCCCAAGTGTTTCTCCTACACCTTCCTTTAGTGTTTTCAGGGTGTCTGTTTTGATTTTGAGGTCTTTAATCCATTTGAAATTGATTTGGGTGCAGGGTGATATATAAGGATCTAGTTTTAGTTTGTTGCATGTGTTGAGCCAGTTTTTCCAGCACCATTTGTTAAAGAGGCTATCTTTCTTCCATACTATTGTTTTAGCTCCTTTATCAAATATTAAGTAGGCATAGTTCTGTGGGTTCATTTCTGGGTCTTCAATTCTGTTCCATTGGTCTTCAGGTCTGTTCCGGTGCCAATACCAAGCTGTTTTTATTACTATAGCTTTATTATACAGCTTGAAGTTGGGTATTGTAATTCCTCCAGAACTGTTCTTTCTGCTTAGGATTGTTTTTGCTATTCTAGGTCTTTTATTGTTCCATATGAATTTCTGGATTGCTTCCATTATTTCATTAAAAACTGGTGTTGGGATAGCCCCTGTGGTTTTTGTGGACATTTTCTATACAGCCATCAGAAACTAACACAATTACTAAGCTGACAAGTTCTAAGCAGATGATGAGGCTGAGTGGAATACAATGAGTTGTACTGAGTGTCTGCCTTGTTGATCAACAAAGCATATTTGCTAAGAGAAAGACAGCAGGAGTGTGGTAGCGAGCCAGAGAGTGGCTTAGATCAAAATGGTACTATCCCCCAGATACCCTGAGCAGGGGTCAACAGTGAAAATGACAAGAGGCTCATAGCCAGTTCCATCTGTTCCATAGAACACCCCACTCTGTCACCAAGGTGGGGAGACCTGACATCCTCTCCTCCCATATTGCCCCCCCCACACACACAATGCCCGTCTCTGTGGGCTCCCTTCTACCATTTCGATCTGCTCTCAGCTAATTCCCTAGTAGCAAAAAATTGGAATTCTGTCATTTTCCTTGGGCCAATTCAATCTCTAGCAGTACCTCTGACTGCAGGCTCCAAGTTCAAAATCAGGAGAGAGTAAGGAAACCAGTGTAGCCTGATTCTATTCTTGCTGGGAGATATTATTACTTCTCATCAGAGGGCCTTCAGGAACAGAGGTAAAGCAAATGCCTGGTTTTAAAATTATTTTCCTCTGGCTGTACATTAACATTTTATTTCAATCTTGACCTAAAGCCTGCTCAAGATGAAAAGCTTAAAGGGTTTCCAAAGTTGGATAGCAGCCAAACTGACTTTTGTCCATGTCTCCAGGCCCCAGCTCTCCCCCACCTCTAGGGGCCTTCTCACATAATGAGAGCCTGGCCTGGAGCAGCCTGGGTTCCAGCAGCTGTGCGGGCACCCAGTGCCCGGCCAGGCCCGTGTGGCTCAGTCCTGATCAGTTCAACTTGCACAGGAGTGGCCACTCTGACCCACATCCTGGAACAATTTCTTTTGCAAATCAGCGGGTTTTAAGCAAACAAGGACACATTTCAGAACACTGAACTATGCAATTAGCTGAGGGTAAATCTGGCAAAGCATCTGGTGTGTTCCCCAAAATGGAACTAGAAGGGGGAAAGTGTATATTTTTAAATTAAACACTAACTTTGTAAGCTAATTCTGGGCAAATCTACTTGAATGCCGCACACTGGATCTATACAAGAAGATGTGGAGAGCAGGATTGGTAGGACTGCTTGAAGTATTGTAATATAGTAAATTACCTGAGAAGCCATATATTGAAGGATCGAATCTTGGAGTTTTTATTAGAGCATTAGCAGTCTGCAGGCAGCCAGTTGCTACAAAGGCCTGCAGCCCAGAAATGCGCTTAACACTATCAGGAAACAGGTCAGAGAGGGAAGAAAGAACAAAAACCATACCAATCCAGTTCCAATGGAGAGCTGACTCAGGACGCCACGGTGACCGGAGATGAGCCAGGAGGCAGGACACAGGACTGGACGAACATGGAGACATGCAGCATGGCATAAATGGTGCCTGAGCTGGCTTGACCAGGGAGAGGTCAGGGAGCTGGGTCCCAGGAAGCTCCCAGTCCCAGGCACTTGACTGACAGGTTCAGTAACCTCTAGGCCATGTGCCCACCCCTGTCTCTTGTTATTCAGGAACACCCATCACTTGGGGATGGGACTTCCCTTCCTCTAGGAATTCAGGCACACCCATCAAGATAAGATGCCAGATAGTACAACTGGCCATGTGACCAATGATGGCGCTGGCCAGATCTGACCTCCATATTACAGTATTATCCACTGACAGGGCAGATGCTGACATGAAGACAAATATAATTTCATAACGTCAGAGGATGAGAACAAATAACAAATCCATTGGCACATCCAAAGTCAACCTTCAGCAGGTTTCTGCATTGCTCACTGAGAACATTAAACTATGAAGAGGGAAATTGGGTTAATCAAATTAAAAAACACTGCCTGAGCCGAGTACCAGTGCTTTGTGCTTATACTCCAACTACTCAGGCACCTAATCTGAAGACTAAAGTTCGAAACCAGACCAAGCAAGAAAAGTCCATGTGATGCTTCTCTCCAATTACCTTACAAAAAGTCAGAAGTGGAGCTATAGCTCAGTGGTAGAATACTAGCTAAAGAACAGCACCCAGGCCCTGCGATCAAGCTCCAGTACCCACACCAAAAAGTACATATGTATAATCTCAGTACTCTAGAGTCTGAGGCATGAGGATCTTAAGCTCCAGGACAGAGACAGAGAAAAGAAAACTTGCCAGCTATCTGGGTTGTTTGAACACATATCTTACATTAAAGCCTTGATTGTTCTCCTCTGTCAAGGTCAAAAGCTTACACTAGAAAGCAGTAGAAGGACAATGGGGAGAAAATGGTAGCAGTATGTTTGCTATGAGGCCCTTCTAGCTACCTCCTTTTCATGAGTATATTTGCTGAAATACTGTCATTTCCCTCTGAGAATAACAAAAGTCAATTTGAAATATATCCCAACAACAGAGTAAGATATTACATGGAAAAAACAGGAAAGTCAGAGAAGCAGGTTTTCATCTGGCATCATCATTTTCCTGCATCCTTCCCAGCAACAAGGCTGTTCCTGGTGTGATAGAAATTATGAATCAGCTAGGAAAACGATGATGGTCTCCTTTTATGTTTCATTCTGCTTGTCTGAAGAGTTCTTACATAATTCTCTACCAGCTGGCTCTGTGGTATGACTATCCTTTTGGTCAAAGCCAAACTGTTCCAAACAACATGAGGAACAGGAGTTGAAGGATGAGTTCAGTAGTAAGGAATATAGAATTGCAGAAATGAAACCTAACAAAGACGTCACACAGAAGTTGCAAAATATGAAGAGTTTATGTAAGGTAAAGAGTCTAGGAGAGCCAATCCCAATCTAAAAAAAAAAAAAAAAGTCAGTAGGACATTTGCATGTCAGCCGATCCTGGGTCTTGAACTCAGGACCTGGACACTCTCCCTGAACTTTTTCACTCAAGGCTACCCCTCTATCACTTGAGCTACAACTCTACTTCTGGTTTTTTTGGTGATTAACTGGAGATAAGAGTCTCAAGAACTATCCTGCTCCAGCTGGCTTCGAACTAGGATCCTCTGATCAAGTAGCTCACATTACAGACATGAGCAGTGTGTATCTTCTTAGTCAGCAGAACTTTAAAGAGAAAAGATAGAGCAGGTATAGGCTTGTAATCCCAGCTACATGGGAGGGGTAGTTGGAAGGAGCTTGGTCTGAGGCTAAGCTAGGGGAAAAAAGGCACAAGATTCTGTCTAAAAAGGGGGGTGGTGGTATGACTCAAGTGGTAGAGCACCTGATTAGCCAGCCTAAGGCCCTGCATATAAACCCCAATATTGTCAAATAAATAGGGAGGGAGGAACAGTAGAAGAGAAGAAATGAAGGTGAGAAAAAGAAAAAGAGAAAAAGGGAAGGAAGGAGGCAGTGAGGGAGAAAGGAAGTCCTTGGAGAGTCAACAAAATTGGAACATGTAGACACTCTGTCCCATGATGGGAGTTGGTTTCTGGGTCCACTGGATTCTTATAAATCTAAATTTATTGAATGTAAACAAGTTTTAAAATTCATTTCCTTGGTCACACGCCCCTTGTGGCCGCTGGTGGCTACTGCATGGGATTTTACCATTGTAGGAAGCTATGTTGGATAGCCAAGACACTGTGTATGAAGTCCCCACCAAGACACTGAGGAAAGAAATTCTTCCAAATAAGTTTCTTAAGCTTAGGAAGGAAAAGGGAGAGGAGTGATTTTAGAATTTAAAACTATGATAATTGACAGGTATGGTGGTATGCACCTATAATCTCAGTACTCCAGAGGCTAAGGCATGAAGATCTTTAGCTGCAGGACAAGTGCTAAAGGGCCAAGACTGTCTCCAAAGAATAGAACAAAACATCTATGATTACTGCTGAATGAACTCCAGCTGTTTTCCACTTGCTAAAAGAGCTTCAAGCAGGAAGCTTGTAGGCTAGTTATGGGAAATGACTGGGAAGCAACATGGTAGGCAAATACTTTAAATGGGACAGTAAATTTATATCTAGGATTCAGTAGAAGTGATTCACTGGAACCAATTTGGCTGTAATTATCAAATTGCTGTGATTTCTTCACAGTGTATAGATTACACACACACACACACACACACACACACACACACACACACACACACACACACACACGAATCCCAGAGGCTTCTGTGAGTTTTGTTAAAAGGATATTATCATCCTAACTGTAAGGTTCACTGGAAAGGAAGCCCACCACATGGTTCAGGCAAAAAGGAGTTTATTGAGAAAGAGCAAACTGCCGGCCCACACAAGATGGAGGCTTGGGGAGACAGAGGGGAAGAAAGAAGAGAAAGAGAGCAAGAGAGAGTAAGAGAGAAAGGGAAAGAGAGAAAAGGAAAGAGATCAGGGACTCATGTTGAGCCAGATTGTATTGGGAAAGGTGAGAGGTATGGCCAGGTGGATTGGATGTGACCTCAGAGGGGGAGGAAACTGCTTTCAGGTATGTGAGTTTCCTAGGTAACACAGGTACTGGGTACAGACTTAAACGGGTGGGGGGGGGGGCAGGCATTTGCTTGGAGCCCTGCTAGGGGTGGACCTCACTAACCACAGCCTCAGATCCTAACCTCAAAATCTAGTCATTTGTGTCTCAAGCCCCATACTATGTGTTTACAAAAGGAATTAGAAAAGCTCCCTCAACAGTGCTTTCCATTTTCAGTGACAAGCTGTAGAAACAGAGCCTGCCATAACCTCAAATATGCTGACTAAACCAGCATGGTGCATAGGGAGAACCTGTGCTTTTTAACCAGAGTCCTGGATTTGACTTCCTCCCATGAGCTGAGCAGCCTTGGGGGAGCCATTTCACCTTTGTTATTACACATAACTCTTGATTCGCAAGTAACACTTTCTTCAGAGAAACTGAAAATGGATAGGTTTGCAGACTTGGAAATGGAAGGCTTCTTATCTGCTCTCCATGTATAAGGAATCTACATTCTAGAATCTTACAATACTCTTCGGACACCCATTTGTTTATTAGTCTCTTTTGGTAAAATCCACACCAGGCACTGGTGACTCATGTCTATAATCCTAGCTACTCAGGAAAATGAGAACTGGGAATCGAGAGTCAAAGTCAGCCAGGCAGACAAATCCTTGAGTCTCTTATCCGTAGGTAACCATCAAAAAGTCAGAAGTGCAGGTGTGGCTCAAGAGGTAGAGGTGGAGTTCAAGGCTCAGTACAGTCATTTAAAAAAGGGGAGGGGTGATGGGAATGTGGCTTAATGGTAAAGTGCTTGCTTAGTATTCATGAACCCCTGGGTTCAATTCCTCAGTACCACATACACAGAAAAGGCCGAAAGTGGCACTGTGGCTCAAGTGGTAGAGGGCTAGCCTTGATCAAAAGAAGCTCAGGCACAGTGTCCAGGCCCTGAATTCAAGCCCAGGACTGGCAAACAACAACAACAAAAAAAAGTGAAGCATTCGCTGGGCGCCAATGGCTCACGCCTGTAATCCTAGCTACTCAGGAGGCTGAGATCTGAGGATCCCAGTTCAAAGCCAGCCCAGGCAGAAGAGTCAATGTGACTTTTTTTTTTTTTCAACGTGACTCTTATCTCCAGTTAACCACCGGAAAACTGGAAGTAGCACTGGGACTTACGTGTTAGAGTGCTATCCTTGAGCTGAAGAGCTCAGGGACAGCACCCAAGCCCAGAGTTTTAGCCCCATGGCCAACAACAACAACAAAAAGTCCAAACCCACACTAATAGTAAACAAGATATAAGTAAATAAGAAGCCTGTAGGTACATGCAACCTGCATGAGTCAAATTTAAGAATGGTTGAATCTAGAGGCTCAATGGACATCTTTCTTAGCTTGGCATGGTAGTATAAGCCTATAATCCAAGTTACTTGGGAAGCAGAGGTAGGAGGATCTTGAAGTTGAAGCCAGTTCTCACCAAGTAATCCAGAGATCCTATCTTTAAGACAGAAATACAAACAAAAAAGCTTGGAGCATCTTCATGTGTAAGTGCTGGATTTAATCCCAAGTGATGGGGGAGGAGGAACTCAACAAGAACACAATGCTGCTATCTGTCTACCTTTCATATAAACCAGCTCATGGTAACATGGCCACTAAGAACCCCAGATATAATGTGACAACCCACTAGAGTAAAGACCACATCTGGAAAGTTTCTGAATGACTCGGTGCCTGCTTATGGGCTAATGTGACCAAGATGCTATGTGCTGATTGGCCACACCTGGATATATATTTGTCCTTTTGACTAAGTATAATGAGGCCTCCCCCCAAAAAGAGAGAGGCTAGATGTTGTTAGGAAATAACATGCTCACTGTAACTTCATGGGGATAGAGTACTTTTCTCATAGCACTATTAGAAACTTCAATAACTTAATAAATCACCTGACACATTGCTCAAATGATAGCAGTACAGTTCTGTTTTGCCAAACAGTAACTTAATATCATATTGCTTGGGGATGGTAGTGGCTTTAAAATGTGCCATTAGTTAAGTTGAACTACATTTCCCAGAATTCACTTTCCTGCATGTTTCTGCATGCCAAATGAGAGATTTTTGTGTGAGATTTGGAAACTGGACTTATGGTGGCAGCTATTTTGTACCTTATAAATGTGGTCATTTATTTTATGGTTTACCTCGTTTATGTGAGACAGCAGTCAAGCCTACAACAGTTCCACCTTGTTCTGGATTCTTCTCCAGCTTCTTAAGCTTCCCTGGCAGACATGTGTTTAGTTCTGTGTCAGGGAGACTGAGCTGCTAAAGAACATTCACACCATCCATCAGAGGCAAGAGTCAACGCTGGTTCTTCTCTGTGCTTCCTCTTGCCTTGTACCTTGAGCTTGTGGTTGCAACTTGACCTTATTCTCCTTCCCTTTCTAACCATCTTCCCCAAGGCCTTCAATCCCCAGCATTAGATATAAAGACCACCCTACAGACCTCCTCCACCAACCCCCACAATGCTAAAAGTCAATCCTTTTCCCAAAGTCTTTTTCTATGTCTGTCTCTGTGTCTCTATCTGTGACTCTTCATCGCTGTCTCATTCATGTGCACGTGCGCGCGCGCGTGCACACACACACACACACACACACCCTACCTGAAAGTAGTTCTGCCTTTCTCTTTGGACCCTGACTGATAAAACCAGAGCTCAATTTTTCTATACTTCCCTTTATGAGCTTCTTTTTGTGGAAACACACACACACACACACACACACACACACACACACACACACACACACACCCTTTTGGAAATTGTTTCAAGAGAAGTAAAAATTAAGGTAAATTTTAGTATGATAGCCAACTTGTAAGGTAACCTTCACAAACTAATAATTTTTCAAAGACAAAGCAGAAGAAAAACATCAACTAAAACCCCACAGCATTAACCACAGCTTGACCTCTCTGTGATGGGCACAGCACGTGAAATACACAGTCTGTCCTCTTCTATTATTGATCCACTGCTGGCTCACACCTGCCCAAGGGAGCAGCAATGCCCACACAGACATTACAAGACGCTTGGCCAAGTGGGGTCGGGGGAAGGAGTTGGACTGCGCAGTCAAGCAAAAGCCTGCTTCAGTGTGCCCACACATCAGGCTAACATCAGGTAACTTGGTGCTTACATATACAAATGTGCGATTTCTTACCATGTACCTCTCTGTGCCCAGTGACTTGGGCCCACATTACAACTATGTGAGATAGTTTATCTTTTTGCCTGATAGTGGTAAGCAGAGAGCCTCCCAGCAAGAGAAGGAGTTTCAGTGGCAGTTTGGTGGGACATTTAGCTCAGGGGAACTAAAGCACTAAGCCTCAAAAATGAGTTCTGGGGGCTGGGGATATAGCCTAGTGGCAAGAGTGCCTGCCTCGGATACACGAGGCCCTAGGTTCCATTCCCCAGCACCACATATACAGAAAACGGCCAGAAGCGGCGCTGTGGCTCAAGCGGCAGAGTGCTAGCCTTGAGCGGGAAGAAGCCAGGGACAGTGCTCAGGCCCTGAGTCCAAGGCCCAGGACTGGCAAAAAAAAAAAAAAAAATGAGTTCTGGGAGTTGATGGTTAAATGTGTTCTGGTTGATCATCAGGAAAGTCCTGAGAGATTTTTCCATACACCTCAGAAGCCCTGAGTAGGATGATGTTCCAGCTGGAGCCCCAGGAATGGCCTCAAAAACATTTTTCCAGCCCCATGACCAACAAAAAGAAAATTCACATCAACTTTTCTTACCTCTCTGTTCCCTATTCTCAATCACCCAGTTCTGTCTTCTCCCTGGAATCTCCTCCTAAATGAACTCCCAAATAAACAAGCTATACCCAGGTCCTTATCTGGGCCTCAGCGTGCCAAAGACAGCAAGCATAGGAAAAGTAGCATTTTTGTATAACTTCAATCAATCTTAGAACACCATGAAGCTCACTTTTGCAGGGAGTTTAACACATAGTCTAGCATCACTAGGAGGAATTTCAGTTTCTAGCATTTGTAAAAGATACATCAGGGGCTGGGAATATGGCCTAGTGGCAAGAGTGTTTGCCTCATATACATGAAGCCCTGGGTTCGATTCCTCAGAACCACATATATAGAAAAGGCCAGAGATGGCACTGTGGCTCAAGTGGCAGAGTGCTAGCCTTGAGCAAAAAGAAGCCAGGGACAGTGCTCAGGCCCTGAGTCCAAGCCCCAGGACTGGCAAAAAAAAAAGATATATCAAGGTACCTAGGACTCATGCCTATAATCCTAGCTACTTAGCAGGCTGAGATCTGAGGATCATGGTTCCAAGCCAGCTCATGCAGGAAAATTTATGGGACTCTTATCTCCAAGTAAACACACACATACACACACACACACACACACACACACACACACACACACACACACACAGAAGTCGAGTTATGGCTCAAATGGTAAAGTACTAGCTTTGAGAAAAACAGCTCAAGGACAACACCCAGATTTTCTGAGTTCAAACTCTAGAACAGGCACACATATGTGCTTGCATGCATGTGTGTGTGCGCGCGCACACACACACAAAAGATATATCAAAGAACATCCAACACTTTGCAAATTTCCTTTTGTTTGTACACTAGACATCTCAGAGATACTCTAGCTAGATCCCCTTGATGCCATTCTTGCTCATCTTTGTTCTACTTCATTTATGAGATGGTTGTCTTTAGTTTCTCTGGTGTGCATGAACATGCACACACACTTACACACACACACACATATGCAGTTGTTCTGACTCAGCAGCACTTTAACTGGAGATGGAGCTGCTGGCAGGGGTGAGCTGAGGGACCCTGACCCCCAACTGTTGCCCTATTTGGTTCTTGGCTCAGAGGTTAGGTTGCAAGTTTCCAGAGCATAAATACAGCCCCTGGCTTGCATAGTGTCTAGATAGAACCTACAGCAAACTTTTAGGGAGACAGCTTTTATCATATCTTGACCCACGAGGACAGAGTCCATTTTGCCCCATATATTACAGTAAATGGGTAAATCCGCCATCCCAAAGGTTGTGGGGCCCCCTATCTTATTGGCAAAGGGTGACCCATTTGCAGCTCAGCAGCATGCCAGACCATCCCAGTTAGGATAGCTATGGAACCTGCGGGGGGGAGGGGGGGTGGCCAGCTCCACTACTGTGGGAGGTCCTGAGGACACGGGGGAGCACGGGGAGGGGGCTCCCTCTCTTAGCTTCTAATGAGCACCCGTGCTTGCTTGATATTGCCTGCATGTTGGCCTCCCTGCCCCCATCCACGCGTTCCACAACACAGCAATTAATGGTCCTCAGCTGCCCAGCGGCCCTGGGGCACACAGCTACCACTGTCGCATCGCTTTGTTCCTGGTTTAATCAGTGGCTGTCCCTAGCTGTCCCTCAAAACACTAAAGCCAGCCAGCTGCAGAGCCAGCTGTCAGAGAGCCCCATCCCTGGCATTCAAGTGGCCACAAGGGAGCCCATCCAGTGCCCAGAGACAGCCACTGTCTGCTTTTCTCCTGCTCACAATTGACAGGCTCCAGGGGAGGAAACCGAGCTCTGGCTTGGCAGCAGGGCAGGAGGCTCTTGTTAACAGCTTGCCTTCCTGTTTATATGGAGTCTGGCAAAACTGTTCATTTCTCTGTCACAGAGATGACAAATGGGATACCCAGGACCACCAAGGCACACAGCCTAGGAAAGAGCCCAGGCAGGCAACTTGTTGAAGCAAGGCCAGGAGGCTAGAAGTGGGTGGGCAGGGACCATAGAAAGCTCCTAGACCCAAGGAAGAGAATATATGGAACAATGCACTGGGTCAGCTACACCGCAGGTCTCCTCACCAAAGCGCCCTGGAAACAGGAGCTGCCGCTTTCCTCCATATAAATCTGCACAGCACTAAAAACGAATCCTGATTTGATTTTCCTTCTGGAAAAGACAGTTTCATGCCATGCAGTTGGGAGGTTGATTCCTTGGTAAGCATCTGGTTAGGACCTAAAGGGTCTCCTCCTCACGTGTCAAGAGCCAGGAATAACCAGAGCTGGGGCGTCCCTTTCCTGCTGTCCCTAGGCTACTGTCCCAAACTGACAGTGCCAGAAAAGCACCTGGGGAAAGCCAGACTTCAGTGTTGTGGGTGGGCCTGTGCACTTGAACTTCTTCAAAACTTCCTGCAGTAACTGGGCACAGCTGGCTTATGCCTGTAAATCCTAGCTATTCAGGAGATTGAAATCTGAGGATTGAGGTTCAAGGCCAGCCCGAGCAGGTAAAGTTTATGGTACTCTTGTCTCCAATTAGCCACCAAATACTGGAACTAGAGTTCTGGCTCAAGTGGTTAGAACACTAGCCTTAAGCAAAAGAGCTCAGATCCTGAGTTCAAACCCTAGTACCAGAACAAAACCAAACAAACACTTCCCAAGTGATTAGAAGCACTACAATGAGCATCTAGAATGAAGAGTTGCTAGAAAGATGCATGGTTCCTTTTTGTTTCATGATCATTATTTTCATTTTAAATGAAATAACAGGTTATTTTTGAAAGCCTGTGTTCAGGGCTGAGATGGAGGCAAGGAATGAGATGAGAAGAAAAAGAGAAGCTCAGTTATGGGTAAGTGCCTATAGTCTCCATTTGAAAATCAGGTTCCCTGCGCTTCGTGCGGGCCAAAGAGGGAGCTTATCCACCCATAAGGGCTCCTTATCCCCATTTGCTGCCTTGTGTTTAACTCAGCAAAGGCCCTTCACTACTGATATTTCATAGTGTTATTTGTTCGTGAGAGAGAAGCAGCCTCAGTGTGGGTGGCAGAGGAGGCTGAAGGCTGAGTTTGGGGAGAGTGTTTGCAAGACTGTGGACATAAGATTCTGAGGCTGTAAATGCTTCAGAGTCACAGAGATGTTCTCACCCGATATAGATCTCATTTAAATATCCCTATGCATACAGTCCTATCGGAGGAGCTCAGCTGAAAAAAAAATAGCTATTTTGGAAATTTTGTCTCTTATAGAAGGAAAATCAGGATGGAGTTGGGGGGGCAGACTTCAGTTTCATAAAGAGGAAGTAAAATGAGGATCTGTGGTGAGCCGAGTAGGGCCAGGCTTCTTAAGGAATCAAAGGCTGACAATAAATGCCCCTGTTCCATCCTTAGCCTGGCTGCCCCAGATCCCTGTAAGGCCCACGTCCCACCGCCTACCCAACTCCTCTTACTCACACACTGTCTGCAAGGGTTAGCGGAAGCCTTGGCTCCTCCTCCCATCCCTTCTTCTCTCCTCTTCTGGAAGATCCCAAAGCAAGCAAATCCAGAATCTATGATCGTTTCTGGAGATTACCAAGTAATTAATTCCACCAATATTTCCTTTGCTGAGACATTCTCTGCCCACTGGCCTCAGTTATCTTCTTACTGAGATTGTCTGAAAACCAAGGTACTGCGGTTTGCCTAGCTGGCCAGCAGAATGGATGTATTGTCAACAGGAAAGCGTGTGGGCCCGCTGTCTAGTCAGCAAGAGCTGGGGAAGGCTTCGTCCTCTGCTTCCTCCTTCCAGGCAGTGGAAAGGATGGGGATGGGGTGGGTTGTGTTGGCTCTGCAGCCACAAGGTGTCGTGTGTGGTGGCTGCTGTTTCTGCTGCTGTGTTGGGTCATCCCTCCGGAGCATCTAGGATCACCAGCTCTCCCCCATCTCCGCTGCTGTCTCTACTGTGCCCTCAGTTACAAGTCCTGGCCAGGTCCTCAGCTGGGTCCCACAGGGAGCAGTAGAGCATGCAGTCAGGAACCTGAGTGTGGAATCTGCTAAGAACGTTCTGGCTCTGCAAATGCATCTGACTGGAAGCACTGTTTCCTCATCCAGAAAAAGAAGTAACCATAGTACCTGTCTCACTGGGGCCATTCACAAGACCAAGCTACCTACGATTGTTAAAGCAGGTAGTGCTTGACGCATAATAATGTTGGTCATTAGTAGCTAATACTCTTTTAGTGAAAGAAGAGGCAGAAACGGCCTACAGATGAAAGGCTACCTGAAGCGGGAAGCTTTTCTGTCTCTGAGGTTGGTTCTTATTGCTAGAGGCAGTTCTGCTCCCTACCCTCAGCCCAGTCACTCCAGGGTTTTTCTACCGCACTATTATCTCCTAAAGAGGCCAGTGATGGCCAAATTGTGAAAAAAAAAATAACTTTAATTGCCAACCTGGCTGTCTAGTTTATTGTTTTGAACATGTTAGTCTTGATCTCTCAAACCTCTGTATGCTTTTTTAACCTCTTTCTTTCTTTTTTTTTTCCTTTGGATCGGTTGTGGGGCTTGAACTCAGGGACCTGCCCCTGAGCTCTTTTGCTCAAGGCTACTGAACCACAGCACCACCTCTGTATGCTTTTTGAAGCAAGTCCTTTTTAAAAAAATTTGTGCTGCTGCTGGAGCTTGCACTCAGCACCTCTTGCTCACACTCAGCCTTTTCTACTGCTTGAGACTCAGCTCCTCTTTCAGCTTTGTTGGTGGCTAATTGAAAATAAGAGTCTCACAGACTTTCCTGCCCAGTCTGGCTTCCAGGCATCCTCTTTAGATCGCAGCCTCCTGAGTAGCCAGGATGACAGGTGTGACAGCACCCAGGTGTGACAGGATGACAGCACCCAGCTGAGGAAACAAGTCTGTCCTGTGCAGTTTCCTTCTCTGCCAATAATCCCTAAGAGTTCTCTAGGGACTGGCTGAATGGTAACATTTGAAACCAGGAGGACCTAAAGCGGTGAGTCACCTCATTACCTAGTGTCCTTAAGACCAGAAGTAGCACTGAAGGGTGCTTGTGGATTTTGATAGCTTGGGACAGTGATAACTAGTAGAACTTCCAGCCCTAGCCTCTATCTACTCCATAAGGTTTAGAGTTAGACCAAAAACTTTTATTTGGGAGGCAGACAGAGGAGAATCCAGCCAGGGGTAATAAATGGACACATTTTAATTCTTGTCTTATTTCCACAGTAGCACACTGGAGCCCAGAGTCTGTAGTAATAAAGAAACAAGGATCATGAAATGGCTGTTATCCCAGGCTGCAGGAAAAACCCCAAGGGTTTGCAGTGGCTCTCCATGGCCACTCTTTCTTTACTGAAAAAGGAGGTGTTATATATGACATCTCTTGGTTCTTCTGAAATTAGAGTCTTTGTTGGCAAATGCTTTTAGGTTCACATCGAGTGTCACTGACCTTGAAAAGAATGCATGAGTAATAAATGAGCTAACCTATCCTATTTTCCATAAAGAACTCTAAATTCCTCCCACTTCCCTGAACAAAATATCTGTATTCCCACCCACACTCTGGGCTACCTGCTGCCTGGGCTGAAGCCCTGCCAAACTTTGCTTTCATGCTGCTGCTTCAGTGCCAGGGGCTTCAGGCTGCTCCCTGAGTCCATGAAGGTCCTCCACCGTGTGTGCTGATAGAGAAAAAGGCATGGCAATGAGGCCGACAGTCCCCAGCTAGATCGGCCGAAGTGTCATGGGCTGACTGCAACCGCAGCCCTCCAAGAAAAGAGTTCAGACATTAATGCTTTGCTGCAAGCAATTTGTCAGCCACCAGCAGGGCCGCCCAGCCCCCTCCCACCACCCAGGCCACATTCCAGCCTGAATGCCCTCCTTCTTCCTAGGCGCCTGGCAATCCTTAGCCTGAGCTTCTCTTTCCCCCAGAATGAATGTACTGAGTACTTCAGAGTTCCAGGTGGGCTAGGGAGCATGCTCAGATGTGCAAGCTCATCCTGCAGGGGCTCCCAGTCTACCATGCTTCTCTACCCACTCTAGTTCTGGACTTGGAGATGAGTTCACAGAGGCATGGAAAGGCCAAGGTCATGAAATCACCCTGATCTCTTTTGTCCAATGAGCATTAGGAGAACAGAAGACAAAGAAAGCTGAATTTTGCCCCCATTCCCCACGCCTCCGGCAGCTCCTTGCACTCTTTGTAGGAGCTGTGGTCTTGCTGGGAGAAGGCAACTTGTGCTTGGACCTTTGGCTAAGGAGATAGACTCTGCACGCTTGGAATGCCACGGTCTAGGGCATGGGCCCAAGTCCACTTAGAGGCCTTTGTCCCTCTAGCCAGACCAGCCCGACCAGGCACAGTGGCAGGAGTGGCGCTGGTAATGACTTGGGAAGCAGGAGCTGAGAACTCCACTTGGGAACACAGATATTTAAATGGTCCATCTATCTTCCCTCCATCTCCCCCTCCCCCTCCTTCCTCCTCTTTTTTGCCTCCCCTTCCTCCCCTCCTCTGCCTTGTTCCAGAGCTGGCCTCAGGCTCTAATAAATTGGGAGAAGAGCTTCTGAGGCTGGAGAAACAAGGAGGCAAGTAAAGACAGATGAAAAGAAGCTCACTCCCTGCGATGATCTGTGTGCGGGAGAGGCAGAGTGAAAGCAGGGTTATGGCAAGGGGAAACAAACCCATCAATGAGCGTCTTCTTAGAGCTGCTAAGGAGCCCTTTGCTGGCTTGCAGGGGAGGTGGAGCAGGTGAGCATAGGCTAATGCACAAAGACAGAAGTCCTAGGCTGGAGTAGGGTTGGACTTTCTCATGGACTGAGGAAGGGAGAAAGACAGCAACCAGAGGTAAACTCACAGCCAACCGGCTAGGTCCAGGCTGGCCACAGCTAAGGGGTTGGAGACAGTTGCTTCTAAGGCACCAGAACACTGTCTCTTTCCAAAGACTACCTGTTGTCTGCCAACAGGAAAGCCACTGGGCCTGCCTGAACGTTTTCCTCCCTTCAAGACCCAGGAATGTGCCACCCCTGTCCCTCTGATTCCCTGACCACACCAACTATGCTCAGCAGGACAGCCACCTATTTCCAACCTGCTGGTAGCCTCCTATCATCCAGCAACTGGCCACGGGCAGACTGAGTAACCATTACCTCCCATTTCCTGCTTTCTTTAAGTAAAGAGCTTTGAAAGTGAGGAGAAGAAGTTCTAATTTGGGAACAACCATGAAATGTTTCCATTTTCCAGGGCAATCCATATCGGGGATCTTTAAGGGGCGGGGGGAGAAAAAAGAGAAATCTTAGGACAAAGTTAAGTGAACTCATGCAGCTTGAAACAGACATAAAAGTCTTCATAAACGGTGTGCTTCCCCCAGACCTCACATGTGATGGGACCCGGTGAGCATCCAACCTTGCTCAATCTGCCTCAATCTCCACCCTGGGCCTATTTTCAGGGAAGACCTTAGCAGTCTCTGTGAGGCTGACCACATCTTCTGGACCTAGCCCAAGGGCTGGCCACGCTCCAGGTTAGGGACATGGGTTCTTCTATATCACAGAACATACAAACTGTAGGCCAAATAAAAGCTAAATGTGTGTGTGAAATCATATGATATAAGCATGTATTTTGTACATTTTCTGCAAAAAGAATGGTGGTGTTTGGCTTGACCCTCTGGGGTGCAATGGTAGAAGGTAAAAGAGGTTGCTTGTCCTTGGCTGGACCTGATAGGACGGAGATCTGAGGTGACCCCATAGTGTGTACTCAGAGCTGGGGTGTAGGGGCTGCTTATTTTCCTTGGGTCCTATCAGACTCTCTTGCCACCTCCAGCAAATCCCCTTCAGCATCTGACAACTCTTTCCTCTGTCCTCTGACAGCCACATCTAGCAGACATCAGTCCTCTGCGTCAGACTTGCCAGCACCCAGGAATATAGGCTTCCTTGGGCCTCAGAAGTTGGTCTCTGATGTTTACTTTACAACCCCTCCCCTAACACTCACAAGGGCCCATATATACCCAGTTCTACCTGGCAGTTCACAGGTTAAACATAAACAAGACAGAATAGTAACAGCCCTAAGGCTTTGGGGAGAGGGTCTCCCTTGAGACCCTGGTGGGGTGTGGGCAGGTATGGGGAACACACTTACCCCTGCCTCCCCCCTCCAAGGCTAGAGCATACATACAGCTTTTCTCTTCATTCCACCTTAGCTCAGCCACTGTAAGAGCCAGGGAGCCAGGCTGCTATCTGTCTTTGCAGGACCCCCTGGAAGAGTGGCAGGAGTGAAGTGGAAAGGAACTTTCCTAAAGACAGGAAAAGAAACCATTCCAACCACTTTCCCATTCATGGAAACCACCAGAAGCCCCAGTTCTGGGGCTGCTGTTACCACTGAGAAGTTTTCAACCCCCACCTGAACCACCCAGCAGACCAGCTTGCTTCCATTACTAAGCACTCCTTTCCCCTCCAAGAGGTCAACAAACACCTGGTTTCACAATTCGCATCCCTCCTCTGACAAGAAAAGACTGGATGTGAGCAAGCCCAGTAGATCTATCCGCCGGCCCCTGCAGGCAGCTTACCCACTGCCCGAGGCCCTGCCGAGCTCTCTGGAGCTCAGAGGATTCCTGTGAGCCAGAAAGCCTGGCTCCAGGGCCCTGAGTCATCTCAGCCCCACCTGGCCCAGAAGTCAGAATGCAGAACAGCCTTAGAGCCAGGAAGATCCGAACAGGCTGTTTATGGGCTGTCTCACAGGGAGACTGGGCTCTGCCCAGTGAGACAGAAGCAGAAGAAAAGAACTTTCAGTGGGGCAGAGGCCCCCACTGCCTCTGGGAGGCCTAGGCTCAGTACAGGCTGAGCCTTGCCAGAAGTGTTCTGACAAGGATGTTCCAGAAGTCTCTATAGGGCTTCTGAGTTCACTTGTTCATGGGTATCAAGGTAGGAAGGGGCTTTTGTGGGACTTATGCAAATCTTTGCTCCTTTCTGGGCTACTGTTTGCTTCATCTGTAAGATGAAAGGATTGGACTAGATCCGAGGGTCTCAACCCTGTCTGGACAGGAGAGCCACCTGCGATGCTGCAATCCTGAGCTTGTGACATCAGCTGTAGCTTCAAAACAACCTAAGGGGCCGGTGGGGAAGGTGCCACAACAGGGCTGGCCAAAGGTTGAAAGTTGTGTAAGTGGATGATAGGTAACCTGGGGTAGGGAGCATTCTGTTCACTTGGATTTTCAAAACAAAAGTAAAGCTGGGTGCCAGTGGCTCACGTCTGGAATCCTAGCTATTCAAGAGGCTGAGATCTGAGGTTCACGGTTCAAAGCCAGCCTGGGTAGAAAAGTCTGAGATGCTTATCTCCAATTAACTACAAAAAGCTGGAAGTGGAGCTGTGGCTAAAGTGCTACAAATGCTCACGAACAGTGTCTAAGCCCAGAGTTCAATGTCCAGGGCAGGCAAAAAAAAAAAAATCAAAATTAAAGCACCAAAGATACTCTAAAGCTAGTTATGCCTGGGTTTCACTGGACACTGTTGGAATTCGAAGTGCACACATGCTTTCTGCGGGATTCACACGGAGATCAGATGAGCCACCTATACTTCCCCCCAACAGCAAGTCACACTCTGGTCACGGGCTTCAACTCCGCCTGTCATCCTTCTTCTCAAGGGGAGCCAATGACAGGGGTCAGGGTGCAGTCCGGCTACTGCACATGGAGTGGGGAGCTGGCCTGAAGCTGGGGCTCCTGGTGTGTCCAGTTCTGGACCTTTGGAGTAGGCTGCTCCCCAAGGCTCAGGGGTTTGCAGGTTTCAGGTGTGCCAGCAAGTTTCAGACAGGACCACCCCCACTCACTCCCACAATAAACTTGAAGTTGAGCCTCATTTTCTGTTTCCTCATGTGGTCCAGTTGTTGGGCCTCCCTCCTCTCAGGAACATAACGAGGCACGTCCACAATGCTTTTGTTTAACTTCCCAGCGGACAGGGAACATTCCTGGACTGCTTGCCAAGTTCTGTTGCATTTCAGCATCTGGGACCAGCCAGCAGTAAGCAGGCTCAGCCTGGATTTCCACTCAGGATGCTCAGCTTCCTGGTGCCCCTCCACAGGTTCCTGCCCCTACCCCAGAAACATCCCCCCTTCCCCCACGGTGCTGCCTTCCAGGATACCATCCTACTGGTAGGGTTTGCCTTCCCTCTCCCCGTAAGTGGAGGCATTTTTTAAAATTCCAAACTTCAGGGAAAGCTTTCCAAAAAGTTCCCCTTTTCTCCATTCCTTTGTCCTTGATAAATGATAAATGCAGAGCAGTGAGGCCCCTCCTTACTTGGCCCTTGCTAAAATGCAGATATTGTGGCCTGGCCACTTTTTTTTCCCCTACAGGTATTTCTGCTGCCTTTTTCTAGGTTTCTGGAGGAGTCTCTATAGCCCAAGGTGGATGGGTTAGATTTGTGGGCGGTTCTTTTCTTCCCCCCGATTTGCCTTCAAGAGCCACAGGTGGGGCAGGTTAAAATGAGAAGTCACAGACACAAACACCCTGGCTGACATTCTGCACTCACCAGGAAAGATTAGTGACTTACTGGAAGGTCACTGGGGGCCTGGATGGGGTCCTGAGATGCTGGTCTCATAGCTCTTCCTGTGCTATGGTGATCTTCACTCATGACTGAGACCCCCATTGCTGAAGAGGGAGACTCCAGGAGGCTCAAGAGTGGTGTGGGCACAGTGCAACCACAGGAGGACATTCTTGGGAGAGAAACACAAAGGTGTAATACCTATGTGCATCTGATCATATACAATAATATTTGTCAAAATGAACTCTGGGGAATGAAAATGAAGGGTTTTTTGTTTTGTTCTGTTTTGGGATTTTTTTCTTTTTTTAGTTTTTGTTGTTGTTTTGTCTTGCCAGCCCTGGGGCTTGAATTCAGGGCCTGGGCACTGTCCCTGAGCTTCTTTTTGCTCAAGGCTAGCACTCTACCACTTGAGCCACAGTGCCACTTCCAGCTTTTTCTGTTTATGTGGTGCTGAGGAATCAAACCCATGTAGGCGAGTATTCTACCACTAAGCCACATCCCCAGCCTGAGGCTTTTTGTTCTTTCTTTGTTGCTGTTTTTGTTTTCTTTTCCTTTTGCCTTGTTTGTTCTTTTATCTGTCTTGGGGAAGGTAAGAGGAGGCACAAAAATGGAGGGACAAAGAGTGAACACATACAGCAGTGGCACTCACCAGACACTATGTTGCAAAGGAACTATACAACTTGTGGGTGGGATGGGAGGGGAAAACTGGGAGAAAGGAAGGGACTGGGTGACTTAGTTCAAAAAGAAATGTATTCTTTGTCTGACTTATATGAACTCTAACCCCTCCATATATCACCTTTATAATAACAATAAAAAGATTCATGAAGAAAGACAAGAAGGGTGATGTGAGTGTTTATGGGAATGTACGTGGAGCTGTAAGGAGGGGGGCAGAGTGGAGGAAGGAGGTCATTCAGAAGGAAGCCACCAACTGAAAACACATAGAAACAGCCTTCAGAGACCTCCAACTTCATTTCCAATAGCTGGAATCTCTGCTCCTATAACAACTATCAGCCCACTGACTTGGCTGCCAGGGTCCAATGCTGAGGCCCTGGGCTCCAGATGTGCACAGTCAGGGGAGACCAGAACAGCAGCACAGGGGAATGGCGGGAAGGCCTAGGACTAGATGAGGAGTCATCTTGGCTCTCGTCCCAGCTCTGTGGTTCCAGGCAAATCTGAACAAAGTCCTTTACCTACCCCGCTCCAGTCCACTCACTGGATGCCAAATGAGGGCATGGGACTGATCCCAAGTTATAGTTTGTTGCTGAATTGTATTGTTTGTTGCTTTCGGAGACAAGGTAGCTATGTAGCCCAGGATGACCTCAAATGTACAGTCCTCCTGCCTCAGCCTCTGGAGGTGCTGAGACGACAGGCATGCCCCTTCATGCCCAGCTTTGGTTTTTTGGTTATTTTTTTTTTTGGCCAGTCCTGGGCCTTGGACTCAGGGCCTGAGCACTGTCCCTGGCTTCTTCTTGCTCAAGGCTAGCACTCTGCCACTTGAGCCACAGCGCCACTTCTGGCCGTTTTCTGTATATGTGGTGCTGGGGAATCGAACCCAGGGCCTCATGTATATGAGGCAAGCACTCTTGCCACTAGGCCATATCCCCAGCCCCCATGCCCAGCTTTGGTTCTGAGGTTTTTGTAGTCTAAATCGCCTAGTTACTAATGAAGGGAGTAGGTTCAAGGCCTGTTCCAAAGGTAAGAGTTCAGGGCTTCCAGAATGAGGCTCAAGAATTTGCCTTACCAGCAAATGCTCCCCATGATTCTGGGACAACCTGTACCCTGGCCCACACTTTTTTTTTTTTCCGAAATGCAAAAGCAAGGCAAGGCTTTATTTAAGCGAGCTACAACTCGGGCCTCGTCCTACCCACCTACACAGCAGAGGTTAGGAAGGAGCCCCGAGCTACGATTACACAGGGCTTATAAAGGCAACGAACAAAGTTACAACAATAAGGTGTTCAAACAAGCAAGATTAGGACACAGGTACAAATCTGATTGGCTCAGGGTTTGAGGCATTCTAGGGGTCCTGGCCCACACTTTGACTAACAATGGACCTGGTTATCTATGGGGTCACTCATAGCTCCCCTGGGAAAAAACAGATCCCTTTAGCCAAGAAGAGGGGAGATGATCATTTTCCAATTACCCCCCTTCCTGCTAATATGAGGTGGGTCAATAGAAAAGTCTGGGCCACTCCACTAGTCAGGGAGGACATTGACCTTTACCAGCCCCACATGGAGCTGAGAGGCTGACCCAGAGCAGGAAGAGCCCCAGATGGCAGAGCCATGCATCTGCCCAGGTCTCTGATGTCCCACTCCTCTCTCACCCTTTTCTGACCTGGTGTGTTCATACCAACTCCCAGCCAGGCCCAAGCTCATTTCAACATGTTTGTTGACCAGGGGGCAGAGTTCAGGGCCTGTGTCCCAGAAATGGGTTGTGTTTGTCCAAATTGCTGGATATCAACAAGTTAGAGGGACCTAGCAGCAATCCAAAGGCTGGACGGACACACCTGACAGCTTCTCTGTGGGAAATTCTGCTCACCCATCTCATTTTGTCCCACTATGTATGGGTCTTCCATCCATTCTCTATCATCAAAATCTCATCTTTTGACAATTCCTTCCTCCTCTATAGCCTCGTGAGCCAGTGTCAGGCCATGCCTACACCAGAATGAAAAGATGGCCCCTTTGTTGTTCTACAGAGTAGCACGTATCAGTAAGTATTCATCACATTCAAGATGAAAATGAGGGGCTGGGGATCTGGCTCAGGGGAAGAGCACCTGCCTGGCAAGCGCAAGGCCCCAAGTTCGGTCCCCAGCTCTGGAAAACAACAACAACAAAAAAAAACAAAACAACATAACTACACAAAACTACAAAAGATGAAAACTGATCATCAGTACAAAAGGCATTGAAATTTCATGTGACTTACTGTTTTAGATAAACCAGGGTAAAATGCATTACTGACTGCCAGAGCCCATTAATCCTTCTATAAATAACATAAAACATTTTCCAGCAATATGAAACCATTCACACATTAGTACTGAGTGATATTTAAAGGAGCACCAAAGAACAGGAGCTGATGATATGGAGCCCCTCCAGCTTCCAGTCAACCGAGTAGAGTCTTAGGCCACAGAGGTGAATGGAGTGAACAAGGTCCCAGTCATTGAGTAGAGCTGGTATTCACGATGGAATCATGACTTAAGAATGGCATTTACCTCACAAAGACAGGAAGTCAGCTAGGAGTGCTGGTATGGGCAAGACCTAGTTCACACCTGGGTAAAAGATGGCCTCTGTCAGTAAGGGAAGTTTGGGGATACCCCAAGTTTTGAAATGTAATGGTACCATCTGAGCCAACAGGGATGAGGAGGGGTTATCCATAACTCATACTAAACAACTTCACCTCAGCAAGAACGCTGACCAGAAAACAGGACACCATCGAGACTACACTAAATATTGTTCTTGGGTCCATATAATAGGCTCCCAGAAATAAGTGAGGGGGATGAAAAAAATCAGTGAAGATACAACATGCTCCCCTATGCAGTGAGTGGGGAAGCCGAGGCGTAGCAGGTGGCTTCCAGGAGAGAGGATATAACAGTGTAATATTTAATTTAAAAAGAGAGTGGAGACTTCGTAGATAAAAGCAATCAATGAACCAGGTGCTAGTGGCTCACACCTGTCATCCTAGCTACTTGGGAGATGGAAATATGGAGATTATGGTTCAAAGCCAGCCCTAGCAGGAAAAGTCCAGCAAAAAGCCACAAGTGGAGCTATGGCTCAAGTGATAAAATGGTAGCCTTGAGCAAAAAGAGCTTGGGGATAATACCCATGCCATGAATTCAAGCTCCAGGACAGTACCAAAACAAAAGAAAAAGAAAAGGCAATCAATGGGCCTGGGACACTTATGAAGAAATATGGCAATGTGGTGACAGAGAAACCTTGAAATTCAATCACTACGAATGACACCAGCCATCTTACTCTGGCAAGCATTTGCTCCATGCCTCATTTCAAACACGAAATTGCAGCTTGGAAAGGAAGAAAACCTAGTCTACTCATGGAGCCTCAATATACTCATCTTTAAAATGAGAACAGCCATCATTTCTACCCATAAGGGTTGTAAGGACTAAATAAGATCACAGGAGGCCTGACAGACACTGAGACCAGAGGTAATGGTGCTGACCCTAGTGTCTGATGGGAAAATGCCCACATTCTACTGGGAAGATAGAGACATTGTTCATAACTCATCTTAACAGTATGAGCCCCATCTCCCTCCCCGTGGCTGCTATTTCTTGGTTTTATGAGTTGTCCTTGTTGCCTTATTTACTTTAGAAAGCAATTTCATCGAGACCTAGGAAAAGTCTAGCGCTCAAAACTGTTTATAGAAAGACAACATAGCAAAATATAAACAATGACATGTGGGCTGATTATGAGCATTCTCCTTTCCCCTGTTGTTGGAAACTTAAGCAGATGACTTGTAAATTAAATTAAGTATTAAAGTTTAGTCTGTAAAAATAAATCAGAATATGGGGCTGTGTTGCCATTGTTTGATGTAATGGAAAGTGTTTGTTACGAAAGTCCCTTGTTGCCACAGTGTGGAAAATGAGCTGAAGGAGAACGTTGAGGCTCCATGAAGACAGTTATCTAGAAACACAGTCCGGACAGCAAAAACCTGAGCTTTGCCTGAATGCTCAGCACCTGGGGCCAGGTGAACCTGAGGCAGGAGGCCTCAAATCCACCAACTTTGACTTGAACACTGCCACCATGAGGAAATTCTGAAGACACCACCTGTTATATGGAAACCCAGGCACATTTCAGTTGTACACCAAGGAGCCATCAAGAGAGTCACACCAAGGCTACCTCTCTACAGCTGCAGAGGCCCAGAAGAACTTGTGTGCTAGAGCAGCCCCAGGTCATGGTTGGGAGACCTTACCCCAAACACACCGATTATGCACACCCACCCACTCCCACTGCCACCGGTGCCACGCTCTCTGCTGTCATGGGACTGAAATCTCTCCTGTGACAGCTGCAAGGCTCCAACTACCTTACAACATTTTTTTGATTGAAAAAAAAAATCTATGAACAGGGAAATCACATGCTTCAAAAATAATGCTTCTAGAAATGTATGCAAGACAAATGGAAATGTTTGTCCAGACAAGGATATGCATAAATGGTCATAACAGCTTTATTCATAATCAATTGTGAGTCTGTGAGTTTACTTCAAAATCCAAAGTTTAGCTGCGTGTGGGAATGCATGCCTGTAATCCTAGCTCTCAGGAGGCTGAGGAAGGTTGATCAAGAGTTCAAGACCAGTCTGAGCTACATAGCAATACCTTGTCTAAAAACAAGCCATTTCTCTTGGAACTATCTGCAGGTTTCCATATTGGCACTAGGGTGGACTCTTCTGATTAGTATTGGGACAGCTGGTACTCACGAAGGTCTAGGGATGCCCAAAGCACTGCCTGAGCCTGGTGTTTGCAGACAGCTGTATCATCCAGGAGTAGCAAGAGCCTCACCAGAAGGCTCAGCATCAGGTGGTGTTTTCGAATTTTCTGGCCTTAGGTCCAGATCCAGTGTTCATTGTCTGGTTATCAGTGTCAGCTTGCTGATCTCTAGTTCTTCATAGCATATCAACACCATATGTTAAGTGACAGTCTGAACTAACACCAGGAATTGTCTAACAACAGAGCAGGGCCTTGATCTTTGATCTCTCTAAGGCTGGAGAAATGCGGGGGGGGGGGGGGGGGGGCGGCGGGGACAGGAGTAGTGCACCGTAATGGAAGTCTTAGCGCTTCTCTAGAATAGCCACTTGTGGGTACAGTGACACAGCAGTGGTGGCTGTAGAGGCTGCTGGGGAGCAACTGCTTACATCAGACTATGAACAAGTGGAAAACAGGCTAATTAGGCAGGCAAGGAGTTAGCCCCAGCCCTGGTTTCTCCCAGAACGCAATAGCAAAAGGTCACTGCAGCTCACGGGCGCTGGACTCCGCGATGGATGTTCCCAGGCCTGGCTCCGCCGTGGCTGCCGCCAGCCGCTCTCCCCCCACCTCCTGGAGACTCAGCTCTTGCACCTGGAACCAGGACACTTGGAAATCAGACTCAGAGATGCTCAGCGAGCAACTCATTCTCGATCGCATAGCTCTCTGCTGTCAGGAAGTCCTTCCCCGGGCTTCCAGTGCACCACAAAACGGATGTCTCTGATCCCGGGACCGGCGAGGGCCTGCAGACCTCGGACATCCCTGTCTGCCCTCCACCAGTCCTCTCTCCGGCTGCTACGCCCAAGCCGCCTTCTCCAGGGAGAGAAGCAAAGCCACTGAAGGCAGACCGTGAGGACACAGACGGCCGTGTGGCCGGATCGTGCAGCTGCCCCACGCACTGCCGGAGCCGGCAGCGGGGCATCCCGACCCGGCCCTCCGCGGCCGCGCGCGCGGATGCTGACCCCTGGTGGCCACTCTCGGGATCGCAGCGCGCTGTCTGCTCTAAGGAACTGTGGGGACCCCGAGACCCAGACCAGGACTCTGGGGAAGGTCTGGGCTGTCAGAGCAGCACCTGCCCTCCAGACAGTGGGCCTGGAGAGGAGGTGGAAGAAGGCAGGGTCGGAGGCACTGGGCATCAGAGGCCCTGAGCTCCATCCAGTCTTGTCCCCTTAGTCACCCAGAAACAAGGATGGCTGTGCTGGCAAATGCGATCAGCTCCTCCTGTTTCTAGAAAGGAGGTAAGAGCAAAGTAAACGCCCTCGTAGCCCTCGAGAGCCCACCTGAGCCTCCAAAGACTCCCTCCATCAGGCCTCTTCCTCAGCACCAGCGCATCCCAAAGCCGACCTGGAAGCCCCACATGTTGGATTGATGGGGACTGGTTGCCGTAGGCTCATTAGGTAGGGTCTAATCCAGAGAATCAGCGGAGTTCTCCTTAAAATGCAATGCAGGCTGTAGTGCCACTAAATCAAGGGTTGTTAGATGGGGAGAGTATTTCAGAGTATGCAGGTGGGCAGTTCTATATGTAATCACGGCTATCAATCATCAGAGGGAGGCAGAGGCAAAGGATTAACGACAGAGGAGAAACCAAGTCATCTTGCAGGGAGAGAAGAGAGGGAAGGAGAGGGGGTGGGGGGTGGCGGGGATTTTCTCTGTAGCCCCAAATCTCTGTTGACTGTTGTCTGATTTTGGCCCCATGAAACTGATTTCAGACTTCGGATCCCTAGAACTGTTGAGAGAATGTAATAAGTGTTGTTTATAGGCAACAGAGTTTGTGACAATTATTTTGTGTGAATGTTAACTTTGTTTGTTAAGTTCTTTAAAAAATTATCTTTAAGTAATTGAACAAAGGGGTTTCAATGAGTTTTATTTGGCAATAAAAAGGAGCTAATCACTTTGGGGGGGACGTTGTCACAAAAGCAGGTCAAGTGAAGGCAGCCAAATCCAAAAGCCCACATCTTGTATAATTCAATTTATTAAGAAATGGTAAGAGACAAATCTATGGAAATATCACCCACTATCTGGAGCTGGGGATATATGGAATTGGGGGTTGGCTACAATAGATAGGGGAAACCTTTCTGGATTATGATGGTTGCATAATATATTTGAAACAGACAAATTTTGTGATACAGAAATTACACAAGTTTGATTAGGATTTGAATGTCCCGGCATTTTGCACTTTAAGAGTAGTTCTTTTAAAAGATTTTAAAAAACCTCAAGTATGGTAAGTCAGATGACAGACTGGGTTTGGGGACAATTGGCCAATGCTCCTTTGTCCACCACCAGGTCCCCAGCTGTGTCTTGTGCCTTGTATTCAGGGAAGCCAAGAAAACAAAACTGCATGCGGCTCACTTCCGATCTGGGCCAGGGCTCCGAGGCGAAGTCAGTCTGTGCGCCTGATTGCTGCAGTTTGTGCAACAGCAATCTTGGCCCAATCAATGTCTGGAGTTGCTCTAGGCAGACCTGGTTTCCTCACCACCACCATCACCATCACCATCACCACCACCATCACCATCACCATCACCACCACCACCACCCTCCTCCTTCTTCTACCCCTATGGCTCAGTCTGAATAAACCGTTGAGATCTGAGGCCTTGCATGTTTCCCCCAAAAAGGCCCTGCCCCCAGCCCACTGAGCTCTTCCTAGCTGCATCCAGCCAAGATCCTGAGGACCTTTCAGATGAGTTCCCTATCCTCAAGCTGTACTTCACAGGGGGTAAGGAAAGTTCCCCCTACTCCTGGGCATTCACTGAAATGAATGCATCTAGACAGAGTAATGAAGAGGTGACATACAATGTATCCATGTGCACAGAACATCCCACAAAGATGACTGCCCAGGAACCCAGTGAGATTCAGAAACTTCCTGACCCTTCCCTATGGGGGAGGGGGAAGTGGTGGAATGTGGGCAATTCCAAGGGGTTCATGAAGGATTTTCAAGGGAATGGAATAGAGCCAAAGAACAGACAAAAGTGTATAAATTATTGTCTCTACAAGTTGACCAAAGACCAAGCACTAACAACTGTGACAGGGCTGTGTGGTACAGCGATGCTGCTCTGGTGTCCTAATCTTCTCCGGTTAAAGGTATCTATCTCTGGGAGGAGATCAAAGGCAACTGCATTCCTTTCAGCAATACAACTTGAACGTTAGGTAGATAAAGGAAATTCAGAGGAAAGCCTCCCCCATCATCTGCTGATTCCCAAGTGCCTTTAATGTACAAGTCAGCATACCAGGGCATTAGACCTTGGGGTGACATTATTCCCTGGACTCCTTCCATTTCAAGTAAATGAGTTCCTTCTAAGGAACCGGCAGGCCTCCACCTCACACTGTGGATGGGACAGTCCCACTTCCCAAACTTGAGACCCAGGCCACCTGCCTCTCGTTTTTCCTCTCAATCTACTTTACAAATTTCTCCAGCTACAACCTTCATAGGACATAGCACCTGCTCCCTAACTGTATTCATCCCCCACATGCTGAGCACCGTCTAGTAAAAACAAGTGTATCTATCACGGGCTAGAATCGAATTCAGACTCGTGCATCTCATGAAATACCAAGTGAGAGCAGAGGGCAGAGGAGGGATGATCTCACCCACTTGCAAATGGTAAAGGGCCCAGCATTAAGGGCAAGTTTTAAAAGGAAGAGCTACATTTTTTTTTTCTAATACCAAAGGTTTCTTCCACTGAGGGTTAAGCTGTAGGTCTCTCAACAGCAGCCTACCAGAGACTATGGTCAAAAGAGACTCAGAAGATGGAATCTATCCATAAACACTAATTCAAAGTCTAATAAAATACAACTAGGAAGGAAAGAAGGAAGGAAGGAAGGGAGGGAGGGAGGGAGGGAGGATGAGGAATAAGCTTTTCTCACCCTTCACCCAGTGCTAAGTGAAGAAGACTTAAGTGCTGAGGACGGAGACCAGAAGTTTCCTGAGGCATGTTAACAGTTCCTCGGGCTGTCTCATTCTCTCAACTTTGTGAGTTGGTGTCATCTGCTCCCTGCTTCCTGCTCCCCAGGGGAATTCTTGGGGACTGTATTCATGAGTGGATGTGTCAGGGACACAAGACATCTACTGCACCCCATTGCTATGATCCCAGGCTGAGTCCGTGCAAAGCACACAGCCTGCTCCCAGGTGGTCAGGAGCCACACATAGGCCAACCATAGAGGCTGACCCACAGGCTGGGAGTCAATCTTTCTCCTCCTAAATATCCAGTGTCTCCATCACTTGGAGGCACAGTGACTTTGCCACCTCCATCAAGGAACCCTCTGTCCCACCCTCCTTTATAGACGGGCATCCAGGAGGTGGCAGCTCCCACCAGAGCCGCTCATTGCCCCAACCACCCCTGCTATTCTGTGCTTGGATAAACCTTGCAGCACACCTCAGCACGTAGCTGAGATGGGGTCCAAAAGGAAGGAGTTTCTAGAATGTCCAAAAGCAGAGGCTGTCAGCGGGTACTCTGTGGCACTGAATTCTCTCACCAAGCATTTTCATTTCTTTTCTTTTTTTTTTTTTTCCTGGTCCTGGAGTTTGAACTCTGGGCCTAGGTGCTGACCCTGGGCTCCTTTTGCTCAAGGCTAGTGCTCTACTACTTGCACCATAGCACTACTTCCAGCTTTTTCTGTGATTATTTGAAGATAAGAGGCTCACAGACTTTCCTGCCAAGGCTGTCTTTAAACTGTGTTCCTCAGACCTCAGGCTCCTGAGTAGCTAGGGTTACAGACATAAAAGCCAGAGGTACCCAGAAGAATTTGCCTTCTTAATGTAGGCTCTCGTCACAAGCCCCATGAATCTAATAAGTGAGCCTAACATGACACAGAAACTCTACTCCTAGGTCTGGGCAGTTAAAAGATAGCACAGATCCTAAAATACAAGGGCAACCAAGTTGACAGGCTTATGTCTCTTTGCTTAATACGTTTTCTAAAGTTTCTTCAGGGCCAGGTTCCCATGGCTCATAACTGTAATACTAGCTATCCAGGAGTCTAAGATCTGACAATCAAGATTCAAAGCCGGTCCAGGCAGTAAAGTGTATGATATGAGATGCTTATCTCCAATTAGCCACCAAAAAGCCGAAAGTGGAGCTGTGGCTCAAATGGTAGAACACCAGCCTTGAATGAAAGAACTAAAAGGCAGAGACCAGGTCCTGAGTATAAGCAAACACATGCAGAAAAATTTCTTCAGAGAAAGGATACCAGGATAAGGGATAGTGGGGGGAAACAAGAGAAGGTAATGGAGGAGTGAATATGATCAAAGTACATTATATATATACATTAAAATGTCATAATAAACCCATTATTTTGTACAATAAAAAAGCATTTTCAGAGATTAACTCTTATTCCCCTATCCCTAGCGTTTTGTTGTGCTTGTTTTTTTCTTTTTTTGCCAGTCCTGGGTATTGGACTCAAGGCCTGAGCACTGTCCCTGGCTTCTTTTTGCTCAAGGCTAGCACTCTGCCACTTGAGCCGCAGTGCCACTTCTGGCCATTTTCTGTGTATGTGGTGCTGGGGAATTGAACCCAGGGCTTCATGTATACAAGGCAAGCACTCTTGCCATTAGGCCATATCCCCAGCCCCCTGTGCTTGTTTTTCTAAACCTAGGTCTCCTAACTTTTTAAAAAAAGTTTGTTCTTTTAATTTTATTTCTTTTTTGATTATGTAGTGCTGGGGAGTCAAACCCAGAGCTAATGCATGCTAGGCAAGCACTCTACCACTAAGCCACATTCCCAGACCCATGCCTGTTTTTCTTTTAGGAGTGCTTGTTTCTGTTTAAGAGTATAGAAAAATGAACTCACTGTTAACATTTTATCAAAAGCCAAAGCCTGACTTAGGAAAAATGAACCTGAAAATGTAAGGTCTTTTCACCAACTTTTGCCACCTGGTTCCTTCAAAACTCTATTGTTGCACATAGAGGTAACTTTGGAAAATGCCTGGCATCCTTTGGGAGGAAGAATCTGAGTTGTCTAAGACAGTGAATAGAATACTTTAATTTTGTGCATATCAAAAGTAACTATGAAAGTTAAGGCATGTGCTCAAAGGCTAGTTGGGTTCCAGAATATATTTGATTAATAGGTAGCTTACTGCGGATGCAAGTTGTCTGGAAACTATTTTTAAAGCAAAAGCCACAGATGCCAGATTTCTGTAATTTCACAATGACTGCTTCAGGCTTGTTCCACTCTAATTCTTGTAACTGCTTTAATCTGGACATTTGGGAAGGCAAGAGACAGGGGAGAATGTGCAAAAATTATAGACTGTCAGCTTCAAGTAGGCCTCTAACCATAAGAAATTCAATTATTAGCTGGACAAATAACTACAGGTTGATGCCTGTAATCCTAGCTACTCATGAGGCTGAGATCAGAGAATCACAGTTCAAAGCTAGCCTGGGCAGAGAAGTTCACTAGACTTCAGTCTCAAATTAACCAGCAAAACCAGGGTTTGAGGTGTGCTTCAAGTGGCAGAGTACCAGTTGAATGATTAAGCAAGCTGAGCGAGCATGGAGCACTGAATTCACACCCAGTACCATCAAAAAAATTAAAAACTTTAAAAATAATGATAAGTAAGGAGACAAACAAACAACTCACAAATAGCACTGCAAGACCACTTACCTGTTGGAGAGTGAGAGGGAGAGGGCCTGGGAGAGGGAGAGGGAGAGGGAGAGGGAAAAGAAAGGAAGGACGGGAAAGAAGCCAGAGTCATAAAAGCAGCCCAAGGAGACAAGTGGTCAAGATCAATCAGGAGTAGCAGCCTAAAGCTTGCAAAAGAAAAGTCAGTATGATGGCAAATTAGTCCACAATAGACCCCAACCAAGTTCTTAGAGCAGTTATTGGCTTTGGAACTTTGGGCCAGAGGCATCAGAATAAGAGCTTGACCCTGACATACTCAGGGTCCAGGTCTTAGAGGAGATATTCCAGAAACTTAGAAGACCTTGGAGTGGCAGGGCATCCACGTGGCAGGGGGTGGGGTGTGGTCTTCACACTCCTTTAGCAGCCATGGAGCTGGGAGCTCCTATTGTTGACACATGCTGGTCCATCACCACAGAGCTCCAGGCCGGCCTCACATGTATTCCCATCTACAAACAGAACACAGGGAAGCAACATATGCCCATCAACGTCACTTCCCCTGTCCCTCCTCCCACATGACCTTCCAGGCAATTCCAAAGCCAGTTGCCTGCCTTGCTTGTCTCTGTGCTCTTTGCTGAGCACACCAGTTCCCTGCTCAGGGCCTTGGTGCTATCAGGAAGCCTCTTCTCATGGCTCCATGTCTTTTCAATGAGGCCTTCCTTCACCCATTTATATAGACTATACTCATCCCTCACTCAGCAGGTAAATTTCTTTGTTGATTTCTCTCCACAGATCAATTGCTCTATAAATTATCAATCTCAAAAGTCCCTAAGGGAAGCCAAGCACCAGTGGCTTGTATTCATGCCTGTATTCCTAGCTACTCAGGAGGTTGAAATCTGAGGATCAATGTTCAAAACCAGACCCAATAGGAAAAATTGGTGAGCCTCTCAGAGCCATGGACCAGCATTGGGGGACTTTGCCTGCTTTACAAATCCTGGTTGAATTTTGCTTAGTCTTCCAAGATTGGTACGCACCTATGGCCACCAGCAGCCAAGAACCCCATGTGTACCATCCAGAAAGGGGCGTCTCTGCTCCATCTCCAGGTTACCAGGACATCCTTCATGAGGAGGCTTGGCTTGTCAAACAGGGAACCCAGCCCCCTCCTGCAGACATTAAGTGTACCCAGAAATTGTACACGACAGTCATTTTTTTTCTGGAATACTTTAGAAGGGAAGAGAAGAAAATAATCTAAACATGTTAAATCATTTGTAGAGACTCTAAGCCTAGACAATTTAGTTATGAATCTACACTATTGACATAATAATATAGCTGTTTAGATCCAAGTCTCTCCTATCCAGTAATAGATCTCAGTTTGTGTCTGTATAAAAGTAGGGATCTCACATGGAAAGTTCACTCAAGAAGAAGATTTTAAATTGTTTTCTGGCTGGGACATTGGCCACAACTATGGTGTCTTATCAGGTTCTTCCCCTCTATTTGCTGCAAAGGTAGGAAAAATTGTGTGCTTTTGTTTTGTTTTGTTGTTCCAGTCCTGGAAACTCAGGGCCTGGGCATTGTCCCTAAGCTTATTTTTGATTAAGGCTAATGTTCTACCACTTGAGCCATGGCTCCAATTCTGGTTTTTTGGTGGTTAACTGGATATAAGAGTCCCATGGACTTTCTAGCCTGGGCCAGCTTTGAACTGTGATCCTCAGATCACAGCCTCTGGAGCAGCAAGGATTACAGGTGTGATACATATATATGTGTGTATGTGTGTGTACAGACATATATGTATTTATATATAGTTATATGTAATTATATATTTATAGTATATAACAATATAATATTTATATGGTATGTGTGATATGTCAGATATTATATATAATTATATATTATATGTATATTATATAATATGTATTTTATAATATATAATATATTTTTATATATTTAATACTCTAGTTTTATTTTTGTTTTTGCCAGTCCTGGGCCTTGAACTCAGGGCCCGAGCACTGTCCTTGGCTTCTTTTTTTTTTGCTCAAGGCTAGCATTCTGCCACTTGAGCCACAGTACCACTTCTAGCCATTTTCTATATTTGTGGTGCTGGGGAATTGAACCCAGGGCTTCATGTATACGAGGCAGGCACTTTTGCCACTAGGCCATATTCCCAGCCCCAATACTCTAGTTTTAACACTTATGGTTTTGCTTCCTCCTCCTTTTATTTCAGGTCCTTGGATTGTAATATGAATTTAACTTTTTCTTCCCACATGAAATAACCACGTTAATACATTGTGAATAAATCAACCAAACCTCCAGAAAACACACTTTTCCATTCTAGTCAGCCTGTCCTCATCACTTTGTTTTTTTTTTGTTTTTTTTTTTTTTTTTTTTTTTTTTTTGGCCAGTCCTGGGCCTTGGACTCAGGGCCTGAGCACTGTCCCTGGCTTCTTCCCGCTCAAGGCTAGCACTCTGCCACTTGAGCCACAGCGCCGCTTCTGGCCGTTTTCTGTATATGTGGTGCTGGTGAATCGAACCTAGGGCCTCGTGTATCCGAGGCAGGCACTCTTGCCACTAGGCTATATCCCCAGCCCTGTCCTCATCACTTTGAAGGGAGCCGTTTGGTTATGTTGTAAGATCTGCAAGCAAAATCAAAGGTCCCCACTGTGTGTGACTGACTTTGTTCCTATTCTAATTGGTTAAGAATCAACTCACCCCTCACCCAAGATTAGAAGCTCTGGAGAGCACAAAGAATATCGCTAAAATCCACCAAGGAGTCTCAATTTAGGAAGAAAACTGTTTCTTCTCTCTGTTAAGACTGTTTTCTTCTGAACAAAGAATTTCTTCAGGAACAAAAGTTTAAAGTTAACTAATTCCAGGAAAGAACAGAGTGGGCACTTACTTATCAGTGACAAGTCAAGTCAGGTCTTCCTGACAAAAAGCACAAAACTTCATTGTCTTGTTTCTGCTTTCAGCTTTGACTTACTTTGGCATCTGTTGAGAATGTCTTTGTTAGTCATAAAAGAAAAAAAGGAAGGCTACCACCCACACATTCTAGGAGGTCCATCCCACTTTCCACCTGGAGTCATAGTTGCGTACTACTTAATTATTGTTATGTTGTAGGGACATAGGGTTTGTACCTTTGTTTAAAAAGAGTAGCATTTCTACCATCTTTTAGTAATTACAAAGGAGTAAGTGAAGCAGATGATCCTCTAATTTGTTTACTCTTGTTAAGGGTTTGTATTTCTAATTTTTATTACAACCCTGTGGTAAACATGCTTGTATTTGAGTTTCTTAGATATTTCAAAGATCTCTAGAAGTAGACCAACAGCTGGGTGCTGTTGGTCACGCCTATAATCCTAACTACTCATAAGGCAGAGCTCTGAGGATTGAGATTCAAAGCCAGCATTGGCAGGAAAGTCCATGAGACTCTTCTCTCCAATTAACCAGCAGAAAATCGGAAGTGGAGCTGTGGCTCAAAGTGGTAGAGCTTTAGCTTTGAGCAAAAAAGCTCAGGGACAGTACCCAGGACCTGAGTTCAAGCTTCACAACCAAGAAAAAAAATGGGGGGGGGGGATTTAAAAGACATTTGTTTGGAACTTTTAGTATCCCTGGTGTTGCTTTCAAAACATACATGACACTATTAATAACTTATAATAGCTACTTATAACAACTATTTAATAGCTGTATCACATCCATGCCTTGCTCTAAAATCTCATGTCTCCCCCAAGGGAGGGAATTCCCCGTCCCTCCAAGAGTCCACTACTTAGTCTCCAGCAAAAAGATGATAAAAGGATGGATTTATTGGGGAATTAAAAAGCGTCCAGCCAGGGACTTGGGACCAGCCCAGGCTTGGGAGCTGAAACTGCGACCCTGAGCAGCCTTCCTGGCCAGGTTATAAAGGCAAACATCACATGGTCAAACCTGCCACATGCAGGTGGCCAATGAGGTTACAACACTTACAGGGCATGCTAGATCACACGCAAGTGGCCAATGAAGTTACAGTCTGTCTCACAGTTTGTTTGAACCAACCTATCATTCTAGTTAAAATTGGTGCACAGATTTGGCGGGACTCACATGATGCAGGCAGATATGCCTACTCATGGGAGGGCACAGGTTTAACTTTGAACGTTCCTTGAACCTTGAACATTCCACAACTCAGATGGTCAAGCAGTTTACACAATCTTATCACAGTGAAGGGAAACTTCCCTGGATTTTGAGCAGACAGGGCATACTCCCAACCCTGAGGCTCAGGGGCAGGGGAGAGCTTAGTGAAGATGGAGTCAGCTATTGCTCTCTTTAACAGAGATGGAGTCAATCTGACACCCCTCAGCAGCGAATGATGGCCAGATCTGACCTCCATATTACTGAAGTAAAGTGGGGGTTCACTACAATAAAACGGGGTTCCCCCAAGGGAAGGATTCCTGGTTCCCCCAAGAATCCACCACACAGGGTCCAGCTGAAGAGTGAAGGTAAATCCGACTTTGAGGCAGCAGTGACTCCATTTTGAAACTGTAGCCATCTTGTTGTTTATGTTGAACTGTAAGAACTTGACTTGTTTGTGCTGAGACTGCTAAACTGTAAATTCCTTAAACAAAGCTATCTTAAAGCCTGCCAGGCCCAACTCTGTGCCTGTAACCTTAGGCCTGCACAAGCTCTGAGAAATGGCCATGCTAGCCAAAGATAAACAGGCACTGTGAGCCTACCCTGAACGCCAAAATACTCCGTCTAACAGGACAGGTTGTCAGGACCCAGACAACCAGAGACTGTTTTGATAACCTCTGTCCACCCTGGAATGTTGCCCCTGGCCCAGAGCCAATCAGATCTGTAAACACCTGGTTGCTGTACCTTTGTGGTTTTTGCCTTTATAAATCCTGTAAGATTTCAGCTTGGGGTCCTCCTCCCTATCTCCGCTGCGTTGGTGAATGGGACAAGGCCCAAGCTGCAGCCCGCCTGAATAAAGCCTTGCTTTTGCATTTTGGAATGTCTGGCTCTCAGTGGTCTTCTTGGAGGTTGTCTTGTGACATGGGCAAAACACAGCTACAAGATGATAAAAAGATGGATTTATTGGGGAAGTAAAAAGTGAACCGACCAGCCTTGGTCGCAGCCCAGACTCGGGAGCTGGAACTGCTGACCACCTGTGCAGGATCAGGGCCCAGACTCGGGAGCTGGAACCGCCTGCATGTGTGCAGCCCAGACTCGGGAGCTGGAACCGCGTGCCCATGTGGCCTTCCAGCCTAGTTATAAGGCAAACATCACAGCCAAACTTGCCATATGCAGGTGGCCAATGAGGATACAACATTTACAGGGCATGCTAGGCCGCACGCAGGTGGCCAATAGAGTTACAGTCTGTCTCATAGTATCTATTTGAACCAACCTATCATTCTAGTTGGAATTGGCGCATGGATTTGGCGGGGCTCACATGATGCAGGTGGATACGCCTACTCATAGGAGGGCACGGCTTTAACTTTGAATGTTCCTTGAAACCTCCATGCTTCAGGTGGTCAAGCAGTTTACACAATCTTATCACAGCAAAGGGGAACTTCCCTGGACAGGGTGGGGGAGATCTTAGTGAAGATGGAGTTGGCTTCTGCTCTAATCTGACCCGGAGTCAATCTGACACCCCTCCACAGTTAATGATGGCACTGGCCAGATCTGACCTCCCTATTACAATTACATCTCATATCAACTCAGCAATATAGATTCTATTATTATTCCCATTATGACTCCATCCCTAGGAGAGAAACTGGACACACAGAGCAGCTACAAACATTGTGCCAGATGTGTTTACACAAGGAAGAATAGCTCAGGGACCCAGAGTCAGCACAATTACTACTGTCTACTCCAGTGTGAGATTTTATCCTCTGAACTGTGAGGTGAGGAGGAATATGAGGTGTGTGGTCCCCCCATCCAAATGGCCTATGGCCCTTCCCCCAAACAGCTCTTCAACAGTCAGGATCCGGCAATAATGCAGGTGGTAAGAGTTGGGACAGTAATTAAAAAAAAAAATCAGGCCAGGTGCTGGTAGCTCGCACCTGTAATCCTCGCTACTCAGGAGGTTGAGATCTAAGGATCACAGTTAAAGCCATCCCCAGCAGGAAAATTCGCGAGACTCTTACCTCCAATTAACCACCAGGAAACTGGAAGTGTGGCTCAAAGTGGTAGAGCACTAGCTTAGAGCAAAAGAGCTCAGGGATAGGGACAGTGTCCAGTCCCTGGTTCAAGCCCCATGCTGACAAAAAAAATGGCCAAAAGCTATCCAGGCCTCCCAGCCCTGAACCACTGACACGTCGGGAGTGTTGATTTGGAAGCCCTGCCAGGTCAGGGAACATCGGGCTTGAGCCACCTACAGCTGGTTTACGACCAAGAACCACTCAACTTTATTTCCCCTCAACTTCTTGAAGTTTTGGAGTAAAGGTACAAGGCAGTATAGCAGAACAGAAGGCTCTGTCTTGTCTCCGGAGTGTCACAATTTGAATGACTTCCCCCTTGCTCATTTCCTCAAGAGGCCAAAGTTCCAGGTTGTTGGTGACAATGTAGACTTTGTACTCAAACATGCTTGATTGCCCGAGTCCCTCAATGTCACCGCCTCTCCAAGAGTTCCTCTCGCTGAGGTGTTGGCTGACTGCCACCACAGATACCAGTTTCCCAGAGGTCTGAGCCTATTGGAACTACTGGGGTACTACAGACACTGGCCCATGGGGAGATGTGGGGAGAAATGGGAGAACAGGGCTCACTGGAGAAGTAAACAAGATTAAGGGCACAGTGGTTGGTGTGCAGAAGAGTTCAACTTGGTTACTCACTCCTATCTGGGGAGCCTGAGGTGTGGAAGGGATGCACTTCCTGTCAGAAACAGGAAACACTTGTTTTCCTTAGAAGACTGTTCTCATCCCTCATGCCTGCTCTGCCCTCTTCCCCTGGTTTATTTAGAAGCGCATCCCACTACTTCACCCCATTACTGACTGCTTCCAAGTAGCTCTGACACACACTGAAGTACAGTTTGGGGTTTGGGGTTTGAGGCCAACCCCCATACACACAATCAAGGGCCCAGAAAGATGTTATCCATTCTGGGACAATCTTCTTTGCTTGAGGCCCCCCAAGATCCATGCCTGCTCTGAGTTCAAGCCCAACATCAACACAATCAATCAATCAATCAATCAACCAAACCAATGTTCAAAATGGCCTACTGAAATGTCAGGATTTGTGCTTGGGCTGGCAATACCCAAGCATCCCTCTCTAAACCCTTGCCAACACCGCCAGTTCTAGAATAGCCCATCCCCAGACTCCATGTTCCTAAAGATGGCAGCTGACAGTGGCCAACACCATTATAATCCTTGCTGGAGAGTTGGGTGTGGTTGGGCTAGTTCTCGTGTCAGGGAGAATAGGTATAATTCTTTGCCCTGGTTACCAGTGATCCCGTTTAGACAGGTTTCTGTGGCTTCTGATCCAGATGCATTCTGAGGCATTAGCTTCAAGGCAGCAGCAAGCAGCCTTATGCACCAGTCCCCAGGCCCAGGGACAGGCTGGGCTTCACCAGGGCCTTTCCTCACACTCAAGCAGAAAAACACATCCTCTAGGACAAACCTACCTGGGCAAGAGACAGTCTGATAGTCACTGTCAGCTGTGTTGTCCAAGACAGTGTTAAGAGGAACAAGTTCTGCTCTTTTAAGAGATGATTTCCACTTGGATGGTGCCTTGGAAGCCTCTGCCATCAAAAACACACTCAAGTCACACAGCCATCTAATATCCATGGGCAGGGGGTGTGTTCAACACTTGTTTTCTTACACATTATAGTGCTTTATGAGAAAAGACTCGCCCATTACCAAGCTGCCCAGCTCATGTGAGCACTTTTCTCCGATTTCTTACTCTAGGCACTTCTGGCCATCTAAATCAAGGGTTGTGATGGTCCATCCCCTCGGGCACTCTGAGGTCAGCGTTGACATTTGTTGATTCCTAGGCAGCAATCTAATTGGGAGCAATTCTAGGTGTAGGCCTTGGGCTCCCCACCAACCTCCAGGACAACACTAGCCCTGGGAAAATAAGGAAACTGCTCCTGCCTGCTGCTCTCCGAGAAACTTCCCTGATCTGTTTGTGAAGTAGAAAATAAAACAAGCAAAGGGCTGAGCAGGCTTCTCAGAACAAGAACCCACCACTATCCAGGTCTCTATGATGAAGATGAACTTTGAAAGAATAACTTTTCCAAAAACAAAAACAAAAAACCAACTTTTGATGCATGGTGCAAACAGAGATTTGAAGCCTTTTATATGACAGAAGCAAACATAGGAGACCAATGCTGGCCACCATCTGGGGAAAGAAAACTGGATCAGAGAGTATGTGTGTGTGTGTGGGGGGGGGGGGGTCAGATCTCTCAAGTCCCAAGTCAGCTTCTGCAGTTGGAGGATGGGGGACAGGAGCACAATCATCCTAAGTTCAACATGGCCTCCCACAGACTCTGTTAGAGGATTTTGAGCAAAAACAGCTTTGGATGCTAAAGACAGAAGAGGTAAATATCAGTGCTGACCCCTAAGGCTCTAGATGACCTCTTGAGGGTCCTTCCTATAGTTGGATTACTCTGGAGTCAGTCCTCAGATCCACACAACACCTTCCAAAGCCTCTGCACACACCTCCATTTCTCCCCAATATCCTCCAGGCCTACCCTCTCACTTCAGAAATGCTAATAAAAGTTGTGGGAGACTAATTACCCCATCTTAAATGTCTCCATTTTCCTTCCTTCATTGCACGTTTTCTGATATGTGTCTAATATTTGTCTCTCTAGCTAAAATGTAAGGTGCAAGAATGGAAACATGTTTATTTACAGTCTGGTTCCCAGGTTTTAGGACAATGACGGGCATATAATAAAAGCTCAGCAAACATTTGTTGAATAACTGGAAGTTAGGATTGAGTCAACACCAAACAGCAAGTATTTCACTGGGAAAAGTACGGATTCACTCAGAAAGTATGTGGAAGAAGATGCAGAGTATGGAGTAGGAAGGTATTACCTATGGAAGAAACAAGAACCATAGCTGGGTTACATGTATGGATTGGGGCACATAGTTGTAACTCCTCATCTTAGCCACAAGATGGCACTATTAGCAAGGATGCCTCACCAATCCCTCTCCCTCTTCCTATTTGATGAGAGAGAGAGAGAGAGAGAGAGAGAGAGAGAGAGAGAGAGGAGAGAGGAGAGAGGAGAGAGGAGAGAGGAGAGAGGAGAGAGGAGAGAGGAGAGAGGAGAGAGGAGAGAGGAGAGAGGAGAGAGGAGAGAGGAGAGAGGAGAGAGGAGAGAGAGAGAGAGAGAGACAGAGTGTCCCAGGGCTTGAATTTAGGGCATGGGCACTGTGCCTGGGCTTTTTTGCTCAAAGTTAGCATTGCACCACTTGAGCCACAGTTCTACTTCCACCTTTTTTGATAGTTAATTGGAGATAGTCTCACAGACTTTCCCACCCAGGCTAGCTTTGGACTCTGGCCCTCAGATCTCAGCCTCCTGAGTAGCTTGGATTACAGACATGAGCCACTGGCACCTAGCTCCTTTTTAAAACACTGCCTTTCGGATACGCTTGAAAAACACCATAAGCCTTTCACGGAGGTCCGAGAAACAAAAACTCTGAGATTGATATTTCTGACCACACTGAGTGCGGTAGTTTTGCTCAGGAGGCCTGATGAGAAAGGTTGGGTCTACATGCTATGTCTGGGCCAGAGCCCATAGCCCTGCTGTCCCAGGCCTGCCAGGCAGTTTGGGAGACCGTCAGGGACTGTCTGGCTAGTTCTCCACCTCTAAACACAGACACACACTGTGGGACACACCCGCCTGGACACCTTGCATCATTACTAGGCGGTTCTAGCTGGCACCGCCTCTTTTCCCAGCCCTGGGGCCGCCTTCCAAGTCTGGAACTGGAAAGGCAGCTCTAACCAGCCCCACCTCCCAGCCTCAGGCCCTGTGTGCGCCAAGATGGCTGCGGAGGCGGTCCTGAGGTCTGTGATGTAGATGTAGGCCACCCCTTTGGGAGGTCCCTTGGAGCTCCACCCTGACAGACAGGTCAGGTGTCCATTCACAGCCCCTACATAGGTGCACGTATCCCTCCCCTTCCGCTGCACTCCAACCCATGTAAAAGAACAGCTCATTGCTGCCATTAAATGAGTCTTAGCTCTGACTGGCTCCCGGATTGTCTGTGGGTCCTCTGACAAAAGGGGGCTGGGGTGGCAGTTCGACGGCCCTTTCAAGCTTGTCCTGGCCCGCCCGGGTGGGGCGTGTTTTCCCGTCTCTCCTGCAGGACAGGAGAGTCCGGGAGGCTAAAAACCCCCGACAACACACCCTGCATCCTCAAGCCCTACCTGATCCAGCTGTAAGGGCCTGGGCCTGCCTCTAGTGAAACCAATGCACAGGAACCAACGCTAAGCAACGCTTTTGACTCCCTTGAATTTTTAGCCTTAGGAAAAAGCCAGTGTGGTTTTGGAGATGGTTGAGTGGAGCTTGTGATATTTTTCTAGGATTTTTATAGTTAGGATAGGGCAGAGAAGCTGGCTAATTCCAGTTTAGGATTAAAAGTAGGAAAACAGACAAAGGAAATCTCAAAGGTCATCGGGAAGGGGCCTGAGGACGTTAGATCTCAGCCCTCTGGCTTTTAGTTAAACCTTGGGGGTTGCTTTTTCTCAGGCATGATCTGACAGGCCCCTGGAGCTGCTGACTCACCCCCAAGCTTCTAATGTTGAGGGCTGCTGTTCTCTGGCCTGGAGAGCAGAAGCCAATTTTCAATGCCTGCTGAGGCTGGTGCTTGATCATGAATGATGGCTTTGGGAATTACGATGGTGTTCATAGATGGCTGGCCCACTTCCTCCGCAGTCCCAGGCAAACCCTGACACAGCTACTTTGTAGAGAGTGGTGAGAATGACTAATGCTGGAAGGTCACGTGGGTGATAATTAGGACAATTAGTAAATTCTCAGGCCTAAAAGTAACTCATTTGTTTCTGATATGCACAGGGATCAATGGAGAGTATTTATGGCTCCCAAACAAGCCTCCCATTCTCTCCCTTGCTATTAATTATTATTAATAATAAAAGGCTCTCCAGCCTCTCATCCTGTCCATCTTCTCCTCCTTGCTCCTTCCTCTGTCTCAATTGTCCCTCTGCAAAAAGTACAGCTGCTCTCTGTCCCTCTATTCTTCCCCTTCTTTCTGCAAGAACCAATGAACAGTTCAAGCGTCTCTCTCTCTCTCTCTCTCTCTCTCTCTCTCTCTCTGCTGGCTCTGAGAAACTTCACTGCAACTGTACCATAGAGTGTGGAGACCTGGTCCCTTTGTCACCAAGGAAGAACAGCAGCTCTTTCACTGGGAACTTACCATCTTGACTTTGCCTCGTTGTGTTTCTTAGTGCCTGGAAAGGCTGGAACCTGGCTGTCACTTAATTGGTCTGTGATCTTGGGAAGGTTTCTTAATTTTTTAAGTTTCAATTTTCCATTCTGTGAAATACAGATATTAGCATGAAAGGTTGGTTTATGAAACTGAGAAGATAAGGTATGTACAGTACTTAGCTAGTGAGATTGGTGGCTGAAGTGTAAACTGAGTCCTAGTTCTGCTCTGGAAAATACTGAAATGAGGATGTGTGTAGATAGGACCCACGAACCCCATTGTAACTGGGGACAAATGGCAAAAGGGCCTTGGTTGGCCCAAGGATATGTTTGGGGGGCCTAGCTCACAGGTTCTCAAAGGTATCATTGTTGACATGTTGGACCAGAAGGTTCTTTGCTTGACAGCCATTGTCCTGTAGGTGAGAATGACTTGTCTCTGGCTTCTGCTCACTACATGGCAAACACTAGCCTTTTGGTTTGTCAAATAAGGCAAAATCCCCAAAGCCCTCTGTATGCAGAGGTGCCTGAATGTGCACTGAGGTCTACCAGCAGAGGCTCGGTGGGTCCCCTGCCATCTGCACCAGGGGTCAGGACAGCACTCTGAGTCCCTGGGACCACTCTGCACAAAGAAGTTGCTCTTTAGGGAAATATCAGTGCAGAGAAGCTCCAGAACTTCTTTGTGGCAGCCGCTGGAGATTTCTCTAGTTTGAGAGCATGGAACAATATTTTTCCCTTTCCCAATAGAGTAGTGGGGGCTGATGAGTTAACTGAAAATAAATAGCAGAGACCCATTCACCAGGGAAGCACTCGGATGGAGCCAATTGACACATGCAAATATCTATTCTGCAACCTAATAAATGGGTGTGGGGTAGGGCCTTAAAAACTAGAAATCATTTGTTTACCTCCTTTTTTGTACAGATGTTTAAGGCCAGTGATCTCTTTGGCCAGAGACTTTGGGGCAGAGAAAGGCTTGAGGTAAACTCTGCCTCAGTTGAGTAAGGGAAGTTGCAACTTGGGAACTTAAACCAACAAACATATACATTTGTCTTATATATAAGGAAGGATGTACATGATGAGACACTCACTAGATACTATGTTAAAAAAAGCCCATACAACTTGTGGGGGAGGGTGTCAGGAGAGAAAAACTGGGAGAAAACTAGGAATGAGATGACACTGCTAAAAATGTATTTATTCTCTGACTTATGTAACTGTAGCCCCTCTATATATCACCTTTACTATATATATACATATACATACACAGACATATATGTATATATGTACACACACACATATATACATATATATATATATATATATATATATATATATATATATATACTGACATTATCATCTCCAATGGATTCTAAGGATCAAGATCTTGCAAGCTGCTAAGCCAAATGGTTCTGATTTAAGGTATCCCATGAAGTTATAGTTAATATGCTGAACAGGGCTAGCAACATGGAAGGCTTGATAGGGCCCAAGTGTCTGCCATGATGGCTTCTCATGTGGCCATTGGTAGTAGACCTCAGTTACTTACCACATGTACTGTTGGAAGGGTTGCATAGCATCCTCATAACACATCAGCTGTAACTAAGCACGGGGACTCACACTTGTAATCCTAGCCACGTAAAAGGCTGAGATCTTAGAATCACAGTCTGAAGGCAGCCTGAGCAAGAATGTCTATGAGACTCTTATCTCCAATTTACCACCAAAAAAGCTGAAAGTGGGCCTGTGGCTCAAGATGTAGAGTGCTATCCTTGAGCGCAAAAGCTCAAGGACAATGCTCAGTCCCTGAGTGTTCAAGCCCAGGATCAACACACACACACACACACACACACACACACACACACACACACACACACACAATGCTGAATATAACATGTGGCTGATAACATGTGTTCTGTCCTGGCCTTTTTTGTTCCCATAGTGCTTTGGGTGCCTGCTGAAATGCTTCTTCTGGCTCAAATGCTTCTTCCCATAATGCCCTAGGTGTCCACTTAACCAATACAGGGAGTTCAGGCAGTGCATGCAGGAACCATCAAATATTTGGTGCAAAGCCCAAAGGAGGTGGCATGGGAGGCACTGGGACTATAAATACCACCCCCAGAGGACTCCTCCCCACTCCTCTTGGCACCCCTCTCCAGATGGAGCATTTCTCTTTCTTTCATAGCTTTCCTTTTGCTCCCAAATAACTTCCTCTGCTTACCTTCAACATTTTCCTGTATTTATAATTTTCAATGGAGAGAGAAAACAAACCTGCACTTAGTATAGCTAGCATTACAGGTGTGTGCCACCTGCCCCTAGTTTGTCCCTGTCTTCTTACTGTACTACACTCAACCCCTAGAAGCACTCTGATAACACCTGTATGAGAATTTGCTCTGGCAGTCCTAGGGAGCTCGGATCATGCTGAAGGAGGCTCATGTTCATAACAGGTTGAAACCACCACCACCTCAGTGACCATCTCTGTGGGAAAAAATCTCATGACCCAGAAGTTTCTCTGAGAGCACAGCTTCTCTGTGATGAAGCTGAGTCAGAGCAAAGCCAGGGGCTAAGGCCACAGTGGGTTCCCTCAGCCATTTGAGGACAATCACAGTGTATAAGGTTTCAGAAGGCCCCATTTCCCTGGAACTGCCTGAAAGACCTCATCCTCCTACAGTTTCACCCTGTAACCTACCCCAGAGTGACTGTCAGCCACATCTGGGAACAAATTACACCTTGGGGAATTCTCTGGAATTTTCTCTTCTTCCACATGAATTAAATATTAACGCATGTTTTGTTTTGGTGTTTTTTCCCCCCTGCTTGATGAGACCACAAGCATTCAAAATGGATTAGCCTCCTTGGCTCAAGGCATACCGTCTTTATTGATGGTGACGGGATCTACTCATTTGATGATTTTTAAAAACTTCATCACTCCATCCCCAATCTGTATTTCTCACACTCAATTTTGATATTTTGTGGGCATATTTTTTTCATTATTACCTTCCAACAATTGTACAAGAAGGTTTTTTTTTTTTTTTTTCAAATACTTGGCAGTCCTGGAGCTTGAACTCAGGGCCTAGGCAATGTCCATGAGCTTTTATGCTCAAGGCTAGCACTTTGCCACTTTAGCCACAGCTCCACTTCTGACTTTTGATGATGAATTGGAAATAAGAGTCTCACAGACTTTCCTGCCAGGACTGGCTTCAAACTATAATCCTTAAATCTCAGCCTTCTGAGTAGCTACTGCCAAACAGAGAACCATTGGCACCTGTAAAAGGTTTGGATTTAACAGGTCCATTTGTGAGTACATTGTATCTTGATCAGAGTCATCCCTTCCAGCACCACCATGTATCCCAATCTCACTCCTTTCAGTTCCTAGTTCCATTTTCACTTATGGGCATTGAATATGGTGACTGTATTCATTGGGTGCAGTGTATGTGTGTGTTAATAGCTAACAGTTGTTTACCAAGGCCCCTGAGATAATCCCTTTAACATCTTTATAGTGGTTAACCGTCATCCCCTAAATAATCCCTTTAAAACTGTAACAGTGGTTTATGCATGCATAGATAATCCCTTTAACAATTTATCAACTGTATACAATCTTCCCAGATAATCCCTTTAAAAACTTAACTGCTGTTTACAATCGTCCCCAGATAATCCCTTTAACAATTTAACAGCTGTTTACAATCATCCATCAGATAATCCCTTTAACAATTAACAGTTGTTTACCATCAACCCCTAGATAATCCCTTTAAAAACTCATCAGTTGTTTACTTCATCCCCTGAGATAATCCCTTTAACAATTTAATAGCTGTTTACAATCATCCCCTAAATAATCCCTTAAAAAACTTCACAGTTGTTTACCATCATACCCTAGGTAAATCCATTAAAAATTTAACAGTTGTTTACCTCATTCTGGAGGTAATCATTGTAAAAACTTAACAGTTGTTTACCAGTGTCCCTGAGATAATCCCTTTCACAATTTAACAGTTGTTTACCAACATCCCCAGACAATCCTTTTAACAATTTAACAGTTGTTTTCCATCATCCCCTAGGTAAATCCATTAAAAACATAACAGTTGTTTACCTCCTCCACGAAAACATAACCTTGTTTACCTCATCCCTGAGGTAATTCCTTTACAAAGTTAACAGTTATTTACCAAGGTCCCCAAGATAATCCCTGTAACACTTTAACAGTTGTTTCCATCATCCCTAGATAATCCCTTTAATTTGTTTACCTCAGAGATAATCCTTTTAACAATTTAAAAGCTGTTTACACTCATCACGAGTAATCCCTTTACAACTGGTAACAGTCCTTTACCATCATCTCCTAGGTAAATCCTTTAAAAACTTAACAGTTTCTTTTTAACCTCATCCCCGAGATATTCCCTTTAAAAATTTATGGTTGTTTACCATGATCCACGAGGTTATCCCTTTAAAACTTAACAGTTGTTTAACATCATCCCCTAGGTAAATCTTTTAAAAATTAACAGTTGTTTACTTCATTTAAGAGATAATCAATTTAACTTCTCTTTACATCCATGCCCCAGATAATCTCTTTAATACTTAACACTTGTTTAACATCATCCCCTAGGTAAATTTGGTAAAAACTTAACACTTTTTTACCTCATCCCTGAGACGATCCCTTTATCAATTTAATAGCTGTTTACAATCATCCCCCAGATAGTCCCTTTAACAATTAACAGTTGTTTACCATCATCCACTATATAATCTGTTTAAAAATTTAACAGTTGTTTAACTCATCCCTAAGATAATCCCTTTAACAATTTAACAGTTGTTTACCACCATCCCCTAGATATATCCTTTAAAATCTAAAATTGTTTACCACTTCCTGAGATAATCCTTTAAAAAATTTAACTGTTTTTACCATGATCCCCTGGGTAAATCCCTTAGAAATGTAACTGTTTTTTTTTTTTTAACCTTGTCTCTAAACTGAACCCGAAACTAAAGCCCAAACCCAAGCCTGAACCAGAATCCTAACCCGAACCAGAACCCTGGCCTGAACCTGAGCCCAAACCTAAACTGAACGCGAACTGAAACCGAATCCGAAATTGAACCCGAAAGCCAACTCAAAAGGGAAACCAAAATCAAATCCAGGACCGAAACCGGAAAAGGATCCAAACCCAAGCTCACGAAGTGGAGCAGGAACCCAACCCGAACCTGGAACGAGATCGAAAGCAAACCTGGGCCAAGGCCAAAGCCAGCACGAGCCTGAACAAGAACCCCAACTTGAGCCTCAGCCCAAGCCCGAGGATGAACCCAAACCTGAACCCAAAACCGCAGTTGAAACCGAAACCAAACCCAAACCGAAGCTCAAATGCAATCCCGAACCCGAACCCGAATCAGAACCCAAGCCCAGCCCAGCCCGACACCCAACTCCAAGCCAAGCATGAACCCAAGCCTGAAATCTAACCTGAACCCAAACCCGCACCCCAGTCCTAACCCAAGCCCGAATCTGAACCCAAACCCAAACCTGCACCCCAGCCCTAACCCAAGCCCGAACCCGAACTTGGACCTGAACTGAAACCTGAACCCCAACCTGAATCCTAACCCGAAGGCTTACCCGAAATAGAGCCCAAACGTGAAGCTGAATCCCAAAGCAAACCCTTGCTCCTACTCCAGCAGGAACCCAAACCCGTACCTGACCCCAAGCCTGAAACCACAACCGAACTCGAAACACAAATCCAACCACAGCTGAACCCTTCCTCAAACTAGAGCAGGAGTCCAACCCGAAATCCAAACCAAAGCAAGCAAAACACTCAGCTGCACCTGAACCCCGACAGGAGCCGCGCACAAGCCCGGAAAACAACCCAGGCCAGAACCTGAACCCCATCCCAAGCCTGAATCTGAGCCCATACTTGAGCCTGAACTGGAACCCGAGCCCAAGGCCAAACCTGAACCCAAGCCCCAGCACACTCCAAGCCCGAGGCTAAACCCAAACCCGAGGCTAAACCCAAACCCACGCCCCAACACATACTGTGGCTGAGGCCAAACCCGAACCCAAGCCCCAACACAAACCCGAGCCCGAGGCCCAGTGTGAACCCGAACCCAAGCCTGAATGCAAGTCCGAACACGAATGTGAGCCTGAACCTGAACCCGAACCCGAACCTGAACCCGAGACGAATCCGGACACGGACCTGAGCCTGAAGCTGAATCCCAACCCGAACCCTTGCCAGAACCCAGGCCTGAGCCCGAATCCGACCCCGAGCCTCAACCAGAACCCAGGCCCAAGCCTGAACCCAAGTGCAAAACCAAGTCCGAAACCCACACCAGAACTCAAGCCCAAACCTGAACCCGAAGCCAAACCCAAACCCCAAACCAAACCGTCACTCACCTGCAGACAGGAATCCCAATCTGAAACCAAAACCAAAACCGAAACCCAACTGAACCCTAGCATGAACACGAACCCCAACATAAGCCCGAACCCGAACCCGGTCCCAAACCCAAACAGGACCCCGAGCAAGAACCCGGAAGTAAGGGCTAAGGTTAGGGACAGGGTTTAGGTTAGGGATCGGGTTAGGGTTAGCTTTAGGTTTATGGCTAGGGTTAAGGTTAGGGTTAGTGCAAGGGTTAGCTTTAAGGTTAGGTTTGGGCCCAGGGTAAGGGTTAGGGCTAGGGCTAGGTTTAGGGTAAGGTTTAGGTTTAGGCCTAGGATTAGGGATAACTTTAGGTTTAGGGTTGGGCTAGAGTTAGGATTAGGGTTAAGATTCTGTTTATGTTTAGGGCTTGGGTTAGTGTTAGATATGGGGTTAGGGTTTATGTCAGGTTTAGGGTTAGGCCTTGGTTTAAGTTATTGGTAAAGTTAGAGTTAGGGTTTGGGTTAGGATTATGTTCGGGTTGGTTTAATATTATGATTAGGCTTATTAGGTTTATTGCTAGGGTTATGATTAGAGATAGGGTTATGTTTATGGTTAGGGTAGGCCTATGCATAGCGTTAGGGTAAGAGTAGGATTAGGGGTAGGGTTATGGTTATGGTTAGGGTTAAGACTAGTTTTAAGTTTAGGGTTGGGCTTAGTCTAGGAATCGGGTTACCATTAGGGTATTGTTAGTTTTAGTCTAGGGTTATCATTAGGTTTTTGGCTAGGGTTAGAATTTGGGTTAGGGATAACTATAGGTTTAGGGCTAGGTCTAGGTGTTGGGTTACGGTTGGGGATAGAACTATTGCTAGGTTGAGAGTTAGTGATTGTATTAGTGACAGGGTTAGTGTTAGGTGTATTGTTGTTTAGTGGTGGTTCGTGCTAGCATTTGGGTTAGTTTTAGGTCTAGGGTTACTTTTAAGCTAATGGTTATTGCTACTGTTAAGGTTAGTTTTAGTGCTTGCATTAGGGTTAGGCTTAATGTTAGGTCTTTGGTTAGGGTTTGGTTAGTGCTAGGTTTACGGTTAGGTTTTGGATTAGCGCTATCCATGGCGTTATTGTTTAGTTTAGTCTTATGGCTATGGTTAGGGTTCGGTTTATTTCTAAGTTTAGGGCTAGAATCAGGGTTAATTTTAGCGCTAGGCTTTTGGTTAGGTTAATTTTCTGATTAGGGCTAATGTTAATTTTAGTTTTAAGGCTGGCGTTAGTGTTTGGGTTATTCCTAGGATTAGCGATAGAGTTTGGATTAGGAGTAAGGTTAAGGGTAAGGTTAGGGCTGCTGTTAGGGTTCAGGTGAGGGCTAAGTTTAGGATTAGAGTTTCTTAGGTTTAGGTTAAGGGTTTGGGTTAGAGTTAAGGCTGGTGTTTGCATTATGGTTAGTTTTGGGGATAGGATTAATGTTAGGTTTAGGGTAAGGCTTATGTTTAGGGTTAGGTTTTCTGCTAGGTTTAGGATTAGGGTTATTTCTAGAGTTAGGGTTATTTTAGGTTTTGGGTTAGTTCTAGGATTAGGGTTAGGTTTATTGCTATAATTAGGGTTAGGTTTAGTACTAGGGTTATTGTTAGGGCTGGTTAAGTTTAAGGTTAGCATTAAGGTTAGGACTAGAGTTGGCATGTATTTAGGCTTAGGGTTAGGGCTATGGCTATGGCTAGTGGTAGGGGGTAGCACAAAATTTACAGCTAGCGTTTAGGGTTACGTTTCAATTAAATTTTGGTTTACGGTAGGGATAGTTTTAATTTTAGGCTTTTAAGTAGGGTCTTTTTAGGATTACATGATGGCTAGGTTTTGGGTGAGGCTTGGGGTTATATTTCGGGCCATGGTTAGGGTTAATTTTGGTTTAGTTTTAGTTTCTAAGCTAGGGTTAAGGTTACGGTTAAGATTTTGCTAGTTTAAGGGTAGGGGTTATATTTATGCCTAGCGTTATGTTTAGGGTTATTGCTAGCATCAGGGTGAGGATTAGGATTAGTCTAGGACTAACGTTATGTTTAGGGTTATTGCTAGCATCAGGGTTAGGATTAGGATTACTGTAGGTCTAGTATTACTGTGAGGATTGGATAAGGGCTAGCGTTAGTGTTAGGTTGAAGGTTCATGCTAGGTTTAGGGTTAGTGTAAAAGTTAGGGTTAGGGTTTGGTTTAGAGTTTCTGTGAGGTGGAATTCTAGGGTTAGGGTTATAGTTAGGTGTATTGTTAGGGTTATTGTTAAGTTTGGGTTAGGATTAGGGTTAGGTTTATGGTTATGTTTAGGTCTTGGGTTTGGTGTAGGTTTCAGATTAGGGTTAGAGTGGTTACGATAATTGTTAAGTTTATGGCTAGCGTTAGGGAAAGCGTTAGGGATAGGTTTTGGTTTAGGTCTATTATGTTTCGAGTTAAGGTTGGCATGAGGTTTAGCGTTAGGGTTAGGGCTATGATTAGAGTTCAGGCTAGTGTTAAGTTTAGGGTTAAGGTTAGAATTAGTGTTAATATTAGGGTTATGGATAGAGTTAGGATAATGTTATATTTAGGGGTAGGTTTACGGAGCGTGTTAGGTTTAGGATTAGGGTTAGGATTAATCCTGTTAGGGTTAGTGTGAACCTTGATTTAGGTTTAGTTTTAGGGGTATCGGTAGTTTTAGGTTAAGTGTTATGGTTGGGTTAGTATTAACGCTAGTGTTAAGGTTAGAATTAGGATATGGGTAGGGTTTTGTGATAGGTTTAGGGGTATCATTAGTGTTAAGACTATTGCTATGCCTAGCATAAGGATTAGGCTTAGGTTTAGAGCTAGGGATAGGGTGGGGGTCGGGTTTAGGCTAGGGTTAGTTTTAGGGTGAGGGTTAAATTTAGGTTAAGGGTTAGGTGTTTGTGTTTAGAGATTGTATCAGTGTTAGAATTATGGCTTGAGTTAAGGTTAGGGTTAGGTTTTGTGTTAGTGCTAACGTTAGGTTTCCCATTAGGTTTAGTGCTAGAGTTAGGGATATGAGTATTGTTAGGGTTACTGTGAGGCCAGGGTTTAGGGTAGTGTTAGAGTTTGGGTTATGGCTATTCTTACGGTTAGTGTTAAGGTTATATTTAAGGGTAAGGCTTGGGATAGTGCTGTTGCTAAGATTTTGGTTTGGTTTAGGGGTAGGGTTTAAGTCTAGGGTTAGTGTTAGGGTTAGGGCTAGGGTTATGTTTATGGCTTAGGTTAGTGTTATTGTTAAGTTTAGGATTAGAGTTAGGATCTGGGTTAGGGTTTGTGTTGGGCTAGGGTTAGATTTAGGGCTGGGATTAGGATTAGGGCTAGATTTATGGTTATGGTAAATCTTAATGCTAGGGGTAGGTTTAGGGTTAAATTTATGGTTAGTGCTAGGCCTAGGGTTAGGGTTAGGGTTAGGGTTAGTGTTAGGGTACAGTTTGTGTTATGCTTAATTTAGGGGTATGGTCAGGGTTAGTCTTAAGTTTAGGGTTATGTTAAGTTTAGGCCAGTGTTAGGGTAGGTTTATGGTCATGTTAATCTTGGTTTATGTCTAGTTTTAAGTGTATGGTTTGGTTTAGGGTAGGGCTGGGTTCGGGTTTTGGTTAGTGTTTCTGTAATGTTGAGTTCTTGGTTTGGGTTAGGATTTTTGTTACAGTTTGGTTTCTTTTATGGTTAGGGTTATTGTTTATTTTGGTTTGTGTTAGGGGTACAGTTAGGGCTATTGTTATGTTTAGGGTTAGTGTTAGGTTTAGGTTTAGGGTTAGGTCTGGTATTAGGGTTAGGTTTAGATGTAGAGTTATGATTAGTGTTAGGTTTTGTGTAGTTAAGGTAATTATTATTTTTAGGGCTACTGTTAGGGAAAGTTTTTATGTTAGTTTTAGGTTTATTACTCTTATGTGTCTGGCTAGGGTAAGGGTGAGGGTTAGTATTTGCTTATGTCTAGGGTTAGAGTTCAGGCTAGTGTTAAGTTTAAAGTTAAGGTTATAGTTTGAATAAGGCTTAGTGTTATTGTTAGGTTTAGTCCTTGGATTAAGGAAATTGAGGCTTAGTTTTAGGGTTGGTGTTCTGTCAGGTTGCTCTCTAGGATTAGTGTTTGGTTTTGGTTTTATCTTTGGACTAGGGTTAGGTTTAGTGCTATTGTTAGTTTTAGGGCATAGATTAGAGTTAGATTTAGGGTCAAGATTAGGCCTATATTTAGGGTTCAGTTTTGGGTTAGTTTTAGGGCTTGGGAAAAGATTTGGATTAGATTTAGTGTTAGCGTTAAGTTTAGGGTTAGGGCAAGGGTTTTGGGATAGCATTATGGTTAGGTTTAGGGCTAGAGTTAGGGACAAGGTAATCACTAATGTTAGGTTTAGTATTAGGATTGGGGCTTGGTTTAGGGTTATTGCTAGTTCTGTTAGGATTAGGTTAGGGTTTGGGATATGGTTAAGTTTAGGGTTAGTGTTAGCTTTAGGGTTATGAATAGTTTCATTGTTAGGGCTTGGTCTAGAGTTAGTTTTAGGTTTAGGGATAGGATTAGCGCTAGAGTTAGGGTTAGGGTTAGAGGTTGGTTTAAGTTTATTCCTAGGATTAGGGTGTTTAGGGTTAGTGTTAGGTCTTGTGTTAAAGTTAGGGTTAGGTTTAGGCCTATGGTTCCATTGGGGTTTAGGGTTATTGCTATGGTTAGGGTTAAGTTTAGGTTCAGGGTTACAGCTAACGTTAGAGTTTGGTTTAGGGCTACAATTTGGGCTAAGTTTAGAGTTAGGTTTAGAGAGACGGTTAGTTTCAGGTGTTTGCTAAGGGAAAGTTTAGGTTTTGTTAGGGCCACGGTTAGTTTTAGACTGACAAAATGCTGCTTAATACAATCAATCCCTGAAGATCAGTAGAAAATGTGGGAAAATTAAATTTTCAAATTCTTTGGAGGATATTAAATAGGTAACAAATAGTGGAGTAAATGACTGTGTAATTATTCATAGGGTGTTGAAATATGTCGAGGGCAGAGGGAAACCTATTGGTCGGAGAAAAGAAAAAGCTATACTTTTAACATCTTTCCAAGCCTGGGGTATGGAAAGTTGAGTAAACCCCAAAGGTAATACACTATGATCTATAACAACATGGAGTTCTTAAACAGAAGGAAAATTTCATATTTGTTTTATTTCTGCACCGATGGAGGTCAAGCTAGGACATCATGTTGACTACGTACTATATCACTGAGCTACAATTCTAGCTTTTCTGATCTGAATTCATATTAGAGCTAATATGTTGTTGTAATTATATAGAAACAAAGGATATTCTCTTTGGAAGACAATAACCTCCTTGATCCTCAAAAGTTTCCTCTTGTTTACGACATAATTTCTTAGCAAAGTATCAAAATATCTTACTTAATGTAAATATTATCTACCAAAACCAAAACACTAAAGGAGAAGAAGAAGACAGAGGAGGAGGATAAAGGAGGAGATAGGAGAAAGGCTTCTGGAATAAGCCATACCTTTCAAAGGCATGACTCTTTACCTACTTCTACCATGGCCCATTTCAGCTGTGAACTCATCCATGATTAAATTAGCACAGCCATGATCTAATCCTGGTCTAATAGTACCATTGACTAGGAATCAAGCTTTTAACAAACACACGAGACCTCTGGTTTTGCTTTGTAATCTTTTCACAATCATAATTTTCTTGAACTTCCTTTAAACTATAGTTTGGCAGCTGAAGTTTTCCTAAATCTCTTAAACACTGTAGTTTGTTTATTTGTTTGCTTACTTTTTATGTCAGGATCTGATATCACACATAAAACTTATTATTAGGTCAACTATTGCTTGATAAATGGGTTCATGGATGGATGAATGACTGGGCAAGTTATCTAAATGTCAACAGATATCTATTGCAGAATCACTAATGCATAGTACTTGATAGGATTAGTTATTATTCTTATATTCTTATTATGTGTATCTTATATTATATACCTTATTCTTATATTATTATTAGTCATGGGTATCCTGGAAAGTTCATAGGGTCAAAGGAATACATTTCTCATGTTAGAATGAATATTTATATGGGGATTGTAGAACACATCCACAATTACTCAATATTCCAAATTTCTCGGTCCATTTGTAGTACTGTAACAGAATATGAGTACTTTATAACAGATGGAGCATTTTATAACAGAAAGTCTAACTTATAAAGATCAATTTTTTGTCACCATTCTGATTATTGAGAAATCTAACATCAAAGTACTGTCCCATTCAGTTGTCTCATGAGGGCTGGTTCTCTAATCTGAGATGGTTAAAGGCTCCTGGCCTCTCATCAGACCTTCTGGCCTCCAGGATCAGATGAAAGTCAACACATATCCATAAAGAGCTTTTCATAGGATTGCCTTGAGCCAATAATGAGAATAGAGCTTTTATGGCCTAAATATCTCCCAATAGGACTCACCTCTCAATTCTGTTGTATTGGGAGTTATCTTTTATCACACTAATTTTTCAGGGGAAAGATACATTACAACTATTATCATCAGACTTCAAGGAGTGTAATTAGACTGAAAAGGTAGCTCAAGTGGTAGAATACTTGCATACCAATACAAGTCTCTGAATTCAATCTCAATTTTTGGCAAAAAAAATAGAAGTGGGGTTTAATTTTCCTCTCAAATGGGTCTTCATTATTTAAGTTCTTCTAAATAATGGGATGAAATGAAAGTAAAATTACTAAGTTATGATACAGGGCCATAGAGACTATGTGGCTTCTTTATGGTTCTCTCTTGGGGCATGTGCTCTTGCAGGCCAGAACTGTCATGAAAGAAGGCAACAACCCTAAAGACACCACGCTGAAAGACCACACAGAGAGACTCCTGAAGTGTCACACCTGGTGTAGCCTACATATACTTGCATGTGTGAACGAGCTTCCAAATAACTCAGCCCCTGGACAAGAGCTGCCTAACTGCTCTTAGTCATTCCCAAGAACTTCTAAATGTACCATAATAACCAATCACTGGTGTTTTTGCATGGATTGTTTTTCAATAACAGACATCCAAATCAGTCTCTTTGAGAAGCAGTGAAATATCTGTGGCCAGAACATTTATGAGTACAGTCATAAACAAGATTGCTAACGTACAGAGGACTCTCTAGTTAACCAGCATGTTAATTCTCATTTCTTCGGCTTGACTGCACATATGAGAGCTCATTATAGTAATTCACTTTTCAACAGGAAAGTCTAAACTGATGATAAAATCCAGACACTCCATTAAGCACAGGTCTTTGTTTCCCATGGCAACCTCCATTGACAGAAAAGCTATTTTCTCTATTGCTTGAAGGAGCTTCATACAAGAAAGGTACAGGAAAACTAAGCACATTCTTATTTAAAAAAATTGCCCACTACAAGGCCATGCAACCTGAGAAGCTGAAGATGGTCTAATATTGGACACAACAGTGAAGCCCACTAGGCACTAGGATGGAAATGAACTATACTACTTGGGAGGGAGGGAAAAACAGGGAGAAAATGAGGGAGAGAGTGACACTGTTCAAAAGGAAATGTACTCATTATTGGACTTATGTATGTCTAACCCCTCTGCACATCACCTTTAAGATATTTTTAATTAAAAAGGAAGAAATAGACCATATCTATGTAAAAGGATGGCGTAAGGAAACTACTGAAAGCTATTGAACAATGATAGGATGGGAGAACATGGAAAGAGAGAGAAATGGAGTTAACCTGATTAATGTATAAGACATATACATGTAAGACACCATGGTGAAATCACTTATTATAGCTAACATACATTAAATTAAATGAATGAGAGAATGTATAACATATTCTTCTGGAGAGTGGGTACTAATGGGATGGGGAAGGTGAATAGACACGATGAAGATATTCAGTATGGTTGCAGCACTTTATATGCATGTGTGAAAACAGGACAAGGTGATATGCTGAAATTATTTTAAGAAGAGGGAAGGGGAATAAAGGAGAGAGACCAAGTGGCTGAGTCTCTTCAGGGTACATTTTGCACATATATAGAACCATCACAGTGGAATTCCTTCATATGATCAATATATGTTCATAAAAATGGCTAAACAATGAAATGATTTGTTTGAAGTCCCTCTCTATATTTATTACAGAAGGCATTGAGTGCTAGGCTTTCCCCCCATTTTACTACCATTCAACAGCCAATGTTCAGTAGTCACAACGAGTTGAAGCTAACAAAAATTTAAAATTTAATTAAAAAATGTTTCAACATGAAAATGGCATAAGAGTGGCACATAACCTCTACCCCTCTATCAGTATTTCTTCTCTTTTTTATGCATTCAATAACCAAAAGTTGTGTGTATTTCTAGAACCAAGCACCCCAGATATGGGTAATTCACCACAAAGGTACCTACCTGTTCACTGGAACTTGAAGAACACCTAGTGCTGAGCATGAACAATTCATTCTATTGTCTAATACAAAATCCCTGCAAGGCACTTTAATTTAAGTATATTGAGAAGAAACCTCTCTGGAAAGCTAAAGGCTCCAGCACATTCCTTGAAGTGACTTCACATGAAGATAAAAGGGGGAGTGTGGGATAGTCCTCAGGAAAATGTGATGCATCTCACTGAAAATGTTAGAAAACAAAGCATTAAAGGAAAGTGAGATGAGGTCAATTCAAACCACCCTGGAAGGCCATTCTAGTCACAGGTTTTTCAATTATATTGCTTGTTACTGTATATAGTTGACTAAGCTGTAGGATATTTTGTTTTTGTTTGTTGTTTCCTTTTGATTAGTGTTATTTTTTGGATATGCTAAGAGTATGACTTGCTAGGCTGGTACTCTATCTCTTGAATCACATGTCAGCCAATTCTACTTTCATATTTTTTTTCCCCAAATAATGTTTTGTGTTTATCCCAGGGATGGATGACACCACAATGCTCCAAAGTAAGAATACATTCTTCTTCTTTTTTTGTTGCTGTTGTTTCTTTATTGTCAAGGTGATGTGCAGAGTGATTACAGTTTCATAAGTAAGGCAGTGAGTACATTTCTTATCCATCTTGTTATCTCCTCCTACATTACCCCCTCACCCTTCCCCCCCGCTTCATCCCCCCCCATGAATTATACAGTTGGATTAGAACATATAGTTTTCTAAGTATTGCTGTTGCATTGGTTTGTCATTTTATCCTTTGTCTCTTGATATTGGTATTCCCTTTCTCTTCCCTAGTCCCAATACATGTATATACAGACACAGTGATATCAGGGGTAAAAACACGGGGAGGGACTATGAAAAGAAAAGAAAAAAGAAGGGCACAGCTTCACATGGCATGTTGAAAATAACTACAACAGTGATATGCCACTTGTTTCCATAACTTGAAATTCATTTTGCTTAGCATCATCTTAGGTATTCATATGGGCATAGCTCTTGAGCTATTGTGATCTTCTGTTAGGATTATCCTAGAGATGTACTAATTATTCCCTATGAGGGAAACCATAGAGTCCATGTTTTATTGGGTCGGGCTCACTTCACTTAGTATAATTTTCCCCAAATCCTTCCATTTCCTTATGAATGGGGCAGTGTTATTCTTTCTGATAGAGGCATAGAATTATGAGAATGGCCAAAAGACACATGAAGAAGTGTTCCTCATCACTGGCCATAAAAGAAATGCAAATCAAAGCAACACTGAGATTCCACCTCACCGCAGTAAGAATGTCCATTATCAGGAAAACTAATAATAATAAATTCTGGAGGAGATGTGGCCAAAAGGGAACCCCACTACATTGTTGGTGGGAATGTAAACTTGTTCAACCACTTTGGAAAGTGGCATGGAGTTTCATCAGAAGGCTAAGCATAGAGCTCCCCTATGACCCAGCAGCCCTACTTTGGGGCATCTACCCACAACTTTACAAGCAAGACCACACTAAAGCCACCAGCACAACTATGTTCATCGCAGCACAATTTGTCATTGCTAAAATATGGAACCAACCCAGGTGCCCCTCGGTAGTTGAGTTGATCAAGAAAATGTGGTACATATATACAGTAGAATATGTTATTCTTAAATAAAGTTTAGCAAAAATGGGTTTCCAACATAGCTTGAATAACAAGTGCTCATCTCATATCTTTCTTGTGATTGTTTAAGACTGGGTCTCATGAACTGTGTGGACTGTCTGTCTTTGAATTATGATCATCCCAATCTTTGCCTCTCAACTGGCTAAGATTACAAGCTTGAATCATTTTGCCAGGCTAGTTACTTCTAAATCTTCTATTCTGTTCCACTGGTCTATGTGTCTGTTTTTGTAACAGTATCATGTTATTTTCCATACTATATTTTTGGAGCATAATTTAAAGTCAGGGATTCACTCCAGCATTGCCCTTTGACTCAAGATTGCTATGGCTCTTAGAGGCCTTTTGTGCTTTCATAAAATTTTTGGAACTATTTTTTTCTATTTCTAAGATTTCATCAATAAAAGCCTTAGACCTAATGAATATACTTCCAGTTAAGTAGCAAGGTACAAAATTAATATTAAAATAGCAGCATTTCTTTCTTTCTTTCTTTTTTTTTTTGGCCAGTCATGGGCCGTGAACTCAGGGCCTGAGCACTGTGCCTGGTTTCTTTTTTGCTCAAGGCTAGCACTCTGCCACTTGAGCCACAGAGCCACTTCTGGCCATTTTCTGTATATGTAGTGCTGAGGAATCGAACCCAGGGCCTCATGTATACGAGGCAAGCACTCTTGCCACTAGGCCATATTCCCAGCCCCAAAATAGCAGCATTTCTATACACCATTAGTGAACAGACTGAAACAAAGATTAATGAAACCACCCTGTTTCTAATAGTCTCAAAAATTTAAATCTTTAGGTATGAACCAAAGGACACAAAATATTTCTGCAGTGAAAAGAGTAGAGAATTTCTTTATTCGGAGCAACTCAACTCACTAGCTGCCAGCTATTTATACTACAAACTGCCCAAATGATGCCACTCGCCTGCCATGCTTAGTTTGACTTAAAAATACCCAGATTGATCTGAATGTTTTGTTTCCTCACTTCTCTATACACTTGGGAGAGCACACCTATGGAAGGGAGGTCTCCAGAGAAATATCAGATCAACTCAGAGAAAGAAATAAACTCTATTTAACTCAATTTCTTTTGTACATTTTAACCCCATGAGTATATCTGCATCTGTAAGCATCACATGAAGCCTGTGAGGATTTAGGTCTTATAGAAGTGCTCAGTGTGGTATTCCCAAGGGGTGATTTCCCTTATTCCTCAGTTTTTTTCCCCTTTAGCACCAATCTCAGTGTGTCCTTAAGGTCTTTTCATCTTGCTTTTCAGAAGTGGGAAATGAACCATTGTGACTTTCTCACTTCAATCTTTATTTTCTGCCCACAGTTACCAGAACCTCAAGAGCCTCTGCTTCTAATTTTTATCTACAGAGGATTTTCCAAATGTAAAATAAAAGCAAAATTCAAAACTGAAAGTGTGCAATGCTCTTGTAAGAGTACATGTAAACATACAATAATTGAACGAATAATCTTCAATAATTCAATAATCTTTGAACTTGATTTACCTAAGAAGAAATATATAATTTAAACAAACAAAAAGCCACTATTCATTCTCTCTTCTGTTTCTAGTAAATATTCATTTTCTACAAGTAATTGTAGCATTGTCACTGTGTGTGAAAGTCCCTATCATTCTGATAGGTAGAGTAGATATCAATCTACAGCTACAGATCATAGATTCTACTTGGGTATACATAAGGGTCCAAAGATGATGGAGACAACTAGAAGGATTTGGGGGGAAAAAGCCTCTGATACCCATAGCTACCCACATAACTAACCAGAGTTAAATGCCTGTTACATAGCAATAAATTTGTGACAAAAGCTTGTCTACCCTAGTTTTACCTACTTCTTAAAGGTCACCTCTTCAACCCCAAAGACTGGTACAGAGCGCAAAATGCTTAATGGAAGGAGAAAAGGGCATTGTTTGTTCATTGAAGGGCCATTTGTATATTGACTTTAATAAAAGTTTCTGCCATGATTTAGGCACCATCCAGTAATAGTCTCTTCTCTTGTCTCTCCCCATTTTAGAGAGAGAAAATGAAATTTCACAGAATAAAAAAAAGGCAGGAGGGCTGATCCCAGCCAAGTCCACCAGCTTTTCTTGAGCAAGCTGCTTGCTGTATCCTGGTATGCCCTCACTTTTCTGAAGACAGGAAGTGTCAGGGCTTGGAGCAAAATCACCCACCAGAGGTGGAACATTCCTTCTTAATCCAGGCACTCAATCCTTTGTGATTTCTAGATGATCTCTATAAAAGTTGAGCAAGGAATGTTTGTGTGTTAAGAGGTAATTATCAGAGACACAGAAGAGGCTTGTTCAGAATATTTCCAACAATGTGAAATATTTTCTACTTGCTTCCTCTGTCTAAAAGAAGAATCACACTCCTGAGGCTGAAGCCAGATAGCACCATAGGTGGAAGCTAGAGACCTCCCTTGCTGTTCTTTGCTGATCTTGACAGGAGAAATTGACAGCAGAAAATAAAATCCTGTATTATTTCACCATTCATAATTATCCACCATTAATGATGTTTATTTGTCTGAAGACATGTATATGCATATAGTACAAAATGGACAGATTTGAAATTTTGGTACAAAATTATTGATTTTGAATTGTATTACATATTCATATCCATGTGTACATATCCTTGTATTTATGTGTATAATATATACAGTGTTATATTGTGTATTATGTACAATTATATTAGATATACATATATGTGTATATCTATCTTTCACTTTCCCTTTTGAGGTCTTCAAAACTATATCATGAGCATTACCTGACATTCTAAAAAATGTAGTATTTTAATGATGATGCAACAATCCATTATATATTTACATTATAATCCAGATGACAAGTTTTTCACTGCTAAATATTTACTTTTCCTCTTTATTCAGTGTTACAAATTTGTGCTAGATTTGAAGTAATTACTCAGAATTGGGTCAGTGGGAAACACAGGCTATTAGAATTTATAATTCAGACTTTATAGGAAAAATGATTAGATCTGATGCGATAGAAGAATTGAGGCTCACTGAAATTTTCACACTTTTTAACAGAAAAAAATCAAGAGAAAAATTTGTAAATGGAAAAATTACCCCATGTTGTTCAGGAGAAAATTTAATATCTATTTAACATATGACTATTGGATTATTTTGTCAGTGCCGGGGTTTCACTCTTGCCAGGCAGGCAATCTGTCATGTGAGCCATAACCTAGCTCTTTTTTGCTTTAGATCTTTTAAAGAAAAGTTCTTCCTCATTCGTATATTGGTGAGTATCCCTGCCCCCCTCCCCCTAAAGAAACACACACACACACACACACACACCCACACACACACACACACACACACACAATGCTCTTGCTTTTACCTAGGAGCGTGGATAGCAGTCCTACCGATGCCCCAATTGTTTAGCTGGAGTCATAAGCATCTATCATCAATCCCAGACCTACTGAATTTTTGGTGTGTGACTGATGCAAATGAGAAATTACATTTTTTCATCTTACTGAATTTTAATAGACTTAGTAGCCTTATGTGATTAATGACTACCTGTGGTTAATCTGGTACTTGAGCCTCTAGTTTCTTGAAGGATTTGCTTACATGAAGAAATATCTCCATCTTGTGGCCTTTTACAATATTGCCTCAATTTATTTGAAGTCAAGAAGAGTTTGAAGCTTTGAGCACTATTTACACTCATGACTTCATGCTGCTCATGGATCAGAAAAGGTCAACCAGCTTCCTGATATGTGGTTGTTGAGGGGAGTAGGGGGAGAAGAGTAGAGATCATGTCTATAAAATAATAAACTTCTTTTCAAATGGCATTTCCACATGTTTTGGTCAGCAACTCTGTATCATGTCTCTAAAACCAAACAATTACTAAATAAACATAAAAAGTTCTAAGCTATACCTGTCAGAGGAGCACAACAGCTCAACAGCTATGTACATATGATTATACAAGCTGACACTAAGCAAAATGAACTCCAAGAGATGGAAACAAGATGATTTTATTGTTGTCGTTATGTTTAATGTACTAGGTGAATTTCCTTTGACATACTCCCTGTGGTCACTGTATATGATTTTGGTACACTGGATACTGTATATATGCTTATCTGAGCCACAGAAGGGAAAGAAAAATGTGGGAGGGTGTAAGAAACATGACAATAAATGTACTCACTACCTTATTATGTAACTGTACACCCTCTGTACATCATCTTGTCAATAAAAAAACAAGAAAAGGTCAACCAGTAGTTAATTGAAAATAATTGCCCATGTGAAAATTGGTATTACCAAAACACAGCCAGGGTGAATGCACGTGCAGGGGGCAGTAAATGCTTGGACAAATGCTCCGAATGAGTATGTTGGCTTTGCCACTTGCTGTAGAGTGATTCTTGGTGATCTTAAAAAAAGCATCAACTACTGATACCTAAACCAAGCTCTTCTTTGTTCTACTATTTCAAATGGCCCTGATTTAAAGTATCTTCTAAAACTTTTACATCCCTAGCATTTCCTCTGTCTGGCTATGTCTACAGACATATCTCTGAAGGTCTAGTCAGTATTTTTCCTACAAAGTCTACATTGTAAATTTCAATGGTCTGTGTTTCCCATTGACCCAATTCTGAGTCATTTCTTCAAATCTAGCACAAAATTCTTGAAAGTGCCTCACACGCACACACACACACACACACACTGTTCTCCCTATATATATCAACATATACTATATGTGTACATACTTTATTATCTTACTATGACTTGTCAGTAATTCTGGGAGAAATTGAATAATTCCCTCTTCATCTTAAGTAACTTAGAACTAATTCAGAAATAAGCAAGAGCAGGAGGCAGATGAAGAAAAAAATCATGAGCTTTATTACTAACAGATCAGACAAAGAATGTGGGCTTGTGGTACTGCAATAACAATATTCTAGTATTGAATCTCAGAATTTGATTTTTCTACCAATTTCCAATCTGCTTTGGAATGCCATAGGCCTCCCTTTATGCAATGAATGCCTTGAAAATGACAAGATAGCTGGGTATGGTGATACAGACTTTAATCCCATCACTTGGAAAACTCTAGTGGGAAGATAGGAAGTTCAAATCCAGCCTTGGTCTCAAAAACCTAACAGAACAAAATGATTATCATAATAGATAGAAGGACACCAGAGGCACATACTGTGGGCGGCTAGCTCCATAAAGTGACAGATGAAGAATGTGAAGATGGTGTGATACCTTGAGTCTACAATACTGAATGGGGTGGGAATCTCACAGTCCCTAAAGCATTTCTCCTTTGATAGAAATAATGAAAGCTTGGTTGGGTTGTTTAGCAAAAAATCCTTTTGCACAGAAACTGTAAGATTGAGAGAAATATTCATATACATCAAAATACATAAGTGATTTTATCCTACAACATTTATGAAATTCCAGCATATTGACAAAGAAAGTTAGACTTCTTCTAATAGCCATGAAAAAGAAAAATAGCGCCAGGAGCTGGTGACACTGTCTGTAACCCCAACTACTCAGGAAACTGAGATCTGAGGCTTGTGGTATGGAGCTCTCCTCAACAAACAATTCTGAGAGATTTTCATACCAATTAACCAATAAGAAGCTGGAAACGAAAAAGTATGGGTAAAATAGTAAAGCACCGACCTTGAGCCAAAAAGCCAAGTGAAATAAGGAATCAATGTGTAAAAGCTGCATTACTGACACCTTAATAAACAAACAATCTTCCTGAACCCTCTTTAAACAGCACTTACTTACTTTTACAGATCTGTGCTTAATGATTAATCTTTCCCAAGAAAAAGAATGATAGATTACTTAAGTGGTAATGAATGATTCTAATAAAACAATAAATACTGACAGTGCACTCTTCTTCAAAATGCTTGCTTTGATATGTCTGATGTGTCTTATTTATGTAACTGTAACTCCCCTGTACATCACCTTGATAATAAAATTAAATTCAAAAAAGTAATATGTTATGAAACTATGAGGCAGGTAGATAATTACATAAATTTATTGTAGCAGTAATAAGATATGAAGTACAATTAAAACATTTCATTCACAATAACAATAACAATGTAAAAATTCTCAGCTGTAAGAACTTTCCCTAAGGGTATCCACGTGTCTGTACATAAGCATTACTATAGGATATTCACCACAGAGTGTTTATAATCATCTTCATACACTGAAGATCATAGGAGATTGTTTACACTTTCAACCTTGACAAAATAAAAAAAAAATTGCAAACCCTGTAGTGTTCCCAGCACCAAAGACTCACTAGGCTTTGGAACAATATATCTGTGTTTGATCTACTAGTATTTCACTCAAGGATTTAGTGTTGGAGGTGACAGTTTTATCTGTGGGAATTGTGGGTAATTCATCCAAAGGTCATCTTGTGCAGTAAGAAAAGATGTCACAAAATTTGCATTGATTTGAGTTACTGAAAGAGTGTCCCATGACCAACATCCCAGAGCCTTAGTTACCTGGGGACATTCATATTCATGTAGGAGTACAGTATAGGAGGCACAGTACAGGCTTTGTGGCTCTAATGTGTTGTTTTTTAGGAAATGATTTATTCAGGCATTCTCTCTATCAACAGACTAAACAGAAAAGCTGCCCAGCCCCTGGCAGGAATTTTTTGGAGAGAGAGGGGGAAATGGTGCTCAACTGAAAGACAGAATCCTGAGACCTGGTTGTGTATCACCTGAAAAATTGGGAGTCAGGTGTATCTGTGGTTAATTCTAGCTCCAGGGTCAGAATTGCAAGCACAAATGCCTTCAGTTACCAAATGGCTATATCAAGGTCCATATCAAGCTGAGTGCAGAACAGAGACAGAAATATTCCCCCGTGAAAAATGTGTTTCAAATATAACACTTCTGGAAGCCAGGCTTAGCCAAAAAAGAGACTATTGATGGACATAGTTAATCCTTTTTCAATGACTGTAGGAATCAGGCCCAGACAAACTCATTCTTTCTATGTAGGGCATTCAGATTTATTGTGCAGTACTAGGCCAATACTATGTGACAGTGCAGAGGTGGTCACGGCCACATCCAACTCTTCCCTAGATATTCTAGTTTCCTGCTAAAAAGAGCAGATAGTTAACTAGAGAAATGAAATAGGAAACAGTACTTGTACAAACTTGTGTGTTGGGTGTGGCGCTGTGGCTCAAGTGGCAGAGTGCTAGCCTTGAGCAAAAAGAAGCCAGGGACAGTGCTCAGGCCCTGAGTTCAAGCTCCAGCACTGGCACAAAACCAAAAAACCACATACTTGTGTTGGAACACTATCGTCAGTTTCAAGGTCTTCTTTTCCTTTCCTTTTACATCTGCTCCCCTCCCCACCCTCTCCTCTCTTTTCAGCTTTCCTCCATCCCTTTCTTTCCCTTTCCTTTCCTTCTTTCTCTCTTTCATTTCTTTCCCTTCCTTTCTCCCTTCCTCTCTTTCTCTGGCCTCTCCATGTAATGATTTGAATATGTGTATTTCTTGAGAATTGTTGATATCCTAATCTCCAAAGTGAAGATATGAGGAAGTGGCCCTTTTGGGAGAAGATTCAGTCATGAAAGTGGAATCTTCACAACTGTGATTGATGCTCTTATAAAAAGGCATCAGAATGGTCCCTTCGTGTCTACTGTAATGCAAAGACACATGAAGAGATTACAGTTTTCAATTGAGAAGAAGGTTTTCAACAGAACTTAACACGATGGAACCTTATCTTGGATTCCCAGCCTTCAAAAATGTGGGAATAAATGCCTGTATTTAAAGTAGGCACTTTGTTATAGCAACCAGAAGAGAATACATCAGTCCATTTCCTAGCTCCTCATCCAATTAGTTTATGGATTCTCTTGGACTACATTATGAGATATCACTTGTCAGCAGAAACGTAACAGTATGAAGATTATATATCCTTAATCCTTCCACATAGCTACATAGCTCTACAATTTAATCTCTATCACTAGTCTAATGGCTTCAAATAGGTACAAATTTTCTTCTCCCGAGTCTCACTTGTGCATTTCACTGTGCCTCCTTACCTGGGATATGACTACATCACTGTTGACTACTAAGCCAGGCTGACTGTTGGTGGCACTGCTTCTCAACCAAATTCTTAATTCATAAGCATGGGAGATCTATCCCTTTATTTACCACAAGAGGTTGTCTAAGCTCTAAGGATATGAGAATACTGTACAAACAGATTTGGACCCAAGCCCTGAAAGACTAATTGTAGAGTGAGTTTTGATACTTGTGTGTGTGTGTGTGTGTGTGTGTGTGTGTGAGATGTGTGTGTGCCTGTCCTGGGACATGGACTCAGGACCTAGGCACTGTCCCTGAGCTTTTGTTCTCAAGTTTAATGCTCTACCATTTGAGCCACAGCTCCACTTCTAGCTTATTTTAGTGCATAATTAATGATAATGGTTTCAAGGAATTTCTTGCCCAGGCTGGCTTTGAGCCACAGTCCTCAGATCTCAGCCTCCTAAGTAGCCAAGATTAAAGGTGCAAGATACAGTACCCAGCTAATATTTCAGTTTAAATTAACATTCTAGATATTTCCAGTTCAAACAAGACTGTAATTACGACTGTAATTCTGGTACAATGACACAGAATGACAGGGCTTTGAACATGAGAATAAGTTGAGATGAAAACTTACTTTATATGCATTTTTTGATCTGAGAGGTTTAATTAAATATTTCATAAAAATTATGTCTACATTTGCTCTTTGAATTTGTATTAGCTTTTGAGATATGTGTACATGCATAAATATATATTAGAGTATAAAATATTATGTCTACTGTCAGATGCTCAAACTCTGAATAATTTATTTCTTATTCATGAATAAGATCAACACAAATCTTTGAATGCATATAGACTTAATGCCTTTGTGTCCAAAATTTTGTCATTGACACTTACAATCTCATTGAAAACTGAATGAATGTTGAATAACAGTGAATAATGAAATATAACACTTAGGCTCTACAATTGACATTTTATTCTTGTTTCATCAGTTTGTACCTCATTTCAGCCTGCTATTGTTGGCCAATAGCTATCACGATTTCATAAAATTTGGTATAAGTTGAAGGCATTCATAAAAGACATTACTGAGTGAATAAAAATGCAATAAAATAAGCATTCAGATATTTATTTTTATTTTATTTTATTTTTTGCCAGTCCTGGGCCTTGGACTCAGGGCCTGAGCACTGTCCCTGGCTTCTTTTTGCTCAAGGCTAGCACTCTGCCACTTGAGCCACAGCGCTACTTCTGGCCCTTTTCTGTATATGTGGTGCTGGGGAATCGAACCCAGGGCTTTATATATAGGAGGCAAGCACTCTTGCCACTCGGCCATATTCCCAGCCCTCTGGACATTTATGTTTATTTCTAACTATATATCAGAACAATCACTAGGTCACAACATAAAGGCATGTTCACATTTATTTTAAAATTGTCAGAATTTTAAATTTTTATAAAACAACTGAAATATGTAAACAAATTTGTATGTCTGTCGATAATATTTCACTAGTTCCAAGTCCTTATTAATATATAGTATTTCTGGTCTTCTTAACTCAGCCTAGGTATGCATATAGTGATAGCTGAGGTTTTAACTGATCAGGTTATCAGCAATTCTTGTGGCTGATTCTTATAATCAGAGTCATTTGTAAATAAGCCTTAAGTTATATTTCAAGATACACTATTATTCTTAGAATTACTAAAAGATAGATGAAAGATGAGATAAAATACAAGTGGACCTTAAGGTGCTTATATTTTTAACATTTGTAATATAAGCTAACTAAGTATAAGGTCTATGTGACTCAGTCTGAGTCAAGATGCCACAAGATTTGAACAAAGATGGCCCAGAGTGTACTACCAGAGAAATTGAACTAGAATTTGAAAAATTAGTGGTATTTGAGGTGTAGAATAAACAATGAATTATATTGGAGTAAACTGGGAAGATTAAAAACTCAAGACAAGCTGTAACACATAAACAAAGAAGAAATTTCTCCCGCAGATGCATTTGAAACACTAAAGTATTCACAGATGAAAAACAATACTATTAGGTCCCGTGGAAAAATTCATGTTCTTAAGTTAATTTAATTTAATTTTATTTTAAGGGTGATGTCAGAGGGATTACAGTTATATAAATAAGTTAATGAGGACATTTCTTGTCAAACATTGTTACTCCCTCCCTTGTTTTCTCCCACTTTCCCTCCTCCTCAGCTCTCTCTCTCTGCCCCAAGTTGTAAAGTTCATTTCCAACATAACGTCTCGTGGTCTTATGAGTATCGCTGTTTCACTGATACACCCTTTGTCCTTTGTCTCACCATTTTGGCTGTTTCTCTTATTGCTTCTTTACACCTAAATTATTTCTTATTTTAATATTCTACCTCAAAATTCAAGCCAGTACCTTTTCTACTGGTAAAAATAGAGAAGATGTGTTCTATAAGAGAAATCAATGGAATGCCAACTCAAATATGGTTTCTGTTATTTTGAATTTTTAAGCACCATGGACAGTTCTCTCCGTCTGTGAAGGTGGGAAGCAGCATTCTAAGGGGCAACCACTTCTTTATTCCTCTAAAACTAGGCCTGACTCTTCCTTCCACCAACTTTCACACAGTTTTGGATGGTTATATGATATAGCTTTTGAGAAGATAAACTTTACAACCAGTTAGACACACTTGACCTTATTGTCTGGTTCATGAGTGGCTTCACTGAAATTTAGCAAATGTGGAAATAATAATAGAACCCACCAAATTGACATTCTGAAACTTAGCAAATGAATGCATATAAAGTCTGCTTAGTCGTTTTTCTGATGCTATGACATAATTTGTAGGATGGATTATTTTTAAAGAAAAGATGTTTTGAGGAATGGAAACCCAGGAACATGGTGTGGAAGTCTTCTTGGCTTCTGGTGACAGTCTCATGAAGGTAGGAATGCAGACAAGAACATGAAGATGTCAAACAAGAGAAGAGGATGATGTTTCATAACCACCCATTGCTGTAGTAAGTAAGCCAGCCCCTATGGGAGCAAGAACTCACATGAGGAAACCATTAAGCCATTCCTGAGAACTCATGACCACTTCCTTCTATGTCCAGTTAAGAAACTGAGCCTTGACATGGGTTCTGGTGGGAATAAACCATATTCACATTCCAGCTTATACTTAGCACAGACTCAGGTTTGTAAGTGTTTTTAATGACATCAGTTGTGTTGGGTACAATGTGATCAAATGAGCCACCTGAAAGCACTCACTGTGTTCCTTCTACACTGTAAGTGTTAAATATGCAAGCACTTACAGTAAAAGTAACAGGCTCTGTGCTCAGGTGTCTCAGTTTGCTAATTTTTGAGATATCTTTCATTATGGTTCAAATAATATTATATACATCTCTTTTAATTTCTCTTCTGTAAGACATAGTTCATTTATTTGGAATTTTTCACTATAAAATAAACAAATCCAGTTTTCTTATTACCAGGCTAATAAGATTCAGAATTCATTCATGGAAGGAATATTGAATTTGAGAATGCAAATATTGAGTAAATGGAATCCATTTGGAAAGGATCATGTGAAAGGATCATGGGAACTTTCCTGAGTTACAGATAACTGTATCCTAGCAACAAACTCATATGCAACATGAATTCATATGAAAAGTATTGCTATGCATTTTTGTTTAAGTAGTTCTAGAATCATTCATCTGCTCAGATGGAGCTTTCTAAGTGACTCCCCTAAACAATATGAAGTTTCTGCCATGTTGCTGATTCTACTGAATTCTACTGAATTCTAAGTGAAAATGTGTGTGGCTCAGATAGGAAATGACTCCCTTAAAACACATGTAGTGAAGGGAGCCATGTGCCCAAATTAGGCAATTGGGACATGATAGCATCATGAGAACTCTGACCTCATGATTGTATTAATCTACTTATGGATTCATGACTATTTTAATGGCTTAATAGGTTGTGGTGGAACTTGGAGGGATGTAGGACCTTGTTGAAGGAAATGGATTGTTTATGGACTTCCCTTGAAAGTCATATCTAGCCCCCAGTACCCAGTACCTTCCTCCCCATGCTTCTATCTTTGCTTTTTTTCCTGGTACCATAAGGTTTGTTTTCATTTCTTTGTTGTCAAAGTGATGTACATAGGGGTTACAGTTTCATATATAAGGCAGTGAGTACATTTCTTATCCAACTTGTGACCTCCTTCCTCATTTTCCCTGACTCCCCCTCTCCACTTCCCTCTCCCCTCTATGAGTTGTACAGTTGGTTTACACCATATAGTTTTGTAAGTATTGCTGTTGCATTGGTTTGTCTATTTATCCTTTATCTCTCAATTTTGGTATTCCCTTTCCCTTCCTTAGTTCCAATACATGTATATACAATATCCAGGGTACTAAAAGCAGTTACAGTAATGTCAGGGGTATTGTTAGATGAGCAACTTTGTTCCACCACATGCTTTCTACCACAACATTCTCCCTCACCACAGGCCCAAGTGACCATGAACTGAGACCTCTAATACCATAAGACAAACTCAAATCATTCCTCCTATTAAGTGAATTTTCTTAAGCATTTTGTCATAGCTTTGGGAAGCTGCTTAACACAAAAGAAAACAAAACTAGGAGAGATGATACATTCAGCAGTCTCGCTTCAGTCTCTCTTCAGACTCTAGAATTCAACAGCTGGGTTTTCCTCAACACTAAGTCCACGAGCTTGGGGGATATTGCCAAAAAATAAAAAAATAAAAAGAAAGAAAAGAACCTTGAGGTGTTGGTCTATTCATAGACAGGACAAAAAAGTGCTTTATTATGGACACAGTAAGCATCACAGTAAAATTGGTGCAAAGAAACTGTAAATAAAACTAGAAAGGAGAGGATAAAGATGAAATCTTGTACTTTTTACATCTATGTAGTCTTAGCAAGCCTTCAAATTAATGGAACATGTGTATTCTTCCCTACACAATTTTATGTTCTAACTTAGAATTAAATCAGATAGTATGTAGGATGGGCTTCTGGACCCGAAATACCATATAAAATAATTTTATTCTTTTATGATTTTTTTTTACCAGTCCTGGGGCTTGGACTCAGGGCCTGAGCACTGTCCCTGGCTTCTTTTGCTCAAGGCCAGCACTCTACCACTTGAGCCATTGTGCCACTTTTGGCCTTTTCTGTTTATGTGGCACTGTAGAATTGAACCCAGGGCTTCATGCATGCTAGGCAAGCACTCTACCACTAAGCCACATTCCCAGCCACTCTTTTTATGATTTTTGCTAATGTAGAACCAAAGAGAGAAAAATCTTTATTACTTTAATTATATTTTTATTATCTTTATGTAGTTTATTGGAAAATGGCAATAGACAAGCATAAGAAAAATTGTTCATGAAGTAATCATTTGACTTACCTTAAGGCATATCATTTTAAGATCATCAGGTTTATAAGATCTGATTTTAAATCACCTTTCCACTTAGGCAGGGCAGGCATTTCTCATGCTCTTTCCCAGATGAGGTCATAGGAATTGTTGTCACACGAAAGCCATCCTTTGCAATATCTTTCTCTGTGTGCATACTGTTGTCTGAATACAGTGAGTGAAGCCGAGAAACTGTAGCTTAAAGCCAACTACAAAAGAAAAAAAGTACTTTTAAATGATTGGGGAAAAAGAAAAATGGGGGATGTATTTGTTAGCTGGAGCTTCCAGAAGAAGTATTGGCACAATGTGGTTAGAAAATACAACCCACTAACCCATTGGGCTTCTGTGATCCCCACTGGAAAGAGCTGGAGCAAGGAGGCCATGATACATGTGCAGTGAGATACTACAAAGGAGGCCTTAGATTCCCTGAAAGACTTTAAAAGTTATGGCCCAGAAAACAATAACACATTCTGAAACTAGCTACTAAATAGAAATGATTGTATAAGCAAAATCTTACAAAATCCCTTGAGGTTGACTAAGTACAGCAGTATTTCATGAAAAACTGAGAGAGATTTAACTTTATCATTTATAAAAATAGTTAATCTTACCGAACATTTACAGGTAAACAAATGAATAATGCCAGTCAGAAATGGTGTGACTGATGTGCTTTACTCAGCCCACCAGTGCAAAAGCTAACATCTTCTTGGAACAACTTTGACGATATACCCAGAAATAATTTTACTTACTATCGGGGTAACTGAAATGAAACATAAAGTTAATCATCAGATGCATGCTCAAACTTATATTCCTTTCCAATGTTGGTAAAATTGAAAACCTGAGTGTAAAGGGTTCTCTATTTCTATGAATAATTGTAATTAATTATGAAACATAAATGTTCATTCATGGAAAACATACTTGAAGTCAAATGGGAGAAGGGAAGTGTGGGAACCATTCCTTTTAACCTTTGAGTTTCACTAACCCCAGACACTCTGAAAATAACTTCCTAACCTTCTAATATGTATTTTCTTATATTTAGCACTCAGAATCGCCAGAAAAGAGAGTCTCTTCAAAACTGTAATAGTACATAAAATCACCAAAATCATTACAATAAACTAAAACCAGCTAACATACAACCTATATTCAAATTTCTACTAGTGTATTTTTGGAGCTGTTCAAACTTGATTCTAAGCTGTATTTTTGATAAAACCAGGAATGATATCAAATATAGAAATATAATAGTATGCCTTCTTTTCTTATTCACTACTTTTTGTGACAACAGAACTCTCAGTGAAAAGATATGGGTAGAATAGATATCTGCAATCATTGGTTTGGAACATAGTCAATAAGCAGAAAACATCTGAAGGCTAAATCTAGTCAAGTAAGCTATCCTAAAGTGGGTTGTAGTTGCAAAGGAAAAACTTTGCCTTTGCAAGAGGGAAACAATTAAATCTTTGGTGAAATTTCTAAGTGAGAATTGATTCTATACAGGTAGAATAAATAGTATGGAGAAGGGAAGCTATGGATTTATGGTCCTATTTTTGTAAAATTCTGGCAGTATTCTCCAAATACAGGCACTGAATGTGTCTTCCCTTTGCCCATGCTGTATCTAAGATTTCTTGGGTTATCCACTTTAAAGAACAATGTTTGTTGATTCCATTCCATGTATTTAGTTCTTGGGTTAATGGGAATGAAATAGAGACAAGGTTCTTCCTGATATTCAAGTTTACTAATAGACATAATTGCATAACTCTAACCACAATTCATTATTTGGAGGAGAAATATGGTACTCTATAGATGCCTTTAACCAAGATTTAATGGGATTCAGTTAAATTTTCCTGAAGAAGGACCTTTAAGCCAAACCCAGAAAATTAGGATTAATCTGGAAGATAGTAGGGACAGAGAACTGAACAGTAAATGCTGGCAGGCCAGGGTGGCCCTTGCCTCTACCCTAGCTATTTCAGAGAATAAAATCAAGAGGACTGTGGTTTGAGATTAGCCTCGGAAAAAAGTTTATGAAACCTCATCTCAACAGAAAGATCTGGGTATTGTAGCAAATGCTTGCCATCTAAGCAAGAAAAAAGGAAAGAAGGAAGGAAGGAAGAGAGAGAGGAAGGGAGGAGGGAGGGGGGAAGAAAGAAGGAAGAAAGGAAGAAAGGAAAGCAAGCAAGCAGAAAACTCGTAAGGTGAGAACAGAAGTTTAATAAACAAACAATAAATTTCCCATGTTAAAATACTTGCCTTCCTACATGGGAAAATTGTTTCTACCTTCCTTTATTTTGTAGGCTGTGTTCTCATTTTTCCTTTCCTCCTTCCCTCCCTCCCTCCCTCCCTCCCTCCCTCCCTCCCTCCCTCCTTCCCTTCTTTTCCCTCTTTATTTATTTTTGCAATACTGGGGTTTAAACTGAGAGTCTTACACTTACCAGGCTAGCGTTTTATCAATTGAGCTGCACCCACAGACCTTTTATGCTTTAATTTTGAAATAAAGCACTGCTTTATGCCCCAGGCTAGCTTCAACTCTAACTTTTATTTTGCCCTCCCTCCCTCCCTCCCTCCCTCCCTCCCTCCCTCCCTCCCTCCCTCCCTCCCTCCCTCCCTCCCTTCCTCCCTCCCTTCCCTCCTTCCTTCCCTCCTTCTTTCCCTCCCTCCCTCCCTCCCTCCCTCCCTCCCTCCCTCCCTCCCTCCCTCCCTCCCTCCCTCTCTCTCCCTCTCTCTCTCCCCCTCTCCTTTCTCTTTCTCTCTCTGTCTTGTCTCTCTTATTTCTTGCTTTTGTAGTTGCCATCCAAATTAACTCTATTCATTGTGTCTGAAGTCTTAGACCAAGAACAAGATCAGAAAGCAAGGTTTGTTATTTTTCGAATGTCTCCATCTGGCCTGACTTGCAGGCCTTATACCCATTAGGCTGATGTGCTCCCTTAGGTCCTTCTTCAATGCAAGAAATCACTATTACTGTGCCTTATCTTTTGGAGACTTTCTCTACTTTTAGATTGTCAATAGTAGAAATGATTTAGTGCAAGTTATATGTTTCCCCATTTATTTCTCCTTGCACCCACAATTTGTAATGTTACCTCTTTGTATTCTTCAGCATTTTGTATTCTATTTTGGGGGGATGGCTTAGGTAGGTGCATAGTATAAACAACTGCTTTGTGCAGCATTTGCTGCAACATAACCATCTTCCCTTGAGTGCTATTTACATATTCAAATTATTTACTTGCTTTCTACTTAATTTTAGTTTATATTATATGTTTTGGCTTTTATTATGTTTAGGCATAGGTACCAGTGGGTGGAAATTCATAATAAGGATATTTGTGTAGCTGCATAGCTCATATGAGCCCTGTAAATAAAGTACAGTAATTGGAGATATTCAATTTGTAAACTCCCTTATAGGCAAAATTTAATGGATGTTGTTTACCTCTATTTCATAAAGACATAACAGCACTTATACTATTTCTTATTAGATTTTTGTTAAGTAACATGGATAAATTGCTGCTACCAAAGTTAGAGACAGCTTTCTGAAGAGAAGTTAGTATGAAAAGCATGTAGGATATATTCTCTACAAATATATCAGATACTACCATACGTTATCAGTTTACAATGGTCATGTGAACTCTGCATATTCCGAAGGATGGCCTGGGGTTCATACCTCCCCAGCAGTCTACTCTGGGAATCACTCAAAAAAAAAATCACTTGTGAAGGTCAGATCCAAAGTTTTCCAACACTGCCTACGAAATTTGGGCCCACTTTTTCTTTCAATCCCCTTGCTTTGTGTCACTGAAAATGTTGTGGGAATGAGTGGGTATTTGGCATTTTTGACATGTACTATAGATACTACGGCATTGGCCGGTCCTAGTTTCAAATGCCTTTCCTAATAATTTAGACTTCAAGTTTGCTGAAGTTCTGATACCGTTTGAGTACAGACCTGAAAGTTCATGTTTGCCAGCTTGGTCTTCAAAGTGACAGTGGACCTTTAAGACCTAGTGCTTAGCACCAAGGAGTTGATCCTTGGAGGGCTTGACATAGGTCCCTTGAGACCCTAGTATGACCTCTTTTCACTATCTGGTTTTCTGTCTCTCTGTGTAAACCACACTTCTGCACATGCTCCATACATGATACCATCCAGCATAGACCTATACTATAAGTTGCACATACAAGAATGTCCAATCTTTCACTTTCAACCTCCAAAATTACTACATTAACTTAATAAACCTCTTTCTTTTTTAAAGTATCCATCCTGAGGATGAAAGCAAAGGAAAATAAACCAAGACAAGGTGCAAACTTGAATAATCAAGCCCTGTTTCTTTCCTCTGCAGTGAAGATGAAGGGAAAACCCCACCTGCCAACACCTGTGTTCTCCATACGGTACATGTCAACAGATTTCACCAATCACACCTGCTTCTTCTTGATGCTGGGACACACACTCCAAGCCAGGATCCCTCTGAGCGGTTATCATTATGCTAAACAGTTTTATTGATGCTCCATAGAAATGACTACTTCTCTCTACTTTTTAATATCTCTGAAATTAAATTCCAGTATTAGAGTAAAATCATAAGACCAGAAAATATGAATCAAGCTGTAAATTACTGAAATGAGTCTTTTACTACTGTCAAGTCTCCTTTCCCTACTTGCTTGAGGATGGAGACAAGAAATCCTTTAAAGTTTCTTCCAATCCCATTCTTTACAGTCCTATATGGGTGCTACTACATTTGTTTTATTGCTAGGAACTCCCATTGGTGTTACTTAATTTTATTTCCATCCTGAATCCCTTTCATATTCTGTAATTTACAAATGAGACTCTATGCTAAGCATTGTTTGAATGACATATTTTCTTTTCCTTACCACCTGCCAAAACACCATACAAAGCATCAGACATGAACTGTCAGTGCTACTCTTGCTTCTATTCATATTTCTAGCATCAGAAGTGGGAATTCAGATGACATGAAAAGGGTAAAAAAGAAAGGCATAGGAAAAATGTAATAATTACAAAACGTATGGCATATTTCCTGCTGAGGTCCTGGGTGTTCTAAGGGCAAGATTGTTCCATTGCCCAGCAATGCTCCTGTTTTAGTCAGCTTTCAATTGCTATAAAAATATCTGACAGAAATGGTGAGGATAAAAGGGGTAAATGCAGATGAGAATAAAATATATATCCTGCCAAATTAAGAAGAGTAAGGGAATGGTTGGTTATAGAGGGATGGGTGAGAAAGTTTGAAAGGGGTGACATTGATCAGGATATATTGTATTCCTAAACTTCTTTGTCAAACTGCAACTCCATTGTACAACAATTTAAATATAATAACAGAGCAACTATAAAATAAAAAATAAGGAAATGCTCCTTGAGACATTTGAAATTTTGTCTCCAGTAGGATATGTGTAGACATTGTCCCTCTGCAATTATAAAAATGAAAACAACCACCTCAGACCCATAGTTTCAATAAAAAATCAGTTTATTTAGCAGGGGGGACATGGTTTACTCTGAGATCAGAGTACCATGTCTATGGGACAGTGATTAAAATCATGTACTGGTTAAAATCAAATTCTGTTTGATGGCATAACCAACCACAGTTCAGCTCCCCTCAGGTTTTTGGCAGTGCTGCCTAGGTCCCAGATGCCAGTTTCTGAGATGAAGTCAAGTAGAGGAACACTGAGATTGTTTTTATGATTGTGTTATTTGTGAAATTCAGAGGCAGTGTGCATCCAATCAGAGTTTACACCAGTTACTTATCTATGGTTGAAAAGTCTAGTTTTGAAGCTCCAGGGTCTGCCTAACCTATCTGGGCATGTAAGAACATGCCCTGGAACAGGAGTAGCAAGGGAGATGGCATTCAGGTGACAGCAATTATGGTAGACAACCTCTAAGATGACCCAACTGATTCCCCTTGGAATGGATTCCATTCTGTAATTCCTTCCCATCATATAGAGACCCGATTTAACAACTCTATTCTAACCCAGAATGTAAAGCAGAGTGATGGAATGCCATTTTAACAATTATCTTTAACAGAAACTGAGGTTCAATTTTCATTCTTCTTCCATTTGAATTCCCCCTGGCTCTGGAGGAAGATAGCTTCCACATTGTAATCCATGTTATATCCAAGTGGTAAAGTACTGATGGAAATCAATACTTCTGCCAACTAGTATATAAGCTCTGTAGTCAAAGTACATTGCCTGGGTCATCGGTATAGTTGTCACCTTTGGCTGACATGTTGATTATTGCCTGTTGGAGACACTGAGCCAATGGACTTGTCTAAGCTATGACTTGCTTTCTGATGCACAAAAACTCTGATATGATTAAGGCACTGTTTGGGAATGATGTGCCATTCAGTTGTACATACTAAAACATGCCTGGGCACATATAAGAAATATGAGGAATACAACAAAAGTGATCAGGAACTGAAATAAATCTTGATGGGTTAGGTCTCCTTTCAGAAGCCAGAGGAAATATCAGGACCTTAACTCTGATCAAACTTACCAAGTAAGGGATCTGCACAGGTACAGAGCAGATCTTACCTTTTCTGTGTAGTTTGGCTACTCTCTTCACATCATCCTTATGCCTAGGTAGCCTTCAGACACACCTGCAAGAACACAGCTTGAGTGTGAACATAAAAAGTAATATTTCTTCAAAAAGATGTGCTTACTGCTGATCATGGTTGAAATTGGCCCCCAAGGTACTACCTCCTGTTTGGAAGAATTTTTTAATACAGTAGCTTCAGTTTCTCTGCAATAAAAACTCTTATTTACTTTGTTAACTTGTCTGATAATGTCGTGTTTGGTTATTCTCCACATTCAGAGTTTGTCTACATTTTCAGTTAAATTTAAATCTTTAGTATAAAATTATTGATATAACAACAATTTCTAAAGTAAACTATGTGTTATATATAATCTATTTTTTTCTGACTAAATCAATTGTTCAGAAAAAAATCTTTCCTTCCCTTCCTTCCTTCCTTCTTTTCTTTCTTTCTTTCCTTTTCTCTTTCTTTCTTTCTTTTTCTTTCTTTCTTTCTTTCTTTCTTTCTTTCTTTCTTTCTTTCTTTCTTTCTTTCTTTTCTTTTCTTTCTTTCTTTCTTCTCTATCTTTCTTTTCTTTCCTTCTCGCTCTCCTTCCTTCCTTCCTTCCTTCCTTCCTTCCTTCCTTCCTTCCTTCCTTCCTTCCTTCCTTCCTTCCTTCCTTCCTTCTTTCTTTCCTTCCTTCCTTCCTCCCTCCCTCCCTCCCTCCTTCCCTTCCTCCTATCCTCCCTCCAAGCTTTTCAAGGTCTTGCTTGACTCCTTCACTCAAGGCTGTTGCGTGACTGCTTGTTCCAAAGCTCCACTTCAGGCTTTTTTGCAGATTAACTGGAAATAAGAGTCTCAAGCACTTTCCTACCCGGGCTGCTTTCAAACCATGACTCATATCTCAGACTCCTAAATAGCTAGGATTATAGCTCCGAGCTTACCAATTCCTGCTCTAGAATCATTGTCCAACTCTTTTGGCATTTTTCTGGAACATTTTTATTATCACATATAAAGTTAGTAAGTCATTCCTTTAAGTTTGACTGCATTTGATTTTCTTGTTTTTGATAAACTGACTAGGGATTCTGGATTCAACACCACTCTTTTTCTATTATTGCAATGTCATCATAAGTATGTAATAGATTTTATAATTGCTATGTCAATGTGCCCCCATATAACTCCTATTTTTTGTTTTTTTCTCTCCTTATAAATAGACTTTAATTTGGTTGAGAACGGGCAGTGAAATCCAGGTCACTGTGACTGAAAAATCTCATGTATCTCATCATTGCACAATATTAACAGTGACTTCAAGATTTCTTTTTTCAGCTTTTATGAAGCGAAAGTAAAGGAGGAGCATGTTTATGTTTGCACAGGCATTTATAAAGCCTACCTGAGTATCATTATCAGAGGGATACTCTTATTTGGTTATTTTGGAAAGCCAGGCTCCAACAATGCTGGATCAATGCTGTCACAGGTCTTCAATCCATAAACTGACATGGTTGGTCAGAGGATTGGGAAGTTTCTTCAAAGTTCTGTTGCATTTTGTAATTCAACATGCCCACAAATAGAATTTAGAGAGACAGTGTGCTTCAGTGTTTGGCCTGGTCAAAGGTGGAGAGTTAATCCATGTACTGTGAAGGAATATGTACTGAAGCTAATGAGAAATGAGTTTGAATACATTTTATAACACACAGAATTTTTATGTATTTATGCAAATTCTACAAATTAGCATGGGCAAACAAGAAATAGATGTCCAGGGAAAAGCTGACGTTTTCTCTCAGTGGTGAATGCTAATGATAAAATAAGATTTGCAAATAAGCCTGTATCTCTTTTCCAAGGTTAATATTTTAATTTGGCTTATTTTCAAACAGCTTGACTTGTATTATTGTGTTGGCAAGCTGTCAGGAACTCCAAACCAGCTGAGCAGTGTCTAGTGATTTCAGATCTGAATGTAGACATTAGTTACACAAGGAGTTCATTCTAATGCCACTCCTATACCTTTATGTTGTACATTTTCACTTTCCTCACATTCATTTGTAAAATTTCTCAAACCAATTGTGATGTCTGCCTTTTATTGGTAATTTAACTGAAATCTCTGATTATTTTGGTATTTGTTTTACTAGGAAAAAAGAATGTGTGTATTATTGGCGTTAAAGTCTATGACTGAGATTAGCAGTCATCTATCACCTCATATAGTTATAGTATGTGCCTCCCTTGGAGGTAAATGACCGAGACCAAAATATAAAACTTTCCAAAGAGCTAGTTAACTTAACCTAAAGGGAGAGCTTTTATTACTAAAAATATGCCTAACTTGGAACAGTCAATTCCAGATTTATTTAAATAAGATTAAGCATAATAGGTGAGTACTAGTTAAAAATGCAAAATGACATTCCATAATTGCCCCTTTTAACTGAGGACTGATGTAATCCTGTTGTCTGTAGCAGATATTGAATTATACCAGTGCTAATTCTATTATACATATATCAATGACCTAGCTCATAGGAGAATATAGAAGAAAGTTCTATAGCAGAGAGACCAGTGGACGCACTCATGAATTGGTACTTTATTGTGGTTTTAGTTACAAGTGATTTATCTGTGTTATGTATGGTATTATATCTTTATTAAAGCTCATATGGTCCATAAATTGGAAGAACATTGTCAAAGTTTCACACTTATGGGAAAGACTTATGAACCCAGAGAAACAAGTATAGGGTAAGCCAGGATGATACATTAAACCAGAAATGGAACACAGTAGTCGATAGGTTGGACAAATCATTCCAAAAGAATCTAAGACTTTACCAATATGTATTAGAAAGTTATTTTCTAAGTGAAATATAACCAATTTCAGGAATCTTTGTATTGGTTGGCCTTAAATTTTCCTTACGGGCTTAAATTCTAGATAATTTTAAGTAGAGAAAAACATTTACAGTTCATACAGATGGTATTTTACTATAGAATCCTAATTTAACACACCCTTTCCTATCAGTAATGCCTACTCTTCAGCTAACTATCATTGTAATTCATAAGCGAAGACTTTTCTTCAGAGTTGTTTAGTTTACCCAACCATGCATACTCATTATACCTCAGAATCTAATGAATGCTGTGAGACTCTGTCTCAGAATTCCCAACTCTACTGCTAAGTAGAATGTAAATTACAGATGACATACTAATGATTAGCTCTTGATTGTAAAAAAAAAAAAAAAAGAGGCATTGTCCTTCCCTTTCTGTACCTTTGGTTCAGATAAATATGTTATAGCAGAGTTAGAGATGAGGCATATTTATACTGGCTACTGGCACAAAGATAAGGTAGGATCACAACTGGGGTACTGGTCAGGGACCAAATGGGAGAACTATATATTAAAAGAGCAGGAGCATAGCAAAAGAAACGAGGCAGAAAGGCTAATTCTGAAATGAGGAATTCCAGGGAGAAGTTAGAATAGCTTGGTTCATACATGAGCCTCTGAAGTAGCCTATCTGTTCTAACATCTGCACAAATGTATTTGAATTCACTTCTTGTTGCTTAAAATCAGACATACATAAATGCCATGGGATCTGACAGTTGATAATGTCCGTATAATTGGATGAGGAGAATTTCTTAGCTTCATTCCACATTCTGCTAGCAGGTTTGGGAACTAACACTGCTCAAAGTAAAGAGCAAATTAATTTTCCAGACAAGTGTTTTGTATTGGCTGAGATGGAGGGCTCTGAAGACAAACTGCTGAGCCTAGAATTTTATTGAACTGTATCTCTGTAAGATTCATAAGCCCCAAACTAAGGATAATAGTCACAGTTCTTTTTGGATATTATTATACAGATTAAGTAAATTCATGTCAGGTGCCATATCAGCTTCCAGTACTATTTGCCAGTATTTTGAAGAGGAGACAAATTGGAAGTGAACAACCATTACCCTATATTGGATAATCCAGGAATGTTGAGGGAGGAAGACACATATATCATCAGTTCTATTAGACATTTTCCAAACACTTCACCCTCCCACTTTAAGAAGGACATCATTGTGTGCTCAATGGAAGGTCATTGGCAAGTTTTATATGAAAACTGAACTCACTTCATCCAAATCAGTTACTACCCTTTATATTTGTATCCCGGTGCTATACTCATAATTAATAAAAGAATAAATTAAGGAATACATTAAGGACTACAGAAATGAATGAAAACCAAGTGATCTATGATCACTGCATCATGATCATCAGCATTGGTAAACTAATAAATCACTAATTTCTTTGAATAATTTTTTGTTGTGTTATAATCCTTTTGACTGAAAGTAATACTGAAATAAATCAGTATATATTCTATCTATACTGACTAAAGAAACTTATCTGTCAGAATTGCTTTTGGAATAGTTGAGCTAAATCTTTTCTATAGTGGTCTAGAAGGAATCCATCCTGAGAATCAGCACCTGGGCTCTGGAAATACCATCACTGTATAAATGGCCAAGCTGGATAAGCAGTCAGCTCTTCCAATTTATGAAATGAAAATGATAATAGAAACAGTGAGTCATTCATAAAGTTTGAGAATTAAATGACACAATACCAGTGCCTGGTACAGAGGGCATGCTCAGATACTAGTAGCTGATATTATATTATTTTATGCTGTCTATATCTTTGAATTAAACAGTTCAAAACAATGAGAAAATTTGTGGGAAATAATGCATCTAAGAACTATCTACAAAGTTGATAAAATAATAACTGTTTTTCTTAGGTTTTGTGATGATACCATGTTTATGTCTTTATAAGAAATCCCATCCTGGATCGAGGCAAAAACGGATGCATTTACTGATTCCATATGCTATCTGATATCTACTTCAAAATAATATCTCTTGGGAGAGCAGGTTAAGGTAATAGAAAAGTGTCAATATATTAAAAATTGTTTAAACAACTCATAAACTTTATTACTTACCCTCTGTGCTTTTGTATGTCTTAGAAATTTTCACAGTAAAAGTTAGACAAATCAATGTAACACCCATCTTCAGAAACAAAAATAGTACTCATAGTTTCCTAGTAAATCAACCGCATTTAGCTAGACTTGGTTCATACTACTTTGTACCAGGATGGGCTTGATCAACCCTCCTGGACAGAGAGGTCTCACAGAAAATACTTCCAAGATCATACGAGGTTTTGCTTGCTTACTTTCCAGTTTCTTTGGTGAAAGCAGGAAAAACACAAGTGTTATTTTGAATTCAGTTCTGATTTAATAGTCTATAATGCTTTGATTATGGTGCAAGTGATAAGCAAAGACAGAAGAGTGGAGAGGCAGGTTAAGGCTTTTATGAGGAAAATTAAATAAGATATTGAAAAATGGGTAGGATTTCAAAAGAAGTCATGAAAAAAGAAAAGTGAGAAAAGTGAACTCAAACCACTCCAAGAATACATCAAAGAAGCCTGCATCAAAAGGTAAAAAGAGATTTAAGAAGATTAAAAGGGACAACTTAGAAGAGGAGAAAGGACAGGAAGTGATTACAGGGATTCTAAAAGTTCATATGGAAGAATATGCTGCTGATACTCATTTCTTAGGCTGCAGAAACAGCTTATCACAGTCTTTAAATTACAGAAATGAGTTATTTCAAAAGTTTGGTAACAAAAAGCCCCCAATCAAGTGTCAGTGGGCCATTCTCCCTTTGAAATCTTGCAGAAAAGCATCCTTGCCTCTGTCTACCTTCAGATGGTTTTCTGGGTTTCTGGGTTTTCTGGTTTTCTTCAGAATCCCTTGGTTTACAGATGTGGATTAGAAATATCAGTTTCTCTTTTTGCTGCACATTTTTTTTTCTTATAAGAAAAACAATCATATGTCTGAGTGAACCACCATAACCTGTAACATCATCATAATTTAAATGCACAGTTACAACAATCCCTACTACCAAATAAGATCACATTCCCAGGTTTGGGGATTGGAACATCAATCTTCATTTAGACACAGAGGTACCATAATTCAACCTTCAACAACGCCAAAGCAGAATTACTTCCAAAGGGAAGAGAGTGAGGAACAGACTGATATTATAGAACTAAGTTTCTTGAAGCAACTGGAATATGTAGGTTTACGTTTGATTTGGCCAGTTCTTTTTTGTTGTTGTTGTTATATTATAGCAAACTGAAAACATTTATTTAAGCAAGTATGCAGCTCAAAGCTAGAGACAATACATAGTAAACATATGAAAAACCATTTTCATGAGCAAATTCCATATTAAGAATCATGGGATAATAAATGTAAAAGACAAACAGCATACATTGATCAAGAATGCTATAAATTATTATGCATTCAATTCAAGTTTCTGGATTGTGGGGGGGCGTGGCATTGGTGCTTAAAAAGAGAAATGCTCATGCCAATAAAAATGACTGAGACTATGAAGCAATTGTTTTATTTCTATGATGCCATAATGTCTAATATCCATATCTAATACATTTGTATAGTAGAATATATGATATAACTTTTGTTAATGACCATTGTAAAATTATTTTAAATTAGTGAGAATTTAGAAATGGCACAAGTTTATAGTTTAAGGTGGATTAATTTCTGTTTAAAACCATAAAATATTTGTGGTTTAAATAATTACCAGAAATGGCACACTTAGTCAGGAACCCTAATATTTAAAAATATAGTCTTATCTACAAAAATTTTCATGAATATGTATTTTTAAAATTAAATATATGTTTAAAAATAATGGTGATATATAGAATGCACTCCAGGTAATTAAAGGATATATTATTTAAATATTTGTTGGTTTGAGTTGCTATTCTTGTATTTTTTTATGCTTGGTTATTAAATGTAACACCTGACTAGCTATAATCACTGTATTTTCATCTAAATTCATTAATCTCTGTTATATCACAGTTGTAACTACTTTCAACGTCCCATGTGTATCTGTAGCTTCTATTATTGATGATGTTCTTGTATCACCTTCCTCTGGTTGTACCTACACTATCTCTTTAATCTTATCTGAGTATATTGGAAACCATGTATACTGGTATTAGAACTAGGAAATTGAAAGGGAATACCAAAATTGAGAGACACAGGGTAAAAAAAGAAAAACAACTACAAAAGCAATACTTGCAAAACTGTTTGGTGTAAGTGATCTGAACACCTCATGGGGGGAAAGGGAAAGGGGGAGGAGTGAGGGGGGTATGAGGGACAAGGTAACAAACAGTACAAGTAATGTATCCAATGCCTAACGTATGAAACTGTAACCTCTCTGTACATCAGTTTGATAATAAAAATTTGAAAAAAAATTCATTACTCTCTTAAATAATGATCACAAATAGTTGATAGTATTGTCTAGTGATTTAAGTGGTTTTTTTGTTAAATAATCAGAGTACTTTCTTTTAACGATAACTTATTACTTAAAAAACTAAACAACATATATTCATAGGTCAACTTCAGAATTACGTTTGTTAGGTTTGCATCGTCATTAATATTGACTGTAATTAGCACATTTTGGTCATTAACACTAAGTATAAGTAACACAAATGCTTCTAATAAACTATAGTTTATGACTGTCTCACTTAAGTAGAAAAGAGCTATCAGAAACAAAATTAAATATAGTCCAAATATCCAAAAGGAATAAAATTTATCATTTAATTGTGTCATGAATTATGGTCTTAAATTGGCCAGTTCTTATCCAGGTAATATTGGGCACTTCCTCTCATGTTTCTTAATCTGTTTAACAGAGTTACCTATTCGATATAACTGAAGGAATTTTTGGATAATGAAAAAACATGGAGGTTTACTAGCACTTATAAAATATCAGAGCTATGGACATGAGCTCTCTAAATTTCTATCATTGATTTTTCTATCCACTCATTGGCCTAGCAGAAATACATTCCATTTGTTTTGGGTTTCCTAAAGGATGGGAAGTAGCCTATACTTTAATCTATTTTTCTTGCCTTCCTATAATTTACAGGTATGAAATGCATGACTCTGTATTAGTCAGCTTTGTGTTGCTACAACAAAATACCTGTGACTGTTAACTTCTTAAGAGAAAATGTTTACTGAGCTTATAGTTTTAGAGGTTTGATCCCAGAGCATCTGCATCAATTCAGGTCAATGTCATCCCTTCTACTTTAATATCACCACAAAGATGCATGTATGAGGAAGAGTTTATATGATGAAACAGGAAGTCAGAGACATGGTCCCAATGACTCAGGTCTTTGTATTAGACTTCAGGTTTAACAAATTCTGCCACCTCCCAACAATATCACCCTGGAGCCATTACTTTCACTATAGTGCATCTTTGGGAAGCCCTCAGACCCTCACAGCTTAGTGGGCAACTGATGACCCACAGCTATCCAGCTATCTAAACTGAGAGTATCTTAGCTTGAGAATTGGGGAAATTCTCAAATACCCGTGACTAAGGAGTCAGCTATATCAGGGAGTTCTGCATTCTTTTCAGCTATTCTGGCCAGATTTAAACCTAATGCATGGGTCCCTCTTGGAAACATGTTTTCTGTGCTTTTCTATTGTCTAGACTCCTCATAAAAGTGGAGGTACATAGAAACCTGCTTCTCTCTTCACTTCCTTTCTACTCATGCCTGTTTCTTCAACTTCCCACTAATAAAGACTGATCTGAGTTTTAAGTTGACTATATTCCTCAAATATCTTGTGTTGGAAACTTAATCTCCAAATGGATATTTTAATGGAATTCAGAAATAAGACTTATGGGAAGTTATTGAATCATAAAGTCTTTAGTAGATTGATTCATCCTTGCATTAACAAATTAGAAAATTAATTCATTGTCCAGAAAGTTACTTTGTTATAAAAACTACTGTGTTTTTAGATTTCCCACTCTTCAAAACTGTAAATTGAATAAATATCTATCTTTTTCAAGCAACCCAGTCTCTAATACTCAGTTGAAGATAGTTATATTACCACCAGTGCTTTGGAGTCTGAAGGAGATCAGATATGGGACAAGGCTGGTTATGACTGGAAGTCACCAAAGCAGAGGGCAAATGTCTAGAAATGTATGAAGGTGTCTGTATTCATGTCTTCTAGCTCACTGGTTGTCAAGGTGCCAGGTGAGGACTTCCATTAGGCCTGTGGAAGAAGATTGAGAAGGGTATGATAAGGTGTAAAAGGAAATCTTCAAAATCTTCTGGGATTCTGGGATCAGCTGCAGCATGTTTGTATTGTAGCTTTAACAAATAGGTAAGTGATGGTGCTTTAAGTATGTTTATGTGATCAAATCAGGAGCAAGAAACTATTGCATAAGATTGGATATATTGGGATGGGCGAGGAAGATGGTGGAAGAGCAGCAGATCCCTATCTAGGCTCTCTCTGAGAACCCAGTTTTACTACTTCAGAGAAACTTCTAATCATAGAAAGTTAGTGCAAGTAAGGTATCACAGTATAGAGATCCAAACAAGAGGGAAAAAAAACCCCAGCAGGTTTACAAAAGCAGATTTGAGCCCTGGGTGGTGGCACCGCCAGCCCCGCAGCCCAAATGCACACCCACCCTCTGCACACACCTGTGAGGAGGAGAGAAATCTGCAAGACGGGCAGCAGTTCCCAAGAAGATCGTGGACGGTCCAAAAAGCCAGAGGAAGTATGACTACATCATAAAATACAGTCTCACTCATGCTCACACCCACAGAACAGCATTTGGAAAGTAGCCCTCCTCCCCCCCAGTGAAACACCATCTTTGACTCTGGCAAAGACAGGGCCAGAACAGACCAGAAATAAAGTGTGGCAGGGAAAGTGAGGTCAAAGGGGCCATCTTTGAAAAGGGCAAAGGAAACAGAAGTCAGCTTTGCTCAGGGGAAGGTCTCGCCACATAGGAGGGAGGAATCTCCCTCAGGGCACAGGGCCACCAGCCACAGGTAAACTCAGCCAGAGAAGCCCAGCACTATAGCCACTGCCGCAGCTGGTGCCTGCAGTGTCGCAGCAAGCACCATCACCACCACCGCTGCCACCCTCTCCACCTACATCTGCAAAATGAACATCTCTCAAACCAGCCAAGCTTCAGGAAAACAGACCGTAGACCATCTCAAGGAACCAAAACCTGAAAAGAGGTCACAAGACAGAGGCAAAATCACACACACAAGGAAGACCTCGTTTCTCCCTATTCGTTTGATAGGTATTGAAGTTTTTTTTAATCTTCTATTTTATTTTTATTGTTTTTATTTTTTAAATGTTTATTTTTTTTCTCTCTATATTTTTTCTCTTATAAATCACTTACTTTTGATTATTACCGTTACTGTTTTCTCCTCAGCTGTATTTCATTTAAATTCTGCTTTTCCTTCTTATTTCACAATCCACTTTTTCATTTCACTTAAACCAAAGTCTTCACCTTACACTCCTTTTATTCCCTTCCCTTCCCTTTTCCCAACTTCCCCTCCTAAATATACTGCTAGGACCTCCAGACTCCATTGATCCCTGGTTATTGGCAGGCTAGATAGAGAGCATCTTTGGTCAATTTGAGTGAGTCAAAGGGTTTCTTAGAACAATCATATCAGACCCCAAATAACTAAAAGCAAGAACAAACTCGTTCATGATTGAAACTGTATATAATATAGCTACTGAATACAGGGCTCAGTCTTGGTTTTTACTTTCAAATTGTAATCTGTGGGAACTCTAAATATGCTGCTATATACAAAACAAGAGAGGGAATTTACCTGTCTATGACTGGGAATCTCTAAGATTGGTACAACAGGACTTGGTAAGGTTTGGTTCAAGTCCTATACAGTGCCAAGGGGGATAGTAGACAGCATTCCCAATTTAAATGGGCAGAAGAAACAGAAGGAATATGCCAAGACAGGGAATCTCATCTCCCACTAAAATAAGCAGGAAACAGATCATTCAATCAAAGTCCTAGAGGAGAGCCCTCAAAATGCTCTATAAACTCTGCTGATAAAAATGATAAATGAAAAGTTTGAGCCTCTTCATACAAGTAATCTAGAGCACAAGGAGGTGAGCCAAAGAATAATACGGGAACATGATGAAGTCAATGGTAAGTTGACTCTATTAAGGAATTTTTGGCTTCCACAAACAGAGAGATAAATGAACTCCAACAGAAGAAAAATGGGGTCTATGAAAAGGTAGCTGCTCAACTAAAAGAGTTGAGAGACAGCATTCAGAGCCAAATTAATGAAGTAAAGAAGTCCATACAGGACTTAAGAGAATGATAGCAGAGACATGGAAGCCCTTAAGACCAATCAGAAGGAAGGGAGACAAGAAACCAAGTTGTAAGCCTAGGGAACAGACTGGATGATGCAGAGGATCAAATCTCAGGAATTGAGGACCTCCTAGATTTTTTAGAGAAAGAATAAAAAGCAACAAAAATCAATCCAAAAAGCAAGACAGATTGCTTCAGGAGTTCCAAGATACAACCAGGAAGCCCAATATAAGGCTTATAGGTATTGAGAAAAACCTAGAGAAGGAAGTTAATGGAATAGGCAATTTGTTTAACAGAATACTAGCAGAGAATTCCCCAAATATCTATAAAGATAGGCCCATCCAGATACAAGAAGCATTTAGGACCCCAAACAGACCAGACCAGAATAGGACATCACATCAACACATTGTAATCAGAACAGGATCAATAGAGACCAAGAAAAGAATCCTTAAAGGTACTAGGGAGAAGAGAACAATCACATATAAAGGAAAAGCAATCAGAATTATCCCAGAGTTTTCAGTGGAGACTATGAACGCAAGGAAAGCCTGGAATAAGGTATGTCACACCCTGAAGAAAAATAACTAACAACCAAGAATACTGTACCCAGCTAACCTCTTATTCATAGCTGAAGGTCAAATAAAAGTCTTCCATAATAAAGAAAAATTGAAACAATGTATCTCCACCAAATCAGCATTACAGAATATCCTCAAAAATGTCTTATACATTGAAAATCACCAAGCTCTTGATCAAGACAGAGAAAAGATCCCTAAATAGAACCCCAGCTTATTAGAGCAAAAAATGGGAAGAAACAGCCCCTATAAAGATAGACATAATGAAAGAACAATCACCTCTCAATCCCAGCTTTCAATATTAATGGACTTAACTCTCCAATTAAATGACATAGATTGACAAGTTGGATCAAAAAACAAGATCCATCTTTCTGCTGCCTCCAAGAGACACATCTTGCCAGCAATAGCAAGCATATTCTGAAAGTGAATGTCTGGAATAAAATCTATCAAGTAAACTGCTCCCATAAGCAAGCCGGAGTTGCAATCTTAGTATCAGATAAAATTGACTTCAAATTAAAAGCAGTAAGTAGGGGCAAAGAAGGTTATACATACTAATAAAGGGATCTCTCCTACAGGAGGATATCACCATCCTAAACATCTATACACCAAATACAGGAGCACCCAACTTCATTAAACAAACACTACTGACTCTAAACACACTCATAGATCCCAATACATTGATTGTTGGAGACTTTAACACACCATGGTCACCTCTGGACAAATCAACATGCCAAAAACTGAGCAAAGTAACCTCAGAACTAAACAACTGCATAGACCATCTAGACTTAACTGACTTCTACAGAATATTCCATCCAGCAACACCAGAATATATATTCTTCTCGGCAGCACATGGAACATTTACTGAAATAGATCATATTTTAGGGCACAATGCAAATGTGTACAAATTCAGAAACATTGAAATAATTCCTTGCATTCTCTCAGACCACAATGGAATAAAACTAGAGCTCAACACAAAAAGCCACCACAGAAAACCCTACAACTCAAGAGTGAACAATACACTGCTGAACCACCAATGGGTCATCTAGGAAATCAGAACAGAGTTTCAAATGTTTATGGAATTAAACCAAGATGAACACACAAATTACCGGCTCCTCTGGGACACAGCAAAAACAATACTCAGAGGAAAAATTTAGCTCTGAGTGCCTACATCAACAAATTGGAGAAATCTCAATTCAACAACTCAAGGAAGCACCTTAAGCTCCTTGAAAGAGAGCAACAAGGCAAACCCCATGCCAACAGATGGAAGCAAATAGTTAAAATTAAATCAGAATTAAATGACTTAGAGTAAAAAAAAGCCATAGAAAGAATCAGCAAAACAAAGAGTTGGTTCTTTGAAAAAATTAACAAGATAGACAGACCCCTAGCAAATCTGACCGAAAAACCAAGACAACACACCCAAATAAGCAAAATCAGAGATGAAAATGGAAACATCACCACAGGGACAACTAAGATCCAGAATATAATAAGGGACTATTTTGCAAACCTATATGCTAATAAATTTGAGAACCTGGAAAAAATGGACAAATTCCTAGCTAAAATTGATATGCCCAAACTTAACCAAGAAGATTTAAAGGGTCTGGGGATATAGCCTAGTGTCGAGTGCTTGCCTTGTATACATGAAGCCCTGGGTTCAAATCCCCAGCACCACATATACAGAAAATGGCCAGAAGTGGCGCTGTGGCTCAAGTGACAGAGTGCTAGCCTTGAACAAAAAGAAGCCAGGGACAGTGCTCAGGCCCTGAGTCCAAGGCCCAGGACTGGCAAAAAAAAAAAAAAAAAAAAAAAAAAAGAAGAAGATTTAAGCCTACTAAATAGACCCATATCCAGCAACAAAATAGAAACTGCAATAAGTGTTCTCCCATCCAAGAAAAGCCCATGTCCAGATGGATTCACAGTGGAATTCTAGAAGGCCTTCAAAACATATCTCATACCAACACTCCTCATTCTCTTCAGTGAAATAGAGAGTAAAAGTTTGCTACCAAACACATTGTTTGATGCTAGTATAATCCTCATCCCAAAACCAGATAGGGACTCATCAGGAAAGAGAACTTTAGACCCATTTATTTGATGAACATCAACAAAAAACTTCTCAACACAATTCTGGCCAATCGATTTCAGCAAGTCATCAAAAAATTATACACTATGATCAAACTGGATTCATTGCAGGGATGCAAAGCTGGTTCAATATATGCAAGTCCATTAACGTAATCCACCACATCAACAAGAACAAGGTCAAGAATCACATGATTATTTCTCTAGATGTGGAAAAAGCTTTGATAAAATCTAGCACCCATTCATGATAAAAGCCTTGGAGAAACTAGGATTCCAGGGAGAATTCCTGAATATAATAAAGGCTGTTTATGAAAAACCCACAGTGAGCATTATACTTAATGGTGAAAAGCTAAAGGATTTCCATTAAAATCAGAAGCAAGACAAGGTTGTCCGCTTTCTCCTCTTCTCTTCAACATAGTACTAGAATTTCTACCCAGGACAATAAGGCAAGAGGAAGACATAAAGGGGATCCAAATAGGAAATGATGATGTTAAACTTTCTCTCTTTGCAGATGACATGATCCGGTATCTAACGAACCCCATAGATTCTATACCCAAGTTACTTGAGCGGATCTAAAACTTTGGCGAAGTAGCAGGATATAAACTAAATCCAACAAACTGAAGAGCAAGGCTGAAATCAGGAAAGCAACACCTTTTGCAGTAGCCTCAAAAAAACCCATAAAACTCCTAAGAATAACCTTAACCAAAGAAGTGAAATACCTCTATGATGAGAACTTTAATAATTAACCTGAAAAAAGAAATTAAGGCAAAACTAAGGAAATGGAAAAAAACTCCCATGCTTCTGTATTGGGAGGAGTAACACTGTGAAAATGGCAATATTGCCAAAGGCTATCTACAAATTCAATGCAATACCTATCAATATCCCAACACCATTCTTTAATGAAATAGAGGAAGCAATCCAGAAATGAATATGGAATAATAAAAGACCTGGAATAGCAAAAACAATCCTAAGTAGGGAGAAAGTGCTGGAGGAATTTCAATATCAAACTTCAAGCAATATTATAAAGTTATAGTAATAAAAAAGCTTGGTATTGGCACAAGATCAGGCCAGAGGACCAATGGAACAGAACTGAAGACCCAGAAATGAACCTGCAGAACGATGGATACTTAATATTTGATAAAGGAGCTAAAAAGTAGGATGGAAGAAAGACAGCCTCTTCAAAATGGTGCTGGCAAAACAGATTCAACACCTGCAACAAACTAAAACTATATCCTTATATATCACCCTGCACCAAAGCAAATTCCAAATGTATCAAAGATCTTGAAGTAAACAGATACCCTGATGACACTACAAGAGAGAATAGGAGATACACTTGGGCTCCTTGGCACGGGATGAAACTTCCTTAACAAAGGCCCAGAAATGCAGCAAATCAAAGAAAGAATGGACAAATGGAACTGCATCAAACTGCCGAGCTTCTTCTGCAAGGCAAAGGACATAACTTGCAAAATAAACAGAAAGCCCACAGATTGAAAGAAGATCTTTACCAGCTTTACAATGGACAAAAGCCTTATATCTAAAATATATGCAGAACTAAAAAAATCAAATTCCTCCAAAAAAAGTCCTCAAAGAACCAATAGCCCCCTTAACAAGTGGGCTAAAGACCTAAAAAGAGACTTTTCTGAAGAGGAAATGAGAGAGGCCAAGAAACACATGAAGAAGTGCTCTACATCACTGGCCATAAAAGAAATGCAAATCAAAACAACACCAAGATTCCACCTCACCCCAGTAAGAATGTCCATTATCAGGAAAACTAATAATAACAAATGCTGGAGGGGATTTGGCTAAAAGGGAATCCTACTTCATTGTTGGTGGGAATGCAAACTTGTTCAACCACTCTGGAAAGCAATGTGGAGGTTCCTCAGAAGGCTAAACATAGAGCTCCCCTATGACCCAGCACTCCCACTTTTGGGCATCTACCCAAGAAAAACCACACTAAAGCCACCAGCACAATGTTCATCACAGCACAATTTGTAATTGCTAAACTCTGGAACCAACCCAGATGCCCCTTGGTAGACGAGTGGATCAGGAAAATGTGGTACAGATACACAATGAAATTCTATGCATCTATCAGAAAAAATGATACTGCCCCATTCATAAGGAAATGGAAGGACTTGGAAAAAAATCATACAAAGTGAAGTGATCCAGACTCAAAGAAACATGAACTCTATGGTTTCTCTCATAGGGAATAATTAGTACGTTTAGTCATAGCAGAAGATCACAATAGCTCAATAGCTATGCCCGCATGAACACATAAGATAATGCTAAGCAAAATGCACTCCATGTTATGGAAATAAATGGTATACCATTGTTGTAATTAATTTCAACATATCATGTGAAACCATACCTTTTTTAAACTTTGTATTCTGCTTCTGTGGTTTTACTCCTGCTATTACTGTAACTGATCTTAGTACCCTGGATACTGTATAGACATGTATTGGAACTAGGGAAGGGGAAGGGAGCACCAAAATTGAGAGACAAAGGATAAAAAGACAAACCATGGCAATAGCGATACTTGAAAAACCAATTGGTGTAAACCAACCATACAACTCATGGGGGGGGGGGGAGGGACCAGGGGAGGGTAGAGAGGGGGAGAAATAAGGGAGGAGGTAATAAGTTGGATAAGAAATGTACTTGCCTTGCATATGAAACTGTAACCCTTCTGTACTTCACTTTGACAATAAAAAAGAGAAGAAAAAAGATTGGATATATTTTGGGAATTGAGAAAAACAGGAATAAATGATCTCTGTTAGATTTTTCCACTTAGTCATTTCTTCTAACTGAATCTTCCCAGAACCAATGAGAAAACAAGGAAAAAATCCATTATCAGGGCCTCTCTTCTACAGGAGGTGGCATGCTGGCCATGAGTGTTAGGTGGGAAGTACTCTGAATGTGACTATTGCTGAATCTGGCAGCCAAGATAGGCATCACCCACCTTCCTTATTCCTGTCAGCTGGAGGAAATGTTTTCTCATGTGTCCCTCCCACTTGTTCCTCACTTCTTCCTTCCACAATAGAAAGCAAATCTGTTCCTTGTCTGGGCAAGACAAGAATACAGGAGCCACTTGCGAAGGGAGTGGGCATTGTCTTAGCAAAGCAAATTCTTCTGGGTATGCATCTAGTTAACTAGAATTACTCAGGGAACTGGATTTTCTCTGCGGCCATGATTTACTTTTCCTGTTATTAGTTATTTAAGTCTGGTGAGTTGAGAGGAGTATTTCAACCTCTAATAATAGTAATGTGATGACAGTTTTTAAGAAATTTCAGATGATTTTAGAGTTACATAGTGCTGAAGAAATTTTGAATTTTTTTGTGTTTTAGTTTGTTTATAACTGAGCACTGTATTTGTTGCTGTTTAAGCCTAGAAGTTTGCCCAGAGTGTCTTACATTCTACAAACTAATCTGAAGCAGTTTCCTATGTTTTGTGTTTAGACTTGAAGGATTTGAGTTTAATTTATTAATGACATGCACTGATAACCAATACCAGCCAAAAACTGACACAAATCCAATGACAGGATGACCTCTGGTCCTAACCTTACTGTAACAACTAAGCTGTCAACACATTTTAGGCTGAATTCAAAACCAAGTACCAAGAAGAAAAGAAGACATTCACATTATAAAGGTAATTGTTTTACATATGCCTAATTCATGTTCCCCATATTTTCCCTGTAATGCTTTGTGAAGAGTTGTCAGGAAGCAATGATCCTATTGAAAATATGAATTTGTGGCAGAAGAAAATTACTACAACCACATAGTTGTAAGGAAATTGAGCAGTGGACTATATATAAGGACCTATTAGTGTAAACATAAGAACAGCAGCAGAAGAATTTTGTCCAACCTGCTTAATGCTCTGGAAGTTTGGGAAACTTCCCCACAACCTACCATCACTGATGTTCTCTGAGTATTCAGGCTTGGAAATTTCATGACAATTAGAGAGAACCTCTAGCTCATTGGTTCCCAAATGGTGTCAGCATCTTAACATTAGCATCAACAAGGATCCAATGAAACTTCCAAGTTCTCAGCCCTACTGCTCTAGACCTACACAGTCAGAAACTTAGGGAATGGGGCTAGGGGAACTCAAGTTTTGACTGAGTTTAAAAATTAGTATATATTGATCATCTAAAGAGGCATTTCACACATGCACATAATATTCTTTGGTAATACTCCCTCTTACTTGCTCTCCGTCACCTCCCCTAATCCCTCATTCCATTAAAATTTTAATGGGGGGCTGGGAATGTGCCCTAGTGGTAGAGTGCTTGCCTAGCATGCATGAAGCCCTGGGTTGGATTACTCAGCACCACATACATAAAGAGAAAAAGGCAGAAGTGGCACTGTGGCTCAAGTGGGTAGAGTGCTAGCCTTGAGCAAAAAGAAGCCAGGGACAGTGCTCAGGCCCTGAGTCCAAGCCCCAGGATTGGCAAAAAAATTAATGAGTGCCATTGTATTATTTTTGTACATTCATATAATGTACTGTGACCACATGCACACCTCCCTCACATTCTATTTCTGCTTCTCCACACGAGTTCCCTGTCCCCAAATAGCCCTTACCTTATATTCATTTTAAATTAATTGTATATATATTATATGAAGAATGTGTATAAATAAAATGTGTATTCAATAGTAGATTCCACATGTGAAAGAAATATGATATTGGTCTTCTCAGTCTTGCTTAAATAAGTTCTTTTAACAAGACCAACTTAAATTCTATCAATCTTCTTCTTCTTCTTCTTCTTCTTCTTCTTCTTCTTCTTCTTCTTCTTCTTCTTCTTCTTCTTCTTCTTCTTCTTCCTCTTCCTCTTCCTCTTCCTCTTCCTCTTCCTCTTCTCTTCTTCTTCTTCTTCTTCTTCTTCTTCTTCTTCTTCTTCTTCTTCTTCTTCTTCTTCTTCTTCTTCTTCTTCTTCTTCTTCTTCTTCTTCTTCTTCTTCTTCTTCTTTTGCTAGTCCTGGGGCTTGAACTCAGGGCCTGAGCATTGTCCCTGGCTTCATTTTTTCTCAAGGCTAGCACTCTGCCACTTGAGTTACAGTGCCACTTCTGGCCTTTTCTGTATATGTGGTGCTGAGGAATCGAACCCAGGGCTTCAAGTATACGAGGCAAGCACTCTTGCCACTAGGCCGTATTCCCAGTCCCTCCATCTATTTTCTTATGGACAATATTCTGTTTAGGGCTGACTAGTTCTTAATTATTTATATTTATCACATTTTCTTTTTCATTCATCATTTGATGGGCATGCTATAAAATAGCCCAGATGCCCCACAACTGATAAATGGATTAAAATGTAATAAATAGTATATGTAATATACTATGTATTATGTTACAGTACATTCTATAATGTAATATTTATCACAATATACAATGCAACATACAATATATAATATGCTTAATTATAGAAGTGTATTAAATATTTATTACTATTGATATAAAATTACATATTATATATTATAGTTTATAATGTATTATAATTCATGCTATAAATAACTAGCATTTCAAGTAAACTAGTTTCAGAAAGATGGAGGTCACATGTTTTTTCTCATATGTTGAAACTAGACCAAAAAACTAAATATTACATACACACAATATTATATAAAGGAAGAACATGTTTGTAACTGTGGAACTATCTGAGGAAATTAGACAACTAATCCCACTAAGACTGATGGAAGGTGAATAATATTATACAAAATTGTATAATTTACTGAAAATTTTAATAATAGTACCTAGGGCATAAGAAAAACTAGTAATTAAAAGAGCTAATCTTGGGGCTGGGAATATGGCCTAGTGGCAAGAGTGTTTGCCTCATATACATGAAGCCCTGGGTTTGGTTCCTCAGCACCGCATATATAGAAAAGGCAAGAAGTGGTGCTGTGGCTCAAGTGGCCATGTGCTAGCCTTGAGCAAAAACAAAACCAGGGACAGTGTTCAGGCCCTGAGTACAAGCCCCAGGACTGGCAAAATTAAAAAAGAGCTAATCTCATTAACATAACATACGCACATAACATACACACATGTGAAAAATATTGGAACAATGCACCTGAAAAAGACAAGTAACAAAAAGTGGATGACAGGAGTTCAAAAAAAGTCTTATGTGGAGACACTACTTTGGTTCAAGTAGAGGGAATGGAGAGATAAAAAAAAAGGAATGTGATCATAGTACTTTATATACACCTGTGAAAACAGATCAATAAAACCTACTGAAATTATGTTAAGAATTGAGGAGAAGGAGGAAGGGGACTGATGGGGAATTGAATCTGATAAGACAGCATTGTAAGCAAGCATGGCTATGTCAAAAAATCCTTGTATATTTAATAGACTTTATTTTTTAAGGTACTTTAATATATTCATTATCTTTAATGGAAATTGTAATTATGCAACCAACCATTTATGGCCACTATTGTTCAGGCAAACATATTTCTAATAAGTTAATTTAGAAACTATGTACACATTTGAAAAGTGTAACAGTGAAACTTGTTGAGATTGGTTTGAGAAGGCAGAAGGAGACAGATGAGAAAGACTACTGGAGAAAGTAAATCAGGTCAACATACACCATATACATGTAAGGACCTGTTAAAATGCAACCCCATGGTACAACTAATGCTAATGAAAGTGAAAAAATGCCAGGAGACAGTGGCTCATATGTGTAATCACAGCTACTCAGGAGGCTGAGATCTGAGTATTACAGTTTGAAGCCAGTCCAGGCAGGAAGGTCCATGAGACTCTTTATCTCCAGCAAACAACTCAGAAAATGCCAGAAATAGCACTGTGGTTCAAGTGGTACAGCACTAGTCTTGAGTGCCAAGGCTCTGAGTTCAAGCTCTAATATTGGTAACCACCCCCCCACCCAAAAAACCCCAACAATAAATAAATGAAGGAAGGAAGGAAAAAAGGAAGGAAGGAAATAACCCAAGAACATGTACAACACAAACACCAAATACTTAATGGTGGTTGCTTTCAAGGAGAGTAAAAGTTCCAAAATGGTGGGACAAGGTGTGAACTGATTTAGCCATGATACTCACTAGATACTATGATGGAAATGAACTATACAAATTTTGAGGGGAAAACTAGGGAGAAATGAGGGAGTGGATGAGACTGTTCAAAAAGACTCATCACCTGGCCTATGTAGCTGTAACTCCTCTGTACATCACCTCTACAATAAACCCGTTGAAAAGTTCCAATTATTAAAAAAAAACACTGTACAAATAATAATTGATGCGCTCCATGTCGATTTGAACATAAAAATAATCAGATATAAAACAATCAATTTTATAAATCTTGAAGTTTAAGCAATTCTGTAATGGGGGTCGGGAGAGCAACTGAAAAGACCAGAATAAGGAGAATGAATCTGTAGTTCACTAGTCACAACTTGAAGGCCATTGAATGAGATCTATGACTGGAATCTTTTTTTTTTTTTGCTGGATTAATCATGATTTTGTTTTTATTTTTTGAGGAAACTACATACAATTTTTGAACACTGCTGTACCATTGTACAATCCTACTAACAGGTCACAAGGGTTCTGCTTTCTCCATGTCACTATTGACTCTTCTTATTTCTGTATTTTGAATAATGACCATCCTACAAGATTATGTCATTGTGGTTTTGATTTGTGTTTGACTGGAATCTTTTTAAAGGACACATGGTGACACTTTTCAAAAGCCATTGGGACCAAAGAAGACTTGTACCTCACTGTCCATTCTATAGCAGTCTATTCTGTTATAGAATCTATTTTGTTATAAAGTAGCAGTATGCTGTGTTCTACAGTTTACATCCCTAGTAACAGGTATGAAAAGAAGGTAGTTCTCAGGTACCTTATGTTAGCAAGTTAAATATCATTAAATGGTGGAGAGAAATTCCTAATAGCTTTACACCAGAGGCTGCCTCAGCTTGTGAAAGATTCTCCTTTGCCTATAACCGAAAAGCTCTGCCCTGCAACTCTAGACCATATGGTCTGCTACTACTCAGCCTCTACACTGCATTTTCCCCATAGCTTTATAAAGGAGCTATAATAATAGGACAAACAAGACTTAGCTTCCCATACATATTAAAATGTTTTAACCATAGCAATATCGAACCTTGGGGAATTGTTCTAAGCAATAATCACAATTGCAATTCTACCCACAACTACTTAGTTCTTTTCATTCCCAAATTGCCATTTGGAGACCAATTCATCAGTCACTACAAATATTAGCAACAGATAACATACAGCATATAGTTAGAAGACAAAATATTTCACAAATCTGAGTGTGGTGATTCTTATCATTTGAGAAACACAATATATTCTCAGAGATGAGCAGAAATAAAACAATTAAATAGGAAAATAATTCCAGATGGTGACAGAACACCGGTCAGGACTACTTGAGGAATGGAGTTACTCTTCCTAATATTGTACAGAAATCATTGGCTCAGTGAAGATCATACCTGAAAGACCCTAAATCATCTTGAAAATGAATGACAATATTGCAACCCATGCCTTGTTAAAGTTAAAGACAAGCAGTGAAAAAATAAAGCCAGGAAACAATTTCTGACTTTTTTTGGGGGGGGAGGGGGGTCTATGACACAATACTTAGCAAGCCGCAAGGCAGATGGGTTGATCCAAAGCCAGACTTTGACTGATCACATTAGATTATACAATTTTAAATGTTTATCTTAAATACGACCCCAGAGTCAGAAGAAACAAGAATAAAAATGATTTCAAAAGTCATGAAAAATTGAGTTTATTGGGCTGGGAATATGGTTAAGTGATAGACTGCTTGCCTTGCATACATGGAGCCCTGGGTTCGATTCTTCAGCACCGAATAAACAGAAAAAGCCAGAAGTGGCTCTTGGCTCAAGTGGTAAAGTGTTATTCTTGAGCAAAAAGAAGCCAGGGACAGTGCTCAGTCCCTGAGTCCAAGCCCCAGGACTGGCAAAATCCCCAATTCATTTGTGTTTTTATGTTATTACTGGAATTGTACACATCAGAGAGCTATTCTGAGATGGATTTCAACAGTCTTTGGAAATACCCTTGCAGAAAAGAATAAATGAGTAAGTGGAGGTGTAGCTAGTAAGCGTAATTCTCAGATAAGCAAAGACTGACAAGTAATATTTCTCAACAAGATGGCAGTCTAAAGACTAGAAATGGTTTGCCATAGATTTTTAGATTTATCCTGTTCATTCATAATAAGGTTATTTTTATCAATAAATTGAATGATTATATAAGAATTACTGACTATACTTTGCGGGCACTGTCCTACATGCATTGTCTCATAGTGCCTGCATTGTCTCAGCTGCCAGCATCTTCATGTCTTCCCTCTGGCTCCTACATTTTATTTGGACCACCTCCATAGCATGGCTAAGGTGCCAAGGAATTAACACTTGTTATGAACAGGAATCAAATAATGACTTTGTGGATAGGGAGAACAGGCCTTCAGCTCCTTCCTTAGTGGAGGTTAATTCCTTTATTTTTAATTTTATTGGAAAGGTGATAAACAGGGGTGTGACAATTATGTAAGTTACATAATGAGTACATTTGTTTTTAATCATTGTTAGAACATCCCTCATTATCTCCAACTTACTCCTCCCTGCTCCCCTTTTCCCCAAGTTGTAAGGTTCTTATCCCATGTAGTGTCGAGTATCAATGTTTCATTGCTTCATCCTTTGTCCTGCTGTTTCTGTGATTCCCTTTCCCTTTTACATATCGAATAATCTTATATAAAGGACACAAGGTACAGAAAACCAAGAGAAATGAAAAAAAGGCAAAAAACTACACACAGGACATAATATCCTTTTATTTCCAAATATTGGAGTTCATGTCGATACATTTCATTATATATGATTCTATGCACAAAGCAATTGGGTTACTGAAATCCCCTGTTAGAATATCATAGACATATTCTAGTTCTTAAAAATGAGGAAAGTCATGTGACCTACTTTTCTTTGTGTCTGATTTACTTCATTTAATATTAAATGGTGCTGGCAGAATTGGCTAAACAAGTGTAGAAAACTATAGTTAGATCCTTATACCACCCTACACCAGAATCAATTCCGAATGGATGAAAGACCTCAAGGTAAAAGCAGATAGAAGAAACACTAGGGCTCCTTTTCACAGGTTGAAACTTTCTTAATAAAGACCCAGAAACACAGCAAATCAAAGAAAGGCTAGATAAATGAGATTACATTAAATTGCAGAGCGTCTGCATGGCAAACAACATAGCTAGCAAGATAAATAGGAAGCTCACAGACTGGGAGAAGATCTTCACTAGCCATACAAAAGACAAAGGCCTCATATCTAAACTATACCTACAGCTCAAAAAATTAAATTCCCCATAAACAAACCCTCAAAGAAATGACCAGCCCATTAACAAGTGGGCTAAAGGTTTTAAGAGAGACTTCTCTGAAGAGAAAATATGAATGTCCAAGAGATACATGAAGAAATGCTCAACCTCTCTGGTTATAAAAGAAATGCAAATCAAAACAACACTGAGATTCCACCTTACAACAGTTAGAATGGTCATTATTAAGAAAACCAAAAACAAGAGATGCTGGTGAGGATGTGGCCAAAGGGTATGCTGCTACCCCGTTGGTGGGAGTGCAAACTTGTCAAACTACTCTGGAAAGCAGTATGGAATGTCCTCAAAAGACTAAACATAGAGCTCCCTTATGATCCAGCAATCCTACTCCTGGGCATTTACCCGAATGACCACAAACTGGGACATACTTAAACTACCAGCACAACCATGTTCATTTCAGTATTATTCACCATAGCTAAGATATGGATCAAACCCAAATGCCCTTCAGCAGGTGAGTGGATCAAGAAGATGTAGTAAATATATACAATGGAGTTTTATGCTTCCATCAGAAAGAAACACACTGCCCTATTTGTAAGGAAATGGAAAGACTTGGAGGTAACTCTTGAAGTTCACTTTTAGAATGGCGCCACAAGATTCAAACTTCTATTACTCAATTGGTTATGGTTCTGATAGCAAAACTTTCTTGATTTTATTCCTGTTTCTTTCTCATTTCCTTACTCATCTGTGGTTTTTCCAGAGATCATGTTGTAAATAGAAGAGCTCACTTCAATGTTTCGGAACTTGCTTCTGATAATACTCATAATAAGGAAATTGTGAATGTGTTTCTAGGAGGTGATTATCAGAGTACAATCCTGATGAGTTTCAATAAATGGAAGCAATGGTCTCATTGTTAATAATAAACAAAGACAATGATAACCACTGGTGACATGCTATGACATCAAATTCACTCAGTCTCCTGCCTCTGATTAATTGGAAAGTATGAGATGAATTGATTTCCCTGATAAACTCCTCAGAATTGGAATGATAGATCAACAAATGTCCCAGGTGATAGTAAGCCATCGGCCTCACAAGAAAGAAAGGCTCAGAAGAGATAAGATGGGGCACTGTATTACACAAAAGCATGAGGGCTTTTGGTAGCACTGAAAGAAACACTGGTCTCCTGTAAACTAAAGATGGACTGTACTGAAAACTAGACCTAACTTCTAAACCTAACATGATTTTTACAGTAACGTAATCACAAAGAAAGTATATCCATAGCCACAAATCACACACATTAGTGTCAAGGCCCTAATGAGAAGGGGTGTGTCTGAAATCTAGGGGGATATTTATGCTTGATGACCTACCTTGAGCCCATGGCTGTCTCTGCACAAGATTTTCCCAAACCCATGCCCACCCTTCATGGAACATTATTGTTTTTTCTTGATAGTGGAGTCAAGGAAAAGATCTCATTGAGTCAGAGGTTATTGCCAAACAGGGTATGTTATAAAATCAGAAATTGACTCAGGTTTTGTAGGCTGGAAAGTTGAAAATCAAGCTCTGGCAGATTCTATGTCTGGCAAGGATCCATGTTGAGGCTTACAGGGCATTCACAAGGCAGATATCTGAGTTCTCTGTTAGAAGTACACTGAATTCATTCAACTTGAGTGACATAATCACCTCTCAAAAGCTCCATTTAAGACTGCCACATTGGTGATTAGGTTTCAATGCATAGATTTAGAAGGAGATGTAAATATTCATACCATAACCTATGGCTAATAAGGTCATAGAAAAGGCAGACTTTTTACTTGGAGACTAATAACTATGGTCAATCCTGTCTGGGAAAACCATGATCACTCATTAGGGAATTAAAGTAGGACTTGGAGAAAGCTAGGGAATGAATCTTGATGCTGTTGGGCAAAACAGTAAGTTGAACAAAATAGATTATTGAAATGGTGCACAGTCCTGTTATTGATGTTTTAATGTCCTGAAAAATTCCTGAAGATGATCTTAACATATATTTAAGATGGCTTCCTCAGAACATGGTAAGGAAGATGCGCTACAGGATATGAGATGTAGATGCAATGACTTCCATAAAAAGGATATAGGAGACCAGGTCAAAAGACTCAGATATTTGAGCAGGTTATCCTGTACTTATTATCAAAGAGTAGAGAGACAATTGACTATTCCTCCAGAACCATGAGAAGATGCCTTTCTTGAAAGTACTAAAGAATTCATGAGTGAAAGTAATGCCAGAAAAATTAGCAGGTTATAAAAACTCTCAAAAAGGAAGCACTTGGTTTATGGCAAACTTTTAGCGACCACAGACTAAATTCAATTTCTGAGTTTCTGAATCTGGGGGCTCAATTTTTCTTGATCCCTTTTACTCTCATGTTCTCCACTTTTAGTGTCAACCTGACATTTTTTCATCTGAGGGCTTCAGTACCAGTGCATTTTGCCTGGTTTCTAACCACCCCTGCCTTCTCGGTTCTTGGAAACTGGACTCATTTGACCAATGCCAGTTCTGTGGCTTGGCCACTGACCTCTACCTTACTTTACTTGATAGCAATTACCCAATAGCAGTGGCTTATACACAACTGCATAGTTGCTGTTTCTCTCTATATTGCCTACTCCTGTCTCTGCTGCAAGGTCCATCTGTCAAGCACTTGGACTCTAGGCATCTCAGGAATGTCACACTCAGGGTGAGCATGCCTTCTGTGTGCCCCTCTCTGGATGAGTGTGCTCTAAGTAATACTTTACTTGTCTTCATTCCTCTAAGTTCTAAGGCAGATAGAAGGGAGTAATAGAAAATGGTTTCCAGTGATGGATGTATGACATTCCATTGTGTATATATATTAGATTTTCTTGATCCATTCATCTACTGAGGATCGTCTGGGATAATTCCATATTTTAGCTATGGTAAATGCTTCAGTGAACATGGTCATGCTGGTAGTTTTATTTATTTATTTATTTTTTGCCAGTCCTGGGCCTTGTACTCAGGGTCTGAGCACTGTCCCTGGCTTCTTTTTGCTCAAGGCTAGCTAGCACTCTGCCACTTGAGCCACAGCGCCACTTCTGGCCATTTTCTATATATGTGGTGCTGGGGAATCGAACCCTGGGCTTCATGTATACAAGGCAAGCACTCTTGCCACTAGGCCATATTCCCAGCCCCCATGCTGGTAGTTTTATTGTGGCCTGGCTTGTTGTCCATGGGGTAAATGCCCAGGTGTAGAATTGCTGGGTAATAGGGGAGCTCTATGTTTAGTCTTTTGAGGAACCTCCACAGTGCTTTCCAGAGTGGTTCAACATGTTTACATTCCCACCAACAGTGTACAAGCATTCTCTTTTGGCCACACTCTTGCCAGCATCTTTTAGTATTAGTTTTCTTGATAATGACCATTCTAACTGGGGTGAGGTAGAATCTCAATGCTGTTTTGACTTGCATTTCTTTTATGGCCAAATTTGAACATTTCTTCATGGATCTATTGGTCATTCTTATTTATTTTTTAGAGAAGTCTCCATCCCACTTATTAATGGGGTGGTTTTTTTCTTTGAGAGTTTAGTTTTTAGGGTTTTTTTTTTTTTTAGCTCTAAGTGTATTTTAGATATGAGGCTGTTTTCTGATTTATTGCTAGTGAAGATCTTCTCCCACTCTGTGGGCTTTCCAGTGGAATCATTTTTCATATAACCATACCAGTCCCCTTTTACAGCCATTATTCTTTGTTGTTCAATGCAGCAAAGCTTGTGGATTGAGAGCCCCTTATGATATGGGAGAATAGGAAAACTGGAGGTTGAGAGTAGGCTTCCTAATAAAATTTGATAGAGACAGAAAAAATGGGGAGCCAAATGAGACTGTGTAATCTGAATTTGGAGCCATGGCATGAGGAGACACTAAGCCTGATTTTATAATACATTATAATAAGATAGTCCAGAGGGGGAAAAACAGCTTCTAATGAATTTTCCTATGGTAAATATGCTCTCTTTAGGTGATTCTTCAAGTAGTAGATTGATCTTTCTTATATCTTGGCTATTAGACTTAAAAATATTATTATAGCAATGTCACTACATGAAAGCCATGAGAAGGGTGATCTGTATGTGGGTGACAGGAGCATCTCTAGATCCAGGAGCAACAGTTTTCAGAACAGTGCTTCTTTCTGCTGGGCACATATGGGTTCCCCAAATCAGGAAGAGTTTTTGTGACATAACAGATAAGAAAAACAGAGAATTCCTGAGGAGACTGACAGAGAGCGAGAGAACTGTTTATTGGCCTTAGGACAGGGAGAGGAGAAAGAAATATCAAAGGGGAAAGGAAATAACAATTTATTCCTTATGAAGTGGCTAATGTGATTAGCTTTTCGGTAGGTGAGCGTGCAGAGGCGAGCGGCTGGAGATGGTTTTTTGATCTCTGGCTGCCTGACTGGAGGATCAGATCTTGGGCTCTGTGCACAGAGCCTGGCTCTTTGAAGTGTTTCTCTCTCCACCTTTCCTGCTAACAGACAGTGAAGAAGGAGGTCATGTCCCTAAGGGAAGGGGGCTTGAAGTTTTCACAGTCTTTGCAAGTTCACAAAGATGGCTATGGGCAAAGTTGCAAAGAAGTTCAAACTGCATTTCTATTTCTTTCCATCACTCCCTGGCTGCTTCCCACTCCAAGTGAATAGCAGATATATTGTTCTGCTTCTGATGGGTTCTCCATGGAGTCCTGAGTATTTTGGATTATGTACTATATTCTAATGATTTTTTTCTTCCATGACAATTGTCCTGACCCCTTCTATGAGGGGTTGGTGTAAAGCAAATTTTCCATGGGCTTTAATGATTCAGAGTAACACTATCCAATGTGATCAAAGATAATTATATACTAGAGCCTACTTGGGGGCTTTACTTCTTTATTTAAATCTATTATGATAATTTCTCAAATAGCTAGTGAAGATAACTGATGTTACCCTGAGGATAGCATTGATTTGGTGGCTGGAAGAGAAGTATTGTCTAATAATTCTCTTGCTTTCTCCCCAGTTCCCAGATGTTTTTCTAAAACATCCTGCTATGTATCTATAGCAGGCAAACAAAGAGAAGATGTATATAAAGCTATCAAATGAAAGTGTTCCATTTTCTGGGGAGTACTAGAACAGTGAAATTCCTTAGAAAGGTTAAGTCACAGTCAAACAAAATAAATACCAGGAAACTGGTACAGAAAAATGGAGAGTGGGGTTTAGGGAAGGTGAGTAAACAAACTAAAAATATAGGGAGAAAGAAGTTTTAAAATTCAATGCATATGTTACAAAAATTAAGAAAATTGAGGTAGTGGCAGGGCTAGGAAGAATTGCAGAGAATGATGGAAGAGGTGACATGGATTAAGACACATTGTATTAGTAAACTGCTCTGTTGAATGGTAACTCCTTTGTACAACCACTTCAAGATAATAAAAATAAATTTTAAAAAGGCATATGCATGAGTTCACAAATGAAAACATCAAAAGCAAAATGCACAAAAATTATGGCTAATTAAAAACCATTTCTGTAAATTGCCTCATGTAATAATGTTCCTACCTTAGTTCTGCCTCTTATTTCAGAGCAGCAAGAACCATGCTACCAGTATTTGCGATTGGCATTGTTAGTCACAATATTGGGCTAAACTACACAGCTGGTAACCAAGACAAACATCTTTTGACAATATTTTAATGAACTGAAGTTAATAAAAGCTTATTACAAATCTTTGGTAGACTACTATTTTATGTTGTCTTTACATTGTATTAAGCAAAATGTATTAATGTACCACACTTCCTTGTAATTTTGTCTTACGTATATTTTCCATTCATTAAAGAATAGAATTCTGGGTTTTGTTGTTGATTTCAACTAATTTTAACAGTAAAATATAATGCATTTATAGTTTTTGAGTAAATGGATTAAGCTGGTATGTTTGTACTAAATCATAAAGGAGTTTTCCAGGCATTCTCTTTATTATACTCTGTAAAATATGATATATTTTCATAGACAGTTGGGATGATCCATTGACATGAAACTAAAAGGTAATTGTTATAAACAAAATATATGAGCTAGGGTGATTCTAAGACTGGTTTAATGCCATTATATTAAGGTACAAGCTTTTCCTCAAATAAGTTTTCATATTCCTTGTCTTATGATTTCTAGTTGGATTCTCAGCACTAAATATTACTGTATGATGTAACCATAACCAAAACCATCTAGTATCAACAAATAATATTTTGTTAGTCCTTATTTAATATCGAGATTATTTCATATGCTTCTTAAATTGTATTAATCTCTTTTTCATGACAACCTGTGATACATATACTACTATTATTGTTATTATTATTATGTCTAGTATACAAGTGAAGACTTAATTACACAGAATATACAATTTTAAAGAAAATGTAATTAGGAAAAAAGGGCTAACCACTAACGATCTCAGAGTAGCTTTAGAATTTGTGCATACTTTGTAGCCCTGGGCTCTTATTCTACTCTTTTTGGTGGGAGATCTAAGCATGTCAAAAGACTCTCCTGCTTTTTTTTTTTTTTTTTCTTCTCAGTACATTTTGGCTTTTGAATTTCTTTGGGCTTGTTACATCTACATACACATTTTCATCTTCCTTCTATATTTTTGGAAATTGCTAATGTTTCTGGAATACTAATGATGAACTCGTTTCTAAATGCTGCTGAACAATTATTTTTCTTTCAGTATTGTGTATTTTTGAAAGTTGATGAAATTTTGGATGAGTAAGAGGAATGGTTTATGTTCTCAATTAAATCTCCTGAAAGAACTCAGCTCTAGCATGAGCCAATAGGATTCTGCTCTGTGGTTAGCTCAATTAATATTACAGAGCAAACTGCAGACTAAATTATCTATGATCATTAAATACAAATGAGAGCTTCCAGTCTGAGTTTTAAAATTTAACATTTTGTCTCCAAATATTAAATTTGAAAACAGAAGATAATTTTCTGCCTAACTGAAAGAACTTGTTTATTTATTCCACAGGCATTCTTCTAGTATAAAAATCCCCTGAAAAATTGCATAAATTATAGATAGGCAAAAGAATAAAACAAATAACTTATCTCAGCATTCAAGAACAACCTCTGTAACATTTGAATCCATTTCACTCATGTCTTTTGATGCATTTGTTTGCATCATGCATCATTATTTTAGACAAAGTTTAAAACAAAATTTACCACGTACCTTGGGCTGATTTATAAAAAAAAAAATCACTCAAAAATATACTATGAGGATGTTCCATAATCTAAGGGGAACCTTTAAAACATCACTTTTAATGACTCCATCATTTTATATTGGGTAGACTTAATAAAAATTATTATAATGAATGAGAATCTTATGATGTCAGTTTTGTCTGAACCTAACACAACATATCAGGTACTAAAGTAAATTACGAAACAGATCATCTTCTAAGGGTTTCAAAGCACAGGAGAAAAGCAATTAAAATCTCTGGAACCCCTCACCTGCATCACAGATAAATAGGTCTGAGAGGTGATTCTGTGGACATTTGGAAAGCCTGAGTTATTTTTAGGAAGCAAGGAGAAAAATTCTCATGTGTACATGACTCAGTTTATGGACTGTGTTCTATTTCATTAAACCACCTGTCTACTAATGAATAAACATTAGGACACATTTCTTAATTTAGCTGCTTCCCTTTCATGTCATTCAGTAACATCTTCTTGTATAACAACCAGCTTATAGATGGTGCTAAGCAGCTACTGTTTTTTTTTTTTTCCAGTGCCTCCAGAAAGTTATAAACAAGTATCATCCATCATGAGGTTCAGAGACCATGTGGTGCTGTGCTATGTGTCCGGTTTTTCCCTGTGTTTCTTTGTTGTTTCTTTGTTTGTTTGTTTTAGGGGGGGCAAGTGGAGAAATTTATAAAGCTATTTTCTGTTTTACATATGCTATGTTCCCTACTCTGTAAAGCCACATAGAGAAAGCCACATAGAGGTTTTTTTTTTTTATATGATTCATTGATGATAGAGTTTTTGAATGCTTACAAAGCACCCTTCTTTGGAGCACTAGAATAAACTTGTATTCATTATTGCAAACTTATAGGGCCTTGACTTTAACAGGAAGCAAGAAGAGACCAGAAGTACTGGAAAAAAATTAATTTTCTTTGGATCAACTTGGTGTCCCCAACTTACTTTTGGCACACCAGTACCCCAGACACCTTGAGTGAAATAGCTTTCCAGATTTCCTCTGTAGGATTCAGTACCCAAGACTGAGTCTGATAGTCAGATTAAGAATTCATCTTTAAATATCTGCTTCTTCTTTTGATAACCCTTAAAACTCCCCCCAAATTCCTTGTCTTTGGGGTCTATCTCTGGAAGATATTAACCTATAGTGGTTTGACATGAAAGTGAGAAAGAAAAGCTTCTTTGAGAGTAGGGAGAGAAATTTAGAAAGTTATTTTGTTCATTATTTTTCTAGTGTTGGTGTCTTATTATTTTAATCGCAGAGTATATTTGGATTGTGTCTAGGTATGACTTGTTGTCTAACATGTACTTATCCATCTATCTGCAGGCATATCAATTCAAGTTTTATTTACTCAACTAATTTTTGATTTACTGCTATGTCCCAAGCATTATTGGCCAGGAAGTAAACAAACTAAATAAAAAGTCCCTCGTTTCCAGTACTTTTCCATTCAGAAAGTGGGAGCAGAAAGCATAAAGGAGAATGAAGGAAATACGTAAGATACGATGGTGAACACTGATAAGGAAGAAAGCATCATAGAAATGAGGTTGGCAGTGTCAGAGTAGAGAGTAGATTTCAGCTTAGAAAGATAAAAAAGAAGATTAAATAGGATAAAGACCTAAAAGAAAGTGAATGAAAGGACAGGAAGAAAAGCAAGAGCATTTTAGGAAGAGGCAAGAGAATGTGCAGAAACTGTGATGCCTTCAATTGGTTGTACCAAAGTATTTCTTTTGAACATGTATTTATATGATTTACCTTTGATAAAATTCACTTTTGCTTTCTCTCATTTTCCCAATGTCCACCCTTCTTGTCAAGCCCATTTCAACAAGCTTTTTTCCCATGTTTATATTCACCTGACATCTTACAACGTATCTGGAGAGAATCTTTTTTACTTTGATACATAAGTATTTGTTTTGGATGAAAATTTATAATGTTGCCCTATGTGATATCTTTCTCTACTGAAGAGTAAGGAGACTCAAAGAATGTTGTCTCTCTCTCATTTCTCTCCCCTTCTCTCTCATCCATATGTCTATAGATCTCTGTCTATCTATGTATCTATCGATGGCTGTCTATCTATGTCTATCAATCTATCATGGTCTATCTATCTATGTACTAATGACAGCATAATGAAACTTTCCAAATGATGTTTGATAAAGCAGGGAGTAGAGAAAATCCCAGTACTGAGCAGGGACCTCTAGTAAAGAGAATGTGACAGAATGGGTGATTTTATCAAAGTGAAATGTGTGCATATGTGGAAATTTCACAAAGAAATCCCTTCATACTACAGATATATGGTAAAAAAATTGAAATAATTTTAAAAAATAAAAAAGAAATTTAGATGCTTGAATATGCTGATCAAGGAGTGCCATCTAAGATACTAAAAGATCTTCTGTTTGAAATACTTGTAGATAATATTTAGTAAAATTTCTCTACCTTGTCTTACATGCTTGCTTGACTGTTTCATTTGTTTAGTGTATTTGAAGCATATAATATTAAAAGAAAAAGTCATGGTCAAACATTTTTCCAAAATGATTGTTTTGCTGACCTTTCTTTAGTTTCCTGGTGGCTTGTCTGGATATATTTCAGAGATTTTATTTGTCACATAAAATCAAATGAATATTATGCCTTACCCTACATTGAACTCTTCAATAACAGAAGCAAAAAGATTTATTTGGCTCAATGTGATCATTTTTACCTGGATTATATTTTCTCTGATGTGGCTTTCTTTTTGTTTGAAGCTTATTTACCAGAATATTAACTTATCCTTACTATTTGGTTTGGTTATTTTTATTGTGTAATATATCATTGCGGATTTATATTTTTGCTGTATTTCTTCTTTTCACATCTTTCAGTAGTTTTCTATGTTTTCTGGTCATATTTTTTCTCTTAGTATTTGATACCTATGCAAAATTTCTTTATTAATATTTACCCTTGACTGAAGAAATAACCCTCTTATATTCACCATCCATCCACATTTCCCTCATAAGAACAGTAAGTGCTGTCTATATTGGACTAGAAGTATTGTATATTTTTAATATTTAATATTGTATATTTTTAATATTTTCAATATTAATAATATTTTAATATTTTGATCATTGTCAAGTTCACAAACCAGCTTCACTCACCATCTGAAACTGCAAATGTGTATGGTGTGTGTATGTATGAGTATGTGTGTATACACCAACCACTTTGTACTTCTAATTTAAATGGCTAGAACTGAATCTATCTGCCCAATTCTATGCTTTGGTGAAAGTGAATGGAGTTTATACTGTCATACCATGGAGAAACTGCCTTTTAAACAATTCATTCTTTCTGTCTTGCTTGCAAGATGGCAACCCTAAGAGATGTCGGGCAGCTTACAGGAAATTGTATGCAGCTTAATATTTCCCTTTTTTATTAGACTCTATCTTTCTTATCTTTTTGAATATGTGGCTGCTTCTGTCTTGTTCTGTGAATCTAGGTAGTAGATTATATTTCAGTTTCATTGTGCTTATTTATGACAGCATGCCTCTAATAAAGTTACAGGTGACTCCATGCCAGGGGACAGAACCTATGTAGTGATTGTGTCAGGATGTGGCAAGGAATTGTCTGGGGTTACCCACCACTTGTGGAAGCAGAAAGGTTCCATCTTTCTCTGGATCAGTTTTGTGCCTAGGTCATGTTACTTAATTTTTACAAAAGTCCATGACAGAAGTTCTTTCCTTCTTATTTTAACCATACTGAAACTATGTTTCAAAGATGCCCAATTCAAGTCATGCAAAAGAAATTGTACTCAAATGTATTTGTCCCAAGTCCAGTGTGAAAAAAAATGTGATTGTCAAAGTTTCAAATGTATATTACATTATCCACGAAAAGAAATAAAGGATAACTCCTGATTGGACTTACATAGAGATGCTTCAAAATCGTAATTTTCATTTGAAATAGAAAATAAATACGTACATATGTCTATTTAAGACAACATCCCTTACTGCAGAGTGGTTGTATGCCCTGACTTTCATTTCTTTAGTCTATGTGAAGATGCATCTAGATGCTGCTTTTCCTCCAAATTGAAACCATCAGATGATATGCAAGAAAAGAGTAGAATGGGAACCAGGTCTTCCATTGAAGTTAGAGTAGGATGATTGGATTCCATAGCATGGCACAAGGAATGTAACCAATGGGATTTTCCTGCAGAGGATGTGTCGAGACTATCAGTCAGTCAACTTCTCATTGTTAATCCAAGGCTAAGCAATGTGAAGGTGAAGTGGTTAAAAAAGGATAGTGTGCCAAGTATCAGAAATTGATGTTTTAGGTAGATTTTCATAAGCATTCCCTAAGAGCCTTTAATTTCAATATTTTAATATTAAATTTTTGAATTTTGTATCTCTTAGACTCAGCATTTCTTTCCCCATGTTTATAAAAAGCTCCCCTCCCCCATTCCAAGCACCTAGAAGTTATACTGCAAATATCCTTTATCCAGTATTATGGACAGAAACTGAAGTAACTGGGTCATCTGCCCTGGTAAAGACCAGGCAGAATGGATGGCATAGAATTTTTTTTCCTGACAGGTTTGCATGTGAATTAGAGGAGGAAATCCTTTTAATATTCATACCCTCTTCCCCACAAGTCTGGTGTGACCTATAACAGGTCAATCTGAATAATCTCCCAAGGTAGTTCTTTTTTTGTTTTGTTTTGTTTTTGCCAGTCCTGGGCCTTGGACTCAGGGCCTGAGCACTTTCCCTGGCTTCTTTTTGCTCAAGGCTAGCACTCTGCCACTTGAGCCACAACACCACTTCTGGCCATTTTCTATATATGTGGTGCTTGGGAATGGAACCCAGGGCTTCACGTATATGAGACAAGCACTCTTGCCACTAGGCCATATTCCCAGCCCCTCCCAAGGTAGTTCTTATTTCAAATTTCAAGTGATTATCACCAAAGGAACAGGACGTGAAGAACAGGAGCTACAACTGAAAATGAGACACCAAAGGGACGTAGATGTGGACAGTAGGAACTGTGGCCCTGATATGGCACTTGTTTGTCAGAAACTGGAGCCTGCCTAAGCAAAATTGCTGCTGGAGGGTCATTCTTTTCATCATCATCATCGTTGTTGTTGTTGTTATTATTATTACTAGGCTTATAAATGGAGTCCCATAAAGGTCAAGGAGTACATCCTGTGAGGTTAGTTTCTCTTCCTCTTGCCTCTAAATGCATGCCATTTGTGCAAATAATAAAGTATGTGCTTCTTTTTATGTAGCAAATTTTGTTTGTTTTATACCCAAAGAACTCTGTTGTTAACCCACCTCCTAGAACACTTCAAGGAAATATTTTGGGAATGACATTTTATCTTCTCCTGGGTAGGATGCTCAAAGTTATCATTCTCCTGGGTTGTTCTTCTCCATTCATAAATTTTAAGAACCTTCAGTAAATAATTTGGTATTACTATTTTGCATCCTAATTTTCGTAACTTTGGTTTGCATATTCCAACATACTTTTGAAACTGTCTGTAGGTAACAACTTCCATCCCCACTTACCACCAATTTACTGAGGGATTAGGTTGATCACTACTGACTGAAGAAAAGAGTCACACATCTTTTCCCTCTCTCCATTGGCTGCATAATTGTGTGCTTTTTCCTTCACTACTCTTGGGTTCCCAGCAGTCTCCTCCTTTCTGTCCTTTGCAGAAGGTAAAAGATTGAGGAGCTACTTAGGAATTGAAATGTTGGCCAGAACATGTGGAAAAATAAGGTTGTCTCTACAACATAGGACATTTTATCTGTTGTCTCCCAAAACAACTGCATACTTCTACAAGATAAAAAAAACCCTAAATATTAAAGATAGAAAGCAACCAAGTCAGATGTTCAAGGTATGATGGAAAAACATTGGACTAAGGAGATCCTGAACACATTGAGTGGATTTTGATCACATTGTCACTGTGCTTTGTTAGCTTTCTGTTGCTCTAACAAAATACCAAAGGTAAATCAACTTAAAAAAGGGGAAAATGTTTATTTATCTCATATTCAGAATTTTCAGTCAATGGTCAGCTGGCTACCTTGTTTTGGGCCTGAGACAAGACAGAATGCAGAGGGAAAGAGGGAGGGGGTAGGGGGGAATGAGGGAGGATGTAACAAACAATACAAGAAATGCACCCAAGGCCTAACGTATGAAACTGTACCCTGTCCGTACATCACTTTGACAATAAATAAGAAAAAAAAGGCAGAATGCCACAGTGTCACTGGTAGGAGCACATAGGGTAGAGGAGGTGAGTCACTTCAGGATGGCCAGTAAGCAGGGGATGTTGGGGAAGGAAGAGACAGAGACAAAGACTGAGACAGGGAGAGACAGAAACAGACACAGAAACAGACACATAAACAGTCAGATACAGAGACAAGGACACAGTCCAATTTAGCCTGACATAATGAAACCTATCTTTCTGTGTCAGAAGTGCAGACCATATCACATCTTCCCCTGATGGACCTTATTACATTTTCTTCTGATGACATCTAATACCTGCAAATTCTAGGGGATCTGTTTTGTTCCATGTTAGACTTCTGCCTCACAGTGTTTTGTCATTATTGCCTTAGTGATTCAAGAGGGATGACAGTAGATTCCATGTCCTCCATCTCACATAGCTAAGTTGGAGACGATGAATTCTGACAGAGCTAAGAAAAACAAGGATGTTATTGATTCTCATGCTTTTATTTGGGGATTGTTTTATTTGGCTTTGCTTCATTTTGTGAGCAGATAACATAATTTCCATATGGTAAATATAGACTTAATGATGAAGATGACAAAATACGTGGGTGTTTGTTAAGAATAGAAGTCATATTCTTATTTCCTATGAATAAATGTGACAAGTGGTGGGCTGAAGAGTTGGGTTGATTAGAAATTCACATGACTGCAGCCAAATCTATGTTTTTGACTCCTCGCTGCTCCTGTTTATTGAGGAAGGCACTATAACATAAAATACAGGAAAGTAGCTAGATTGAGAGAGCTTGATTTCTAATTACAGCGTTTACCATCAGCGCAACATTGGGCAAGTTATTCAACCTCTCTGTCTCTATCTTTGCCTTATATATTATTCAGATATATAAAACCAAATTTCCAAGGTTTTATGAATAAAACAGTTATGTATAAGGGAATCAGAGAAGCAAAATTCTCTTCTGACTGCTCAATAATTAAAAATAGGCATTCAAGATGCCATCAGCTAAAGGAAGATGAAAATATTATATACAGCAGCCATTTTTGTTTGGTTTTACTTTTTCTATAACTTTGCTTTTGTTAAGAAATGTCAACATGAACAGAACATGCAATCAGTCAAGGCCTTTCTCCATTTTAATTCCGGATCATACACATGATGGAGCTGGAGACATTCCATACACCATACACCCTACAGCTATGGTGATTTTTTTCTTAATTAACTCATGTACCCAAAGGATGACAGCAAATGTCTATGGGAAGAACCATAATTATTACAGTTAATCACAAATTTATACATTGATTAGATATAAAAAGCTCATATATCTTAAGATTTTCCACAAAACTTTGGTAATTAGTTGTCAAAATTTGATGTCTCAGGTCAAAAAATCTGCATGCACAGACAAAACACAGTTCCTAGAAACTGTCCTCTATTCTTACTGGGATTTCATAACTGAGTCATTTTAAATAATATGACTATATATAATGTGAATGGTTCAATTGTAGCAGTTATAGCAACTTTTCAGAGATGAGATCCAGTAGCTTAGTATCAGCATTGGGTAATCAGAAAGGCTTCTAAGTGAATAGACAACCAGAGCAAGCCCATGGCAAGCAAGGCCCATGTGAGAGGCTATTCATTCTCAGGAGCCTGGTCTATTTTAGTTAAGCCCTGAGAGTAAGGAATCTGTTAAACTGTTTATTAGAGACTCTTAGCTATCATCCTCCATTATAATAAAGTTTCTGTAGACAGTTAAAAAAAACAAGACAAAGCAAACCATTTTTAACATTTCTGAGCTGAACTAACAGATACCGTTTCTAACTATGAAACACCTGATGTTTTGTGCTGACTACATTTTCACTGGATACTGATCACGAATAGAGAGCAAAAGCCTATAGAGTAAATTCTCCTGGTAACTGGTACTTTTTGATATGATACACATGATGTACCCTTGGGCTACAAATTCCTCATTTTAGGAAAGTTCAGAGAGATAAATCTTGCACCAACTAGAATATGCATAATGTTACACTGCCTACGCAGATGTACTTTAAAACAAATAGGTACCAAAATTAATGTGAAAGTCCCAAGCAACCCCAAGCGTCACAGAGATCTCTACATTTAAAAAAAATATATGGATAACATCCAGAACACCCTATATCTGCTTTCAAAGTTTGCTACCTCTGACCTCCCATTTGTCTCTGCCCTACTGATATATGTCTGATAGCTATTACTTATTAATATGTGGGCTTCAAAGCTGCCAGGCATCCACCTGATTTTCCTTTCTTGTATTTCTCCACTGGAGCTATAAAATGAGGGAAACATTTCCCATTAGAGTTTGTACTCTAAGCTCCTAATATCCTCAGAGTTGTGGCTATTTGTTTCCCTCTTTTGCTTCTAACTCGAACCCCTTTTCCGAGGAAGTGAACATGCAAAAAGACTTGTTAAGGTATTGACTGTTTTGGGAACCATAATTACAAACATTTTCCACTCAGAGCAGTGAGCAAGGCTCTGGGGAAGATATGGCCATATGTCAACTGTAAATATTTTTACTTTACTTTATTTATTTTATTTAATCAATGAGAAAACCATTTACCTGTGCTGCCTCTCCATGGTTCCTATTGTCATGGCAGCCAAGAGACTGTATTGAAAGATTAGAGAGAGGAAGAAGAAGGGGATAATGGAAGTAAAAAGTTGGGGGGGGCAGGAAAAAGATGAAGTAAGAGGATTTTTGTAGGCCACTGGATGGCAGACCTGTAGGACTTTTGGAGATTAGAACTCACCTGTAGGAGTGGTTGATTGGCTGTCTCTGTTCATGTTAAATAAGAATAAAGGAGCAAGATAAAAAAAATCTTGGAAAGGTAATTAGTATTGTTCAGGGTTTCAGCTTGTATCTTTCTGGGTTCATACTCTCTAGAAAAATGATGGATCCTTATGTGCTTAATAAAGTTTGGAGTATCTTCTGCCTTCCTAAATCATTTCTGCTTCCCAAGGTGGCAATCATGACTGTGGCAGTGAGGGGTAACTTGGGCCACACTTTGTAGCCTAGGGATGAAATGGAATGCTATTTATTGGAGCCCTGGAAGGACATTTTTGGTGCTGAGATCTCTATTTCACTCTGCAGTCACTGAGAGCTGAATTAGCTGCAGCTGATGATTTAACACGCTGCTTTTTTTTTTCTCTCAAAGGCCAGCTAAAGAGAAATGCATGCAGAATGACAAGGACTGAATGACACAAATCATCACCTAGGTGATCTATTGTAATGTTAGATTGTCTCTAAGGCACTGAAACTGAAGCTTTCTTTTAAAATCCAATTAATTTTCTCAGTATGTCTTTAGAATTTGGGATGTGATAAGTACAAGTATTCCATTTCCCAGGGAAGGTCACAGGCAAAGTTGGAAAGAGATTGTTTCAGAATCATACAGCAAGTAAATGATGGAAATGTAAAGGAAAAGAAAAATAAAACATTTTGAATTTGGGGATAGAATAGACTTCAGAATGAACAAACTGAGCTCTTAATTCCTGAGCAGCTCTGGCTTCAATACAAGATTTTTTTTTTAAACAAAAACTTGCTTCTGTAATCCTTCCTTTTTATTCCATCAAAGTGTCTCTGGGTTGGGGATGGTCAGTACCAAACTGAGTTGAGCACTGGTTTCTCATCAGCACTCTCTAGTGCAATCACCTTTCTCTTCTCTTACAAAGTTGGTAAAATATGAAGGTCTGTGGCACTGTATGCACTGTACCGCTACCCAAGTGGCAACATCAATCTTCTTGAGCTCTGGCACATTTTCTTCTCTTTCTGCTTCAATTTTCTTTGATTTGTTCCTAAGAGCTTTCTTTTAGTCTACTTGGCAGCATTCCCTCCATAGTTAAATTCTAGTAGGCCTTTCTTCATTCAGCTTTCAGCTCTGACCTGATGTTTGAGTCAATTATTTGCATACATGAGGCCACCCAGTTTTGCACTGTGGAGCCACATTTTGGATTTCACCTAAAAGATGTGCAGAATATAAATGATTTTCATGAGACATGTGGGCCAATTCCTCATTCAGGAAGAGAAATGTTGCAGAAGAACAACTTTGGAAACAGAAATTGGCTGCTGGGTTTCTGTGGGTGTTTTTTTTTATTACTCATTTTATTATGAATTCATTAAGAAATGTGTAAAGAACAGTTTAAATGCTAAGCAAATGATATTACAGTTCCTCTCCTCAAGAAGCTTGCACTCTTGAGTAGAAGGGAATGTGATGCATGGCAATATATTGCAAGATAAATAAGTAATACAGACCATGTGGACTCAAGAGTTTAGAAGGACAGAAAATGGAATTGCCATCATCTTAAGAAAAAAGATTATAGAATCAGGGTCTGTGTGGTGACACAAGCCAGTGATACCATTTACTCAAGATTCAGAAAGTAAGAGGACTGGAGTTTGATGTCAGGATAAGCAAAATGTTAGCTTGATCCCAATGTGAACCAATAAGCTGTGTGTGATGACTCACATGTGGGAGCTGCAAATAAGAAGATCATTATTTAAGCTGCTTTGGCAAAGACATAAGACTTTATTCTGAAGGCAGTTGAAGCAAAAAGGGTTGAAGTGTGGGTCAAATGGTAGAATGCCTGCCTACATTGTCTTCAAACCCAGAACCATTCTAAAAAAAGATGAAAGGCACTACTAACATAATAAGATTTATGTAAATTAGAAGTACATTCTCAAGAAATACTATTTTCAAGGACATATACTGAATTTCTCACAACAAACATACTGCAATTGACTGCCTTTGAATTTGGAAGCAAAGAAATGAGTTGAACATGAAGTAAAAAAATAAAATAAGGTGAACAAAATAGTAAGTGAAATTGAATTATAGGATACAAAGAACTCAGCTTCCTATTTTGGTTTCAGAAAGACAGCAAAATAAACAGAAAAAATTTAAAAACACATTTTAAATGAAATGAATGGAATGGGATTTTGAAGTGAATGAAACGAATAAAGTGAATGGAATTTTGTGCAAGTATGGTCTGAGAGATTGTTCAAAGAACTATGGGAGTCTCAGAGTGATAGTAGCCATTAGCTGTTATTACAGAACGAAAACACCCAAAGGAGGGAGCTGGTCATTTCAGTGGGTGAAGCCATGGCATATGAAGGGTCTAATTATCTCTGGTACCAAACTTGATAGGTACACTGTTAAACAGGACTCTGTTTTGGGATTAGCTAGATGTCTCAGTGATGGTGCAGGAAAAAATGTTAAACTAATCATGGGTTACTGGTCCGACATAAATATAAAGGAAACATCTTGCTGCTTTACAGGAAAATTTGGACCACTGTCCAGTGAGTACCAAGATGCTTCACCAAGGTGGTACTCCATCTCTGCCATTCATGGACTCCCGAGTCTCATCCAGGATAATCAGAACTTACAAGGTACTTTACTGGATAAAATACTTCTAAAGAGAAGATCACATTGGACAGGGAAGAAGAAGTCTATACTAATGAGTTATAGATGTACTGAGAAGACATTTCCTCACTGGCTTACTGATATTGTATACTTCAGCTATATATGGAAAGAAAATCTTCCTGTTTGGAAACATACAAATGTAGATTGTTTTTAGGGCAATTCCTATTCTAAGTTTTGATTAAAAGGCAAAAGAATAAAGAAACAGAACTAGTAGATTGCAGAGAGAGAGAGAGAGAGAGAGAGAGAGAGAGAGAGAGAGAAAGAGAGAGAGACTTATTATAAGGAAATAGCTCATACAATTGTCATAAGCATGGTAGATGTTCAGAAGAGATGATGATGCAGTTCCAGTCCAAACATCAGTGAGCCTGAGAACTGAATAAGCACATATTTGTTCAGGATCAAAACAGAAATAAACTGATGTCCTCACTCAAGAATGTTAGACAGGAGGAATATCTGTCTTTTATTCCAGGGAGGGTCAGTTTTTGGTTCTGTCAGATTTGCAATAATTGGATATGACCCATCTACATCATTAAGAGCAATCTACTTTATTCATTTTCAATTCAAATGATAATATCATTCTGAAACACTCAGATCCATCCACCCTAAAATTGACTAAATGCCTGTGCACCTCCTGGCCCAATGAAACAGGTTCATATATGTAAACATCACAAGTCCACTGCTTATCAACTTTGTATCCATACAAATCTCCTCAAACTACACATATCTCCAAATAAAATAGCAACAAATTTAATTTTCCGAGGGGAAAGGAAGCAGGGAAGGAGGAGGAAACTGAAAGATAAAAGAAAGAACATAGAAAAAACTATATAAAGGAAGTAAAGACAGTACAAACCAAAGATAACACATGTAAAATGTGCTGAAAATAAAGCAAGCTTACTGGAGATCATATAGTCTTTACAGAATGAACATTGCTTATTGTGGATCTTATTGAAAATGGTTTGTTCTTAGAGATAAAAAAAATCTGGATTTTAATCCCACCACCAATCTTCATCAGGAATGTGACTTTGAGTGAAGATTAGTCTTTAAAGCATCAAGGGTAGAACTAAAGAGACTTAGAACTAAAATAAAAATAATGTATAAATAATAAAAATAAAAAAACTGTGTTATGGTGTTCTGTTCAGAAAAGTTTGCGGCATAAAATAATGTGTGCAAAGTATAGTCTTAGTTGGCTTGACTTATCATACACAGAGTATAAATATCATAGAGTAGACAGTGTATACAATAGACTACTTTTTCTATTTCTGGAGACAGAAAAAAATGTAAACTGACAGCTGTCTCTGTGTCTCTGTCTCTGTCTGTCTGTTTGTCTCTCAGTCTCTGGCCAACCGATGGCGGAAAGACGTAGCTTCTTATAATGATACTGACTCTGTTATGTCAAGTCACTGCATTTGTGACTTGAAATTTTAATTACTTCTCTTTTGAACCTGTATCTAAGTACACTAATATGGGATTTAAAATTGAGGACCCAATTCATTGCATGGCAAGTATCTACCATAGCGCCTGAAAGATGTCAAGAATAAAAAAAATTCTTCCCTCGTCTCAATCCATCAACCCCCTAGTTAACTCTTTCTTCAATAATGCTGAGAAAGCAAAGGGAAGGGTCCTTGGATAAAAAGAAATTGATTGTCAACATATGTTGGACAGATTATGAGAAGTATTAAAGTGAGCCATAGATACAAATATTGCACACGATTGCACTTACTTTTTTCTACTTACTTTTGCATGGTTTGGAGCCTGCATTTTTATTCAAGATGTTATAAATAAAATTATCTATTTTATAAAATGTAACAGATCACTTAGAAGATGCATAAAATTCTATTTCTACTTATGATTATTCTGTAATTTAGCCTACTGTTCTCTGCTTCAAGGACATGTTTCCTGTCACTTTGTTCTTATATTCAAATCTGTGGTGAACATCTGTGTGTGTGTGTGTGTGTGTGTGTGTGTGTGTAAGAGAGAGAGAGAGTCAATATGTAAGAGGAGTGTATTTGTGAATGCTTTGCTTAAGACTGACTGCAAATGCTTTGCTGTGCTTCATTTTTACCATTCTCAATCTAAGTTTTCCTTTCATGTCCTTTGATGTTTCATGGTTCTTCCATTTGGGAGCAAGCTTTCTTTCTCCAGGCTGAGCCCACATTTATTCTCTTTCTTGGCTGTTATTTTTGCAGATAACCTTGACACTTACCTTGCTGAGAAGAAACTCTGTCATATTTTGCAAAGCCACTTATTTTACCTGCAAACTTTTTAAAATTAAACACCCTAAATTGAGAGAATCAGGTTGCTGTACTAGATTTCCTATGTTAATAAAATTCAAATTAAATGCAAGCTCTAGGCCAGAAGTAAAAGGCCAGGGACAAACAGTACCAATTATTCCTTCCAATCAAGAGAAAAAAATGCCTTTCTCTACTGGCTGATTTTCGTCTTTTTGTGGTCACACACACACACACACACACACACACACACACACACCACACACACTTCCCCTAACTGTGCCTATTCCCATCCATTTGTTTTGTAATATTAGCTTCTTACAGAGATCTTTGTCTGAAATTTGGTGGAAGATACAGCTGGGAAGCAGAGACAAAATACAAATTTTGCACTTCAAAAATGATCATGGAGGACTACTTTCTCTCCCCTTTCCACTGTGCATTCAAACTGTACTGATTCTTTAAAGCATCCGTACAAGGAACTTTCCCACTTCCATTGAATTCCTATAACATGCTCTAGTGGAGTATGTGATTATACATCCTTTCCAAATGCTTTTGAATTGTGAGTATTGGTGTACCCTGAAATATTGTAAGTTTCCAAAGTTAGCAGTTTCTACTATTTTGCCTTCTCTCACACTAGGCTTAAAGAGTAACTAATAGGACTCCACATACACTTATTAGGTCATCAAAACTAGTTGGGAGGGCTGGGAATATGGCCTAGTGGCAAGAGTGCTTGCCTCATATACATGAAGCCCTGGGTTCAATTCCCCAGCACCACATATACAGAAAATGGCCAGAGGTGGCGCTGTGGCTCAAGTGGCAGAGTGCTAGGCTTGAGTAAAAAGAAGCCAGGGACAGTGCTCAGGCCCTGAGTCCAAGCCCCAGGACTGGCAAAAAACAACAAAAAACAAAACAACAACAACAAAAAAACGAGTAGGGAGACAAGAAGGTGCTGACTTACACTCTCATTACTTAAAAATCTAATAGTGGACGCCGGACACAAACTCTCAACCTTATAGGACATTCCCACGTCAGATAAATAATCATTGTCTATTTCAGCTACAGAACCGGCTGATATCTGACTTTGCTGTTTTAATTTTTATTGAGCTTTTACCTTTTCAAACTTTTCAAAGTGTAATACATAATGCATCAGAAAGGAATTAAAGTTTTTAAAGTGATGAAAGATTTTCTGCTGTGGCAGTAGGAGTTGAATGTAATAATATGAGCTGTGCCTTTTTCCTGTCAAAGAAGGCTACATTTTTCTTTTTTTTTTTTAAACAGCTTTACTCAGCTCTCATTTCCCTACACATTTATTCCATATATTTATTGCAGAATTAAGTATGACAAGCATTGTACTAGGCACAAAGGATAGTGGACTGCATCTGAGAAATGGAAAAGTTGAAAGTGCATGCCTATTGCAGCCTTTCAGGTCCCTAACAATCAGGGTTTTATCCTCACCTTAGAAATGTTCTAGACTAGAAATATTAACAATAGTAACTTTCTTTCTGGCTACTGCATCTTGCTCTTTATGGCCAGCCATTTTTCTATGTTTGAACATGGGTTCTGAAAGAAATTCTTGAAGTGCTTTTCAGGATCATATGAGTATATCAGGATCAACAATCCTCAAATCATTTTAATTTCCCAGTTGCCTTTATTTTCTCCTGCCCTCATTTGGACCTCAGAGTTCATCATCATGTCCCCGTCACCTATCCAACAGCTAAGCCCTAGTTTCTCACAATCATTTTGGTGTCCCTGCACTTACATTTTTTATGACAATGATGATGATTTTTAAGTAGTTGTACAAAGAATTTCAATTTGACATGCCAATTCATGAGTGCAATGCATCTTGAATAGTGTTACACTTAGACTGCTAAAAAAATGATGAAAAAATATCATGCAGACTGCAACTACGGCAAAGATGTCTTTCAATCTCTGTCTCTCTGTCTCCATTGTCTTTGTATCTAATCCATCTGCTATTTGATCATTGTTTTATCTCTAACCTCTTTCTCTGATTTCTACTCTTCCTTTTTTTCTTTATGTCAAACTCTGAGACATATGTCCACCTACACTAAAAACAAATTAGCAATTAGTAGTAGCTACACTCAGTTTCCCAGTTGATGTCCAAATCTGCACAAATTTGTTTTCACCTTACAGAACTTAATGCATCTTGTTCCCCAGAAGTTACCTGTGAACATATTATTCAAAAAATTGAAGGGAATTGGCGATATATAGTAGTGGAGTGGTAGAGCGCTACCCTCAAATAAAAAAAAATCTAAAAAAAATTGTCTACAATTATCATTGTCATCACCATTATAGCATTAGAATACACTCTTGCTTGCAAATTTTGATGTTTTTGATGTCATTCCTCCTATGTCTTACTATTTCATCTCACCTTCTTTCTGCTCTTCTTTGGACTACTTTCTCACCTTCAGCATGGTTCTCCTTAGTCCACAGTTGTCTTTTCTTGTCTCTCTTCTTGTTTTTCTTTTCTATTCTCTTTTCTTTTCTATTCTATTCTATTTTCTCTCTTGTCCCCTCTTCCCTCCCATCCTACCTCTTCTTTTTCCACTTTCCTTTCTCCCCCTTCCCTATCCCCTCCTTTGCCCTCTCTCCTCTCTTCTCTCCTCTCCTCCCCTCCTTTCACCTAGGTCCCCTTTATGTGTCAGTGTTCCCAAAATCAGATTCCTAAAATCAGATATCTCCTCAGAGTCCCATCCACTGGTCAGCATCTGCAATATTTGAAGTTGAACTTAAATTCTTTTTCTTCGTATTTTCTTCCCCAAAATGTGTGCCTGATGGGAATCTAGTGGCTCAACCTGTTGAGCGAAGGGATCACTAAGGCCGAGATCTCTGTGTGACAGCTCCTGAGGCTATCCAGCTACCAGGAAAGATCTTCAGCTACAATAGAAATGTTACTTGGTGTTAGAGCCATTTGCAGTCACTTTTCCAGTGTTGTTGAGAACACTGTACCTGTAATAAACTTAACTATACTTCATCTCCATGATGTGGTTTTTGCAAGTGGCTATAGCATGTCAGGGGTGAAGCAGGAAACACATCTTCTTTGTAGCTTCTAGCAAAAGGAAGGACATGGTGGCTTGTCCTCATGGGGTGAATTAGCCATCAGAGTTTGGCCTTTGGAAATCAAAGGCAGGGTTTATTTGAGTGTCATTAGGAAGAGATAGAAGGACCCAGTACTTAGATTTTGCTTATTAGTGTATTTAGCCTGTCAGCATTATTCTAATTAATTGTTTAGTGCAATTGTCATGGACTACAGGATACAAAATAGGCAAAGCAACTAATAAGTTAAAAAATACTGATTGAGTTCCATGAGGATCCAACAAACATTGCACAGGTTAATTGAATTTTTATAGATTAATTCTTCTTTCTGTATTCTAAAAGGTTGTTCTGTTTCAAAGCACAGTGCCAGACTGGTGAAGGAAGAAATTAGAAATCCAAAACTAAGTAAATTGTCTCTGTTTCATCATGGAGAACATAATGCCAAAGTGGCAAATATGAGATATAGTGAAAAATAATAGACTGAGTTCTAAAACTGTTTTATCACATTAATAGAAATATAAGGAAAACTTCTGACCCAATAAGAATGGGTCAGCTAGATTGCAGATTCATTGATTAATGATTTAAAAATACCCTAAAATAAAAAATGTGCATAGAGTTTCCATACAATTTCTCTACCTGCCCTGACTCATTTTCCTTATTAATCTTTTGTAATAATGTAATTCAGTTGTTAGAGCCTATTAATTAATCTTAGTACATTATGCTAAATATATATTATACTTTATACTAGGACTCACTCTGTGTTGAACAATTTATGAGTTTTGACAAATTCATAGAGACCTGTATTAATAATTAGAGTATTATACAAGATAGTTTCTTTGCTCCAAAATTCATTCATTTCTTCCATCACCATCCAGAGTCCCAGTGAGCATTGGTTTTTGTTGTTACTTTCATTATTTTCCTTTGGAAACTAGATTCCTTTGTGTCATGCAAGTTGGTCTCAAAGGTGTCATCCTCATGCCTTTCATTTGCAGGAATCTGCCATTACACCTGCCTATGAACTGATATTATTATTGTAAATGTAATTTAACTTTTCCAAGGATGCCATAAAATTGAAATCATATGGTAATCTTTATACTTTGCAATACAATGTTCTCTTACTTAAAATTTTTGTATTTGCTTAAAATTTTCTCATGTATTTTTTGATGCATTTTACTGCATATAAATTATACCTCTAAGACAAGTGTGTGTGTGTGTGTGTGTGTGTGTGTGTGTGTGTGTGTGTGTGTGTGTGTGTATACAGGGTCTGGAATTCAGGGCCTTAATCTTATATACTCAGAACTGGCGTTCAATCACTTAGGCCATGCTTTCTCTTTCAGCTTTTTTGCTAGTTAATTGGAGATAAGAGTTTCTCAATTTGTCTGATTGGGTTAGCATCAAATATCAATCTTGAGTAGCGATGATTATATACTTCAATAGACACTGCCACCTAGCAAAAACTTACTTTCTTGTTTGTTGTTGTTGGTTTAAAAAACAAGAAACATAAACTCAGAAGCTACAGATCACAAAGCTGATCACAAAGAGCTCGCTGCTCTTTGATATCAGAAAATTCACATCATGCTAACGTACAATCCAGAACAATTTAGAGTATTAGGGGATATCTTCTACAAGTTCCCAAACCAAACAAATACCACATAGGAGAAAGTATCAATGGTCTATCTTAATGGGTAAATGGTAAAACTGTTAAGACCAAGCAAAACAAAATGATGAAAGAACAGTAACAAATGCAGCCAAGTTCATCACCAGGAGCATTCAATCAACCATTTTTTTTTTTTTTTTTTTTTGGCCAGTCCTGGGCCTTGGACTCAGGGCCTGAGCACTGTCCCTGGCTTCTTCCCGCTCAAGACTAGCACTCTGCCACTTGAGCCACAGCGCCGCTTCTGGCCGTTTTCTGTATATGTGGTGCTGGGGAATCGAACCTAGGGCCTCGTGTATCCGAGGCAGGCACTCTTGCCACTAGGCTATATCCCCAGCCCCTCAATCAACCATTTTGGTAAAAGAGGAGGCCCCTCTGTCTGTATCTGCTGTGGATAGATGCTCATTCGTTGAGTTCTAGGAGTTCAAATGGCAATGACCATGAATCACACAAGTCTTCTTGTATCACGAAGCCTAGAGTATCTGCTGTCCCTGTGTTGCTTCTCAGCCTCATGCAACACTAAGATACATTCTGAGGAATTTGGTCTCTCCTTAGTCCTTTGGTCCCTATGACATAAAGACCCCTGGATTTATCCCGGAAACATAGATTCATGCTTCCAGATTGCCTTGGTTGATAGGATGTGGCTGGTACTATGTTCAGTTTAGCTTCTGACATACTCACAGCTCCTAACAGATATCTGAGATATAAACTCTTCATATTGCAGATATTTCCAAATGCATATTTCATGAGTTGACTGAAGTCTACATAGAGCCCAGCTCTGTGATTAATATTTTGCTTCAAGAAAAAATAAACGTAGTGATTTTTTTAAATAAAGAAATATGCAATCAGAAATGACATAAGCTATGAGAGGATTTCAGCTGGGATTGCAGGCATGAGCCACCAGCGCTCAGCTAGAAACACATATTTTTAACAAAAGACCATGGAATCTTCTAGAACCCAAAGATTCTTCAAAGTGGTTATATCTCTTTCTATTTTGTCCACCATGGAGGCAACATGTAGAATTCATTTTCTGAGAAAGGACTTTTCCGTGTGTGGACCTTATAGAAAAACATAATTTGACGGAATTCTTTTTGTGTTCTCCAACTCAGTTGCTATAGGAATCAGACATTTTTTCCACCAAAATACTCAATATCTGAAGGCTTTAATCACAAATCTCTTAAGTTTTATGAAGTCTATATACTCTTCAAATTATCCTACATTCAAAATTTTATAACATTATCCTTTATGTACGTCTTAGACAACTTTTCCTTTTATTATCCCTATGACTGCATTACTTTTGACTTTTTCTGAATGTGTTACTTCATGGCCCCTAATTAAATTATTTGACTTCAGTTTTTGCTGAAACATGATAAATTACAATGTCTTCCTAAAAATTAATTTTCTTTCCTCCTCCCTTTGTTATCTAGAATGTGTTAATCCCATTATATGTTACAATACATTTTTTTCTCTATTTTATATCTTCCTTATTATGTCTTATGAGATTATATGATTTCATACTTGAACACATTCATCCCTCTTAAAGCAAGTCACCCCTGGCATAGAGTCTGGTATGCACAGTACATAGATATTTGTGTTCTGCTAATGCCTTTAGATTCCATTATAACACCTACATATTATTTTTCCCTCTGCCCTCCAATTAAGATACATTTCCCTACTACTCACTTTCTCCCCAGTATCCCTTCACATGCAGGTAGAATGTGTTGCTTTGAAGCAGTTCCAACAACACTGTTTAAGTCATCCCTCATATGGATCTTTAGGAAGTTAGCATTAATAAGGACTTTCTCATTAAATAAAAACCTTTGCCTAGAAGAGGGAATTGTCTTGAAAAGTTTTTTTTTTTTTTTTATCCTGGCACCATTTTTTTTTTATTAGTTTCTCAATCATCATTTGGAAAGAAAACATTCTTGTGTAACATCATTAAAAATGTGGCCAAAAGGGAACCCTACTTCATTGTTGGTGGGAATGTAAACTAGTTCAGCTACTCTGGAAAACAGTATGGAGATTCCTCAGAAGGCTAAACATAGAGCTTCCCTATGACCTAGCAGCCCCACTTTTGGGCATCTACCCAATAGACCACAAGCAAGAACACACTAAAGCCACCAGCACAACAATGTTCATTGCAGCACAATTTGACATAGCTAAAATATGGAACCAACCCAGATGCCCCTCAGTAGACGAATGGATCAGGAAAATGTGGTACATATACACAATGGAATTTTATGCCTCTATCAGAAAGAACGATATTGCCCCATTCGTAAGGAAATGGAAGGACTTGGAAAAAATTATACTAAGTGAAGTGAGCCAGACCCAAAAAAGCATGGACTCTATGGTCTCCCTCATAGGGAATAATTAGCACAGGTTTAGGCTAGTCACAGCAGAGGATGCAAGAGTCCAATAGCTATGCCATTATGAACCCATGAGATGATGCTAAGTGAAATGAACTCCAGTTATGGGAATGAGTGTTATATCACTGTTGTAATTATTTTCAACATGACATGTGAAACCATGGCTTTTTTTTTTTTTTTTTGGCCAGTCCTGGGCCTTGGACTCAGGGCCTGAGCACTGTCCCTGGCTTCTTCTTGCTCAAGGTTAGCACTCTGCCACTTGAGCCACAGCACCACTCCTGGCCGTTTTCTGTATATGTGGTGCTGGGGAATCGAACCCAGGGCCTCATGTATACAAGGCAAGCACTCTTGCCACTAGGCCATATGTCCAGCCCCCATAGCTTTTTTTTGTTGTTCCTCTTGTATCCCCTTCTTGTGGTTGTGCCCGTGCTATTACTATATCTCATCTGAGTACCCTGGATACCGTATATACTTGTATTTGAAGTAGGGAAGGGAAAGGGAATATCAAAATCGAGAGACAAAGGATAAAAAGGGAAATGACTCCAAAGCAATACTTGCAAAACCATTTGGTGTAAACCAACTGAACTACTCATGGGGGAGAGGGAAAGGGGGTGGGGGGAATGAGGGAGGAGGTAACAAACAGTATAAGAAATATACATATCCAAGGCCTAATGTATGAAACTGTAACCTCTCTATACATCACTTTGACAATAAATAAGAAAACTAAAAAAAAACAACTCTGATAAAGAAAAGTTTTAATAAGAGCGGATTCTAACCCACATCTTATAAGATCATCATGGCAACATTTACCTCTTTCCCCTTGCTCACTGCCCTCCATCTCTAGCTTAGGTTCCACTCATCCACTTTTCTCATGGTAATTCTGGGCAACTAAATTGATCCTTTTTATAAGACAGACCATTTATTTTTCTCAGTGTTTTAAGGTTAAGCTAGATTTAAGTTAATTGTATTTTCTGTATGAGGCATAAAATTCAATGATTTCCATAGTTACCATGTTGATTTTTCTCAAAAACTACAATAATATTTTTGCCAACATGTGCTGAGCTGGAACTATGTGTCAGAACCCCTTTTACTAGATGTATTTGATCTATATACTTTTAGAACTACAACCACCCAAAATGTAGGTACTTTTGCTTTACAAATACGAACAATATATAAACAAGTAAAAACAAATAAGAATAAAATACAAAGAATAAACGAATCAGCTTACTCATGTAAGTATAAACACAAAAAAGATCTGGAACTTGAGCCAATGTAGTTATTGCCCAAACACATAGGTATGATACTGTACTGATTTTGATTGTGTAAAATAGGTGCAATTATTATTATTATTATTATTCAGTTTACTGTATAATAAGTTTAAAACAGAGGAAAGCTGAGTTGGGAAACAAAACTTGCTTAATCCTAAATTCAAAATCCTTGAAATTTATGATGACAGAATAGACCCAGGAGTATCTAGATGGAAAGAGATCTTGGAAATGTGATATGAGAAACCTCTAAATGGCACTGTCATCACATCTAGCCAAAGCAATATTTTCAGCTCCTTTTCTACACTCAGAATATGTCATTGAAACCATTCTCCTTACCAGAAAAAAAGTTGCATGTAGATGTGTCTGTCAAATGAGATAGAAAAGAGGAGGACCAATAAAACAAATGAAGGACCAGTAGAACATTTATTAATTACAAATTTCAGAGAGAAGGAAGTGTGCTTCTCAGGACCAAAAAAAAAAAAAAAAAAAAAAAAAAAAAGAAAGAAAGAAAGAAAGGGAAAAAAGAAGAGAAGAAATAGGATATCCAAGATACCAGCATTCAACCAGCCAATGAGGAGCAAGAAAGCCCAAAAGGCAATGTGGGGCAAATTTTGGAGGATCTAGGATGTAATACAAGCAGCTTTTGCTGTGGGAACGTGTATTTTGTAGGTTACAGCAGGCAGATAGAGGTTCCCAAAGTCCTGCTGTGATTGAGAAGTGGTAACTGTAAAACATATGTAAAGTCCACAAAACCGGGGGTGGGGGGTTGGGATCAGAAAGCCTGTACTTAACTGTTTCCTGAGAAAGGTCAGAAATACCTAGTTTTATGGACAGATATCAGGACTGAATGCACTGATGAAAAGGACTGGATGGAAAACTAAACACTGTTAAAAGGCGAATAAATACCTTTTATATATGAAAAAAGAAAAGTTCAACTTATCCTCAAAATGGATGCTGAAGAAGTATGAAAGTAAAATAATTTACTGCTTACATTTATTCACTGTATATGTTAGCCTAGAAAAAAGTGAGAAAAATAATACCACCATCACAGAACAGTATCTTTTTTTTTTTTTTTTGGCCAGTCCTGGGCCTTGGACTCAGGGCCTGAGCACTGTCCCTGGCTTCTTCCTGCTCAAGGCTAGCACTCTGCCACTTGAGCCACAGTGCCGCTTCTGGCCGTTTTCTGTATATGTGGTGCTGGGGAATCGAACCTAGGGCCTCGTGTATCCAAGGCAGGCACTCTTGCCACTAGGCTATATCCCCAGCCCACAGAACAGTATCTTGATGCTGTAAATTTGATTGCATCATAGAAATGTAAAGGACATTTCCATGAAGTTTACATTTTTATGTCCTCATTTAATTCACAGGCTTGATTTTTAGAGTTCAATTGTAGAAATCTCTTATGAGACAAAATATGATCTATCCTGTGTATAAATATATCTTGAGTGTGGATCACTAAACAAAATAAGTGTTGAAAAGAAAAGTCCCTCATTTGTTCTGTTAAAATAGATGATATTATTGAAGGAAATCAATAATTATCTGTTTTAACACCTGAAAATCTTAAGCAAAAAAAAATCAAGATGACACCCAGATTCAAATATATATACATATATGCACATATATGTCTGCGTGTATATACATATATACATACATATATATCTTTGTGTGTATGTGTGTGTATGTATAATGAAATCCATTAAAACTTTTTAAAAAGAGAGAAGAGAAGGTGAATTTGATCAAGGTTCATTGTATACATGTAGGTAAATATCACAACAAACTCCTTTGTACAATTAACTTTTGCCAATGAGAGATATTTTTTAAAGTGACAGCTATTCTATCTCTGTATGCCACATTTTTAATTTAAATTTTATTGTAAAGATGATGTACAGAGGGGTTACAGTTACATAAGTAAGATAATGAGAATATTTCTTTTTGAACAGTGTCAACCTCTGCCTCATTTTCTCCCAAACCTCACCAACTCTCCACCCTCCTATGATGTAAAGTTCATTTCCAACATTGTGTAGTGGTTTTCCCTTTGTCCCACCATTTCTGTGATTCCCTTTCCCTTCCCCAAATCAGATACATTTATATGCAAGGAAAAAGGCACAGATGTATATATATGACAGTGACATCAGGGAATAAAACAAAGAAAGCAAAAAAAATAACGAAACCCTTTTTCTATTTCTTGGAGTTCATTTCAATAAGCATCATTTTATATGGTTATATGCATATAGGTATTGAGCCATTGTGATCATCTCCTAAGAATATCCTCCTATTGTCTTATGGCACAATGCTTAGAGTGCTGTTTACTTAATCATGTCCAAGTCTTTTAATATCCATTGGAGTAATGTAGATTTATAGATATATTCTAGTTATTACAAATGAGGGAAACCATGCAGACTGTTTTTCTAGCTTGCTTTGCTTGACATACATATATATGTATATATATATATTCCCCCCACCCATAGCTTTCCATTTCCTTACAGATAGTGCAATGCAATTCTTTCTGATGGAAGCATAGAATTTGATTGTATGTATATACCACATTTTCTTGATAAATTGATGTGCTGATGGGTAGATTCTATATTAGCTGTAGTTAATAATGCTATAACAAACGTGGTTGAGTTGGGGCACTAATGTGGGCTGGTTTGTGGTCATTTGGGTAAATGCTCAGGAATGGGATTGCTGAGTTATAGCAAAGGTCTATGTTTAGTTTTTTCAAGAACATCCATACTGCTCTCCAGAGTGGTTGAACCAATTTTCATCCTCACCAACAGTATAGTAGCATTCCCTTTGGGCCACATCCTGGCCAACAACGGTTATGCTTAGCTTTGTTTTTATTATTGTTATTATTTTTTGTTTTATTTATTTTATTATTATTTATTGTTATTGTTGTTAGTTTTTTTTATCAGAAATAAACAACCATTTATTTATTTGATATTTAAAACAGGCTACTATTTGTAAAATAAAGCACTTAGCTGTAAATCTATTATTGTGTATAATGAGAAAAAGTACAAAATTCTACTGGGAGAAAAAGCAAAGCTCTAATGGAAAGAAATCCCATGTTCATAGATAGGGAGATCCAATATTGTTAAGATATCAGTCATTTCCAGTTTTCTGTATAGATTTCACACATTCTCTACCAAATCTTAGCAAGATATTTTGTGGATATCAATATACTGATTCTAAAGTTTACATAGAAAAAGGAAAAGACCTAAAAAAACTAATAGTAAAGAAGAGGAAAAGTATGAGATCTGACATTAATTGTTTAAGTTTGACTACTGAGACCAATTGACAAGGACCATGTAATTTAGCTCTCATATTTCCAGTTCTGGAAGCTAGAAAGTCCAAAGTCAAGTTGCCAGAAGATCTGGGGTCTAGTGAGGGCCTACTCCCAAGTTTCCAAGTGGCTATTGTCCCACTGTATACATGACTCAGAAAAGGAAAGGAGGAAGCCAGAGGGAGAGGAAAGGAAGGAGGAACAGAAATGACCCTCTTTCTTTTTTTTTCATAAATTAATTCATTTATTGTCAAAGTGATGTACAGAGGGGTTACAGTTTCATATGTAGGGCAGTGAGTACATTTCTTATCAAATTTCTTACCTCTTCCCTCATTGTTTCTTTCTTTCTAACAGTCAGAAAGACTGATAGACAATGCATAAGAAAATGGAAAAACTTGGAAAATAAGTCAGACTCAAAGAAACATAGGTTGTATAATTCCCTTCATTTGTAGTAATTAGTGTGTGCCCACAAATCTACAAGTAAACACAATGGATGGTAAAATAATTATACTTGGACATGGTAAATTAAACAGTACTCTGAGCATTCATATGGTGAAACCCAATATTGTAAAGAGAGGCTCACACAGGCTCAATACCTATGTGTATATGATCATATAAAATCATATTTGTCTAAATGAATTCCAAGAAATGGAAACAAGAGGTTTGTTTGTTATTTTGCTCTTTTTATTCGTTGTTACTGTCTTGATTTGTGTACCTTTTGTATTGTAAGTAAGTTACCTGCTTGGGAGAGGTAAGGAGGAGCACAGAAATGGTTGGACAAAGCGTGAACAAGTGTCACAATGATATTCACTAGACACTGTACTGAAAATAAACTCTACAATTTATGGCAGATGAGGGGTCAGGAGGGAAAAATGGGAAATAAGTAGGGAAGAAGTGACACTGTTCAAATAGAAATGTACTCATTGTGTCACATGTAATTGTAACACCTCTGTATATCATCTTTACAATAAAATGAATTTAAAAAAATAATAAGATGAGAGTAATGGTAGATCCTAAAATAGTTAAACCCAGACTCATAAATGGTCTAAATATTTTACAAAAAACTATTCACAGAAGTTAAAAAAAATCCTATGTGGCACAAAAATTTATACCTGTATATGTTGTTTCTGTGAATGAAATGCACAAGTGCCAGATATTGTTTTGATGATAATTTTAACATCTGAGGGTGGTCTTTTTCAATGTTTCAATATATTCTTGCCTCTTTTTACTCTCTCTTGTGTTCTTCATTACTAAATAGAGGGATTTCAGACATGGGCTTATTTCTGGATTAACTCAACTATTCTCCAGATCTTCTTTTTTTTTTTTTTTGAACAAGAAGAAACCTTCATTTATTGAGGGTCTGAGAAGAGTTCAGAATTTATAGTGTACAGATCACCAATGACAAATACCATATGCCCTTCAGCAGCAAAAACAAAACAGTGAAGAGCCCAAGGCTCTTGGAATTTAAAGCACAGGTGTCTCAGCGCATCCTGGCTGCTTTATCACAGTATCATGGACCAACAGAAATTTGAAATAATGGAAGCTGGGATGTCAGGGTCAAGGTGCTGACAGATGTAGTGCCTTGACTCATAGACAGCTGACTTCCTGTTGAATCCTCTTGTGGCATAGGGAGTAGAGAGCTCTCTAGGTTCCTTTTATAAGGACACTTTCCATTTATGAGCATTCTACTCACCTCAATAAGACACCATCTGTGAATAGCATCATTTTAGGGGCTAGGACGTCAGCATATGAATTTGGGGAAAACAAAAATACTGAGTTTAAAGTAACAGGTATGTGTGGTGGCACAGAGGTAAGGACATAAATATGTTTTATAGGAGCATGTGGGCTGAGGTAGGAGGTGAGGAAAGCTAGAGGATGTTGGGGCTCCTGCCATTCCCTGTCCTGGTAATGGCCCTGATTGTGATGCATAAAGAAAGGAGAGGAAAAAATTGGGGGCATTAGATAGAGATTTAATTTTCAAGCATCATATTGTGAGCTATGAATATGTCAAATATGAACAGGATTTGTTTCTAATAGCTAGCATAAAAGATATCAGGGCAGGTCGTACAAAAAAGGGAGTAAGTCATAAAACTTGTTTCACATATATGTAAGTATACTATACAGGAAAATGTGAATATGTGTGCACTGACTTGTCTTATAAAACGTTTTATGTACCATGGTTCATGGCATACTAAGTCAATCATCTATAATATGTAGGGCACCTTACTCTCCTCCTTCCAACTGTAAAGACTGACAGGTTAAAGAGTTTTTATTCACTTTTCAATTGTAGTTTATACCTCAGAACAAAACATTTGAGTCTTCTTTTTATTCCTATTATCAAAAATGGAGCAAAAAAGCAAAGCTTGCTTCCACCTAAAAACTAGAAGTGGAACTGTGTAGCTCAACTGGTAGTGAGAGCCTTGAGTGAAAAAGCTAAGGGATGCTCATGACTTTAACTATGTAACTGTAACTTTTCTGTACATCACCTTTACAATAACATTTTTTTTTCAAATTTTTATTATCAAACTGATGTACAGAGAGGTTACAGTTTCATATGTTAGGCTTTGGATGCATTTCTTGTCCTGTTTGTTACCTCGTCCCTCAACCCCCCCCCTTTCTCTTCCCCCCCCTGAGGTGTTCAGTTCACTTACACCAAACAGTTTTGCAAGTATTGCTTTTGTAGTTGTTTGTCTTTTTTTACCCTGTGTCTCTCAATTTTGGTATTCCCTTTCAATTTCCTAGTTCGAATACCAGTATACACAGTTTCCAATATACTCAGATAAGATTACAGAGATAGGGTAGCTACAACCACATGAAGGTGATACAAGAACATCATCAATAATAGAAGCTATAGATACACATGGGACGTTGAAAGTAGTTACAACTGTGATATAATGATCGTTTCCATAACATGGAGTTCATTTCACTTAGCATCATCTTATGTGTTCATAAGGTCATTAGCTATTGGGCTCTTGTGATCCTCTGCTGTGACTTGCCTAAACCTGTACTAATTATTCCCAATAAGGGAGACCATAGAGTCCATGTTTCTTTGGGTTTCTCCAGATCTTTTTGTCCCACCTGGGACAATTCCTAGTTTCTTTAGTCTTGTCCCTATTTATACCAATTGTTAATTGACACCTTAAATTTCATTATTGATGTTTATATTGATCCATTCCATGAATTCTGAATTTATCAATACAACACTCTTGCTGCGGTCTGTCACTATGACATCTATTTTTCTATATAGTCCAATGGAAATCAATCTATAAAAAGGTAGAAAAGCAGAACATTTCAATTAGCTGATAAAAAAGCACTCCATCCTTCCATGATAACACATTATTGGTGAATACTAATTTTTCTTTAAACTTCTGCTTCACACCGTGCTGTGAAGGACATTCTTGCACATTTATGCATATATTTTTTATCTGTGTGAGAAAATTTTTACATTTCCTACCCACTGTTTGACACATGCATATTTAATTTTGCTAAATTGTTTCAAATAACTCATCATAATAACTTTTCCATACTCATATAAAATTTCTATTTTCTGAACATTCTCATCAGTATCTGATTTTTCCTGACTTCAACTTCTGATAATTAGATTGGTACAATATAATTCTTATGTTAATTTCTAGTTTTCTGATCATCATTAAACACACATTTGTTGTGATTTTGCTTTATGTGGCACTGTCCCTTCATATTTTCCCTAGTTTCCTACTGAAGTTACTATTTGTCTTATACTGATTTGTAGACATCTCATGTAGCTTAGGTATTGATTGGATATATTATATAGGATATATATATATATATATATATACAGAGAGAGAAAGAGAGGTAGATAGATACAGATATACATATTTTTCTCTCTATGACTATTTCCTGTTTGATTTCATGATAGTGAAATCCACTCAGTCTTCTCTTCACTCTTATAAATTTTGCTTTTGGCGTCTCATTTAAGAAACATTTTCTTATTCCATGCTTTCATCAAATGTTTTTCAATGTTAATATTTTGATTTTTAAAATATATATTGAAATTATTATTGTTTCTTTGAGCTATAGTTTTTTTTTTTCAATATTGTAAACCAACTTCTCCATGCCATTTATCAAACAATTTATTCTTACTAGTTCAGGATGCTTTTATTACTACTACATGAAGAAGCAAATAAGTAGTTATAATTCTGGGCTCCATGGGCTATGCTCTTGATCTGTTTTGTCTTCCACTAGCCAATTTATAATTTTGTGTGTGTGTGAGTGTGTGTGTGTGTGTTCATGCTGGTACTGATTCTTGAGCTAAGGTCTTTGAGCTCTCCTTTAGCTTTTTCACACAAGTCTAGGGCACTACCACTTCAGCCACACCTCTACATCTGGTTTGTTTGTTGTGCTGGTTAATTGGAGACAAGATTCTTTTAGACTTGTCTAACTAGGCTGGCTTCAAGCCTTGATCCTCAGATCTCAGCCTTCCTAGTAGCTATGATTATAGATGTGAGCCACCGGTGCTTAGCTTCTATATAGTGTTAATTATACTGTCTTTGCAACAGAATATATCATGTAGCATAAAGTTGGGTGTTTTTTTTTTAAAATGTATTTTCTTCAACTTTTACCTTTTCCACAAACATTTTGTATCATATTGTCTTATTCAACCTATCTATTTAATTATGATTCAATTACTGTTACTCATATTTGATGAACAGGGAGTCTTGATATTTTCAATTTTATTGTAAAGTTGATGTACAGAGGGGTTACAAATACATAAATAAGCAATGAATACATGTCTTGTAGAATAGTGTTACCCCTGTCCTCGTTTTCTCCAAATTTCCCTCCCCCTTGACTCCCCTACTCTCTCCCCCTGAAGAATTTGTGGGGTTTCTTTGTTTTATTTTCTTTGTTTTGTTTTGTTTTTTGATACTAGGGGTCAAACCCAGGATGGAGCATTTGCTAGGCAAGCGCTTAGCCACTGAACTACACCTAGCCCAGACTTGCTATTTTCAATATGAAATCCTCTTTTCCTCAAATAAAATTTTATCTGATCATTATTTTATCTTATCATGTTCTTCAGTACATCAGATAATTTATTCATAAAATTTTATACATGCTGGCTAATTCCTATATAACTTCCATTTTAATTTACAGTCATGTTTTTCATTGTCTAACCAGTAATCACCACTTTTAAATATATTAATTTGTTTATGTTGTCTTTTATCTAACAGCCACTCATCGAATTCATGTAATATTTACTAATTCTCTTGAGTTTTCTATGGAGAAAATAATGATATGTGTAAATCATGACAGTTTTATATCTTCCTATGAAGTATTTTTACTATTTATCACATGTTTGTGTTATGATGAGCTATCCAATGTTATGCTACAGCAATTAGGATAGTAAAATCATATCCTTTTATCCTCAACTATAAGAAATATTTCTTACATTCCTTCATCATGTTTGATACTGGTATTTTGTAAATGCCATTAATGCATTAGAATGCTTCCTGTTAAATGTTCAGTTCTCATTTTTAAAACAAATATGTGTTAAATTACATCATATTTTTATTATGTGTCTTCAGCCATCCTTACATTATGATTGTAAATTCTACTTTGTACAGCATAACACATAATTGAAAGTGTTTGCAGCCGGTATTGGTGGCTCCTCCATGTAATCCTAGCTACTCAGGGGACTGAGACCAGAATGTGCCACAGTTCAAAGCCAGGACTGTCATAAAAGTCCTAAAACTTCACCTTTAGTTAATCAGCAAGAAGCTAGATTGGAGGTGTGGCTCAAGCAATAGAGAGTTAATCATGAGCAAGAAAAACCAACAAGAACATAAGGAAGGCACTGAATTCAAGTCCCTGAACCAGTCCCCTCCACAAGAAAAGAAGTATTTACCATTTCTTTATGTTCTCCAGGATAAAAGAATAAGAGGAGACACAGGTGATGTTTCAAAAAGAAAAAAAAAGTATTTATTTGTTTTGCCCTGGGAAATAAGCCAATGCAAACACTAAGGAATTTGTATCACTTAAATCACCATTGCCTGGAGTACGTAAAGAATTGAAATAGAAGAAGACAGGTCAGGGAGAGCAGATATGCTGTGATGAGTAGAACTTCCAGAGCAATATGTTTAGGAAGTTTGGCTGAATGTCTTCATGTGATTTTCTGAGTAACTGCAAAATATCTCTTGCTCTTAATTTCCCCTTGATTCCCAGACTGGGTGTTTCTTTAAAGTGGCCACTTGTACTGAGACTGAGTTACACAGTGGCACAACTTTGGGTGGCATGCACTTCAGCTGGGTACTCCCAATTTCCTTGCTTATGGGATTTGAGGATTAAAGTGAGCACAGGTGGTATAATTCCAATGTGTGGGTAAAGAGAGAAAATCGGAAACTGTAATCATCAACTACTTAGGTGTGATTCAATTAGTGTTCCTGGTAGGATGAGTTAATTAGATTTTTTCTTAATTTGTCCAGTGTCAATGTTCATCTCTTGGTATTGGTCAGAGCATAAAAATAGTGACAGCCAAAAATTGTGACAGCGAATGCACACTATTTATACTCCCAGCTACCCCTTAGCTATTAGGAAGGCAGAAATCTTCTCCTACAATCCTAATCCCCAATCAGAGATGACCTCCTTTCTCCCATTTGCAAAGTCTTGGGATCTTGTGGTGTTCTACACCTGCTATAACAAACCTCCCAGAGTTTTTTCTAAGTCTGCCCACATAAACCCACATTCAAGCATCATCTCCATCCTTCTTCCCTCAATGGTCTATTCATTGCCTTGTTTTCATTGTGCATTCATTGCAGAATGAACCTTCTGCCCCTGGACAAGTGGAATGAATCTGGAAAGTGTTTTCCTATGTAGACTTGGAAATAATACAATGTATTCTGCATCATCCCCCAAAGTTAATAGTCTTTTGAGAAGACAACATTTTAAATATAAACTTTAGCCAAGTTTTAGCAATGACAAGTTGTGCTGCAATGAAAATAGTTGTGCTGGTGGCTTTAGTGTGGTCTTTCTTGTAGTCTTTTGAGTAGATGCCCAAAAGTGGGGCTGCCGGATCGTAGGGGAGCTCTATGTTTAGCCTTCTTAGGAACCTCCACACTGCTTTCCAGAGGGGTTGAACAAGTTTGCATTCCCACCAACAATGTAGTCGGGTTCCTTTTTGGCCACATCCTCTCCAGAATTTGTAATTATTGAATTTCCTGATAATAGACATTCTTACTGGGTTGAGGTGGAATCTCAATATTGTTTTGATTTGCATTTCTTTTATGGCCAGTGATGTCGAGCATTTTTTCATGTGACTCTTGGCCATTCTCATTTCCTCTTCAGAGAAGTCTCTTTTTAAGTCTTTAGCCCATTTGTTGAGAGCGCTGTTGGTTCTTTGATTATTTGTTTTGGAGGAATTTAACTTTTTGAGTTCTGTGTCTATTTTAGATACCAGACCTTTGTCTGGTCTGTTGTATGGCTGGTAAAGATCTTCAACCAAGATGCCCCTCAGCAGAAGAGTGGATCAGGAAAATGTGGTACATATACACAATGGAATTTTATGTGTCTATCAGAAAGAATGGCATTGCCCATTCGTAAAGAAACTGAAGGACTCAGAAAAAATCATACTAAGTGAAGTGACTCAGACCCAAAGAAACATAAACCCTATGGTGTCCCGCATAGGGAATAGCTAGTACAGGAATAGGCTAGTCATGGTAGAAGATCAAAATACTCCAATAGCTACACCCATATGATCACATAAGAAGATGCCAAGTGAACTCCACATAAGAGGTATACCACTGTTGTAATTATTTTCAACATGCCATGTGAACTCCTACTATTTTTTTCTCTTTTTCCTTGTCTGTTTGTTTGACTGATTGATTTGTTTAGTTTTGTTTCTCTTGTACTCCCTTCCTGTGGCTGAACACTCACTACCATTGTATCATATCTGAGTACTCTGGATACTGTTTATATGGGTATTCGAACTGGGGAAGGGAGAGGGAATACAAAAATTGAGAGACAAAGAACAAAAAGACAAACCATTCAAAAAGGAACACTTACAAAACCATTTGGTGTAAACCAACTCTTAGGGGGAGAGGGAGAGGGGAAGAGGGAGGAGGTAACAAGAACAAGAAAAGTATTCACTGCCTTTCATATGAATCTGTAACCCCTCAGTATCACACTTTGACAATAAAGAAAAAAATAAAACAAATACTTTAGCCAACAGGAAAAGGTATTGGGAGATATGTGCACTTGGTCAGCCACCATGAGAGAGAATAAAGAAAAGTAAATACCTTTACTTCCTTATGAAGTGATCTGTATAGCCTTCAGTGGGTCTGTGAAATAGATTTGTCACCAAATTCATATCTGTTTCCTTGACAATGATAGACAGCAGAAGTAGGGAGCTACACTCTGATTTATTCATGCATTAATGTGTATTTCTTTAGTACTTCAAGTATTAGAAATTATGCTAGGTTATCTGCTTGGTATCAGTCTATGTTTAAACTGAAAGTTAAAAACAACAACACTTAAGTAAGGAAACTATTTCTTAGCTGGTTCTCATAGTTTCCTATTTGAAAATCAGTCAAGCATGAAGGTCAAGTCCAAAGATCATAGATAAAGGCTTCAGGAAAGAAAGGGGTTACATTCATAGTAATACTCCTGACCTTCATTTATAGTGCACATACCAGGTGTTTGTTATAATTTGAATATCCCTGCAAAGATGAGATGCATGAATCACCCAGCAATCTCATCACAATGGTATTAAAACAAGGAATTTGATCTTGATGGATTCTCCTAGATTAAATTGAATCACTTTCATTCTATCATCCTCCTTTCCAAAGAAAGAGTTTTATTTTTCAGAAATTAGATGGCTTCTTATACATCATGTACAGATAGTATTAAACTTTATCTCTTTGTAATTAGCATTCATGTGTAGAGAAAATAATTAGATTACAGTACTAGCCATGTTTATACTTAAAGAAAGTACAGGACCAAAATGCTGATTACTTCAATGATTTTGATTAATTGACTATAAATCATCCTCCTGCACTACAATAGACACAACACAACAGATCCTCACCTCATGTCTGCAATTGCAGTTGAGCCTATGTGAGCTTCACTTGTCACCAAGAATGGGTGAAGGGTCACTCAGCTTTCCAGATCCACTCATGAAAAACATTTCAGGCTGTCACAAAAAGAAGCCTCACAAAGGTGAAAAATATGGCAAGGATTTATTTTAGTATAACATAGATAAGGTAGAGAGAAATGGGAAAAGAAATAGGTTTTTCTAGTTTCTCATGCAGGAGATGAGAGTTAAAGACTTAAAGTGTTAACATGGACTCTATGGTCTCCCTCATAGGGAATAATTAGCACTGATTTAGGCTAGTCACAGCAGAGGATCACAAGAGCCCAATAGCTATGCCCTTAGGAACGCATAAAATGATGCTAAGTGAAATGAACTCCATGTTATAGAAACGACTGTTATATCACTGTTGGAATTACTTTCAACATGCCAAATGAAATCATAGCTTCTATTATTGATGATCCTCTTGTATCCCCTTCCTGTGGTTGTACCTGCACTATCTCTGTATCTTATCTGAGTACATATATACCGTGTATACTGGTATTAGAACTAGGAAACTGAAAGGGAATACCAAAATTGAGAGACACAGCATCAAAAGACAAAGGACTACAAAAGCAATACTTGCAAAACTGTTTACTGTAAGTCAACTGAGCAACTCATGGGGGGTGGGGAAGGGAAAGGGGGAGGAAGGAGGGGGGAATGAGGGAGGAGATAACAAACAGAAACTGTAACCACTCTGTACATCAGTTTGACAATAAAAATTAAAAAAAAGACAAAGTGTTGATTTTTAAGTGTTGCTTCTTATCTGCATACTTTATAACTTTTGATTAGGGAAAATATATGTAGTCATATCCTAGAAACACATTATCTGTAGATACTAGTTCTGGGTAGGTAAGATGAAAGATGCCTACTCAAAACTCAGCATTTAGGACTCTTTTTTTTTTATTGTCAAAGTGATGTACAGAGAGGTTACAGTTTCATATGTTTGGCCTTGGGTACATTTCTTGTACTCTTTGTTACCTCCTCCCCCTTTCCTTCTTCCCCATGAGTTGTTCTGTTGGTTTACACCAAATGCTTTTGCAAGTATTGCTTTTGGAGTTGTTTGTCTTTTTATCCTTTGTCTCTCGATTTTGATATTCCCTTTCCCTTCCCTAGTTCTAATACTAGTATATACGGTATCCAGGGTACTCAGATGAGATACAGTGATAGTGCAGGAACAACCACAGGAAGGGGATACAAGAGGATCATCAACAATAGAAGCTATGGTTTCACATGGGATGTTGAAAGTGATTACAGCCATGATATAACAGTCGTTTCTAAAACATGGAGTTCATTTCACTTAGCATCATCTTATGTGTTCATAGTAACTTGCCGAAACCTGTGCTAATTATTCCCTATAAGGGAGACCATAGAGTCCATGTAGGCAAGACTTTAGTTATTTCTGTCCTAACCTATTTATGAGGAGTTTCTAGTCTTTTACCATTGCAAAAGAGAGGGCACATTTAGGCAGTCCCTCTTATGTTTTGTTTATTTTTATAACTTATCATGTAAAAGGAATATGGTAGGAGTTGAACTTAATACATTTTTCAGTGTATTTCCTAATTTCAACCTTTGAGTCTGGCCCTTTAGCTATTTAAAATAATACGATTTTCCTGTCCACTCATCTATGCATGCTACCATATATGTGTATGTGTACATGTGTGTGTGTATGTGTGTGTATGTAAGTATGTATGTTTAATCTTCTTTTTGTGACATCCTGAAATGCTTTTTATGAGTGAATCTGGAAAGCTGAGTGACCCTTCACCCATTCTTGGTGACAAGTGAAGCTCACATAGGCTCAACTGCAATTGCAGAAATGAGGTGAGGATCTGTTGTGTTGTGTCTATTGTAGTGTGGGAGGATGGTTTATAGTCAATTAATCAAAATCACTGAAGTAATTCTTTCCCTATGCATCAGCATTTTGGTCTTGTACTTCTTTAAAGAAGTAAAAATATGGCCAGTACTATAATCAAATTAATTACTAATTACTCTACACATGAATGCTAATTACAAAGAGATAAAGTTTAATACTATACATACATACATACATACATACATACATACATATACATACATACACTTGAACACTTATACATGTAGGGGTACTGATATAAGAGTTTGGACTTACCCTTTCAGAACTTCTTTTTACTTTTCAAACTCACCAGTCCAATCACATGTCACCATTAAGGTATGATATGCACATATGTACTGGAGCACTTACTAGCATTCAGCGAATGCTAGGAGCTATAATCAATTGAGCATTTACTATGTATCTAGAACTATGATAATTCTTCCATACATATTATTGCACAATAGTACTGTGAGTTTGGTGCACTGGTTGTAATTTTTATGTACTTGTAAATTTAGGATAGCAAGTTAGTAAGAAGATTCAGCTGGGAAGTAGCTGGTCTGAGTCAGAGAATCTGACTCTAAGTTCATGATTTCAACAAACTCTCATCATGGGTTTCAACATCCCATCCAAGGGATCTGTGGTATCACATTCATTGATATGGTGACAAGAGTGCGGGACAAGAAGACAGCAGACCACAAATGGGGGAATCTAACAGACTTCCAGGTGGACTTTTTCTTGTAGTCTGAAGAAACAAGACAAATATGCTCTGAGTCCTGTCCCTAAAGCTGAGCATGATAATTCCCAGGGCTGGGAAATATCTATCTTGTCCAAAGAAATATAGAAAGGTATCCAAGCAGAAGCTAGAAGTGAATGGCATGTCAGAAAGAAACTCCTTACAGAACCAAAGTAGACAAGAAAGACTTGGTGGAGAGAAAAGTTAGTTAGAGGGAATGTTAAAACTGACCCCTGCCATGCCATATATAACACCCATGGGTTTTATCTCCTCCAGTGCCTCCCACAGGTATATCTCTTTGGAGAGCATTTGTTTTTGTTTGTTTGTGCAGTTCCTAGGGCTTGAACTCTGGGCCTGGTTGCTGTCCCTGAGCTTCTTTTTGTTCAAGTCTAGTGTTCTACCCCTGGAGCCACAGCTCCAGTTGTGGCTTTTTCTGAGTAATCTAATCAGATTATTAGTCATCCTGGGCAGAAAGAGTCTGTGGGACTCCATTTCCAGTTAATCAGCTAAAAGCTGGGTAAGAGGTAGCTCAAGTGGTAGAGCAACAACTGTAAGCAAGAAAGTTGAATGAAAAAGTACAAGGTCCTGACTTCAAGCCCTGTATCAATATCTATTGGTCTATCTATCTATCTATCTATCTATCTATCTATCTATCTATCTATCTATCTATCTATCCATCTATCTATCAGTAATCTATCTATTTATCATCTATCTGTCTAACTATCAATATATATTACTGAGGAAGGAAGGACATAAGCTCATCTTGAGAGTTGGTTAAGATTTCTGTTCGCTGAGTATTAGATGAATGGCTTTGACATGTACTGCTTTACAGCATGCATGATCTACTATTAAATTGTGTTGAAAAAATATCTGTGGAATCTGATTCCTTTTGTGATATACTTAGAGAGCAGAGAAAGTGCTTTGGGATCAACCTCAGCTAATTCCCCCAACACTGTATTTGTGCGCGCGCGCACACACACACACACACACACACACTCCCAAAACTACACAGTTTCAGAGAAAGAGCCACACAGAAAGCTCTATATTTGAATCCTAGATCCCAAAGCCATAGGACTTCGGCTGACAGAACTTCTCAGAAGACACAGTAGCCCTGCTGGGACACAACCCAGCACTGGAAGTCCAGGTATTTAGTTCCCTCACTTATAATAATTACAGTAATAACATTGTTGGGGATGAAAGGGCAAATGTGATCACAGAAACTAATTAGAGAACAATTAACAATGTAACGCTGCAATAAAAACTGTTTTATATGCAAGAGCTAGCCTAGAAATAATCACTAAGCCTGATCCAACTCTCTTAAGGGAAATATCTTCAAGGAAACAAAGATAATTATTATGAACACTGGCCTAGAAAATGTGGCTTTGAGAAGTCTTCAAGTACCAAATGGTCTTTTGATGCCTTGATGGACTGTGGGGTTTGTCCAAGTTAATGTCCTTGTCTTGCTATTATTTAATTGAGACCTGAATTAGCTTTGCCTTACCTTTTTATCTTTAATGATACTATTCCAGTTTCATTTGGCTGGGTAAAGCCCACTTTTTAAGAAAATTCTTTCTCATATCTGATACATGTGGGAGAGTACATGAGTTTGCACTGCCCATTTTCTAGAACTCAAACATCCAAAAACAAATGCAGTTCACACATTTCCTTCCACAGTTGAAACACTCCGGTTGATCTGACTCATAAATAGAGAAAATAGAGCTGTTGCAATAGGAAAGGCATTCAAGCACATCTACTCAGGAAGCAGAGGATCATGACTTCAAGGCCAGCCCAAGCAAAGTTAGGGAGACTGTATCTAAAAAACATAAGTAAAAAAATAATAAAAGGAGTTAGGTTTTTACCTCAAGTGGTCAATAACCTAGTGCTCAATTTCCTGCCTAGCTTTCCTAAGGACCTGGAGTGTGAGTGAGATGGAGAATGGAGAAAACCCAGAGAAAGAATGGAGGGAGAGGGAAGGAGGGAAGGAGGGAGGGAGGGAGAGAGAGAGAGAGACAGAGACAGAAACAGAGAGATACAGAGACAGAGAGAGAGGAGAGAGAGACACAGAGAGAGACACAGAGAGAGAGACAGAGAGAGAAAGAGAGAGAGAACACATGAAGAAGAGAGAATAAGGATATTTTATCTTTCTCTTTTTCTTACTTCTAACCAGAGTTTGTCTGGCTAAGATGTCTGGAACAGGGATTATCTTTCTAACAGCTAGAAAGAAGCAGCAATTAAAAAGGGAAGGATCCTCAGAAACTCAAAGTTGAAGCCTTCATGGGCGTGTACCTGAAGTGGACATCTCTTGCCTTCCTGTGCAAGCCACACTTTCAGACAATCTTTCAGACAATTCCCAGCCAATCTGTATTGTCCTCATTGGCCTAAGTTGTCTTCAAATCTCACAACAGGTTGTTATGTCTAATAAGATCCATTTCAAGGCAAGATACACCATAATGATAGATAGATGAAAAAAAGTGCATTTTGTTATTCACAGCTCTGAAGAGAAACAGGTCTCCAGCCAGGGACATTTAGGGAGCTGTACACAGGATAAATTAGTTGAGCACTGGGGTTTTAGGAGCCACTTACGTGTGGAAATAAGGTGGCCTAGCTGAGTTTCCCACACTCTCTGCAGACTAGCTAGTTAATCATTTTCCTACTGGAGAGTAGATGCTGCCTTTCTTTTCTGGTACCTACCCCAGAGTGATAGGGGCTAGAATGGAAGAGTTGGGAGAATCCCATAATGGAAGTGGTTTAGGCATGTACTTGACTGGTTGCATAAGAAGGGCTACTTAGATGTTTGTGTGGGTAGTCATAAAGTGAGAAGGAGGTAGGTAAATGAAAAGAGGAAAGGGCACCAGTCATAAAATTTAATGTTTTTCTTCTATGAGACTAGGAAAAATTGAAGGGATGGGTAGGGTTGAGAAGGATAAGGGACTAATGATGAAAGGGGTGATAACTGATCAAGATGATCAAGATGCACGCACTCATAAAGGGACATGCTGAATGTAATCCCTTTGTATAACTAAACATAATAAAGAGCATGATCTAAAAAGAGAAATAAAAAAGAATGGGTAAATAGTAATGACAGCACAAATAAAAAATTGAAACAAAAATGAACATATATATGTATATGTGTGTATAATATATATATATATATATATATATATAGAGAGAGAGAGAGAGAGAGAGCCTATTGGTGGCTTATTCCTATAATCCTGGCTACTTAGGAGGCTGAGATCTGAGGGTCTCAGTTTGTAGCTAGGCTGGGCAGGAAAGTCTATGAGACTCTTATCTCCAATTAACCACCAGAAAACCAGAAATTGTGCTATATTTCAAAGTAGTAGAAAGCTAGCCTTGAACAAAAAGGGGCTTATGAATAGCACCCAGGCCCCAGGTTGAAGGTCCACAACAGACAAAAACAACCACAACAAAACACATACACACGCACGCACACACACTCACTCGCGCACACACACACACACACACACACACACACACACACACACACACCACACACCCCACTGGATTAATCTAATCACCAAGCTTCTCAGGCCACTATGGGAATGATTTTTTTCCTACACTTCTAGTAGCCATAGGCATTCCCAGGAAATTCTGAAAGGTCTTGGTCCCCAAACACACACTACATCCACATAGCAATTGCTTTTCAGGGAAGACTCTTTTTTGGTTAGTCAGCATTTTTCCTGTCAACTCCCAAGTATGTCAGGAGTTCAACACAGGGGAAAACAAGGTTAGAGATGCCGATACCACCCAACAAAGAAACAGCACGAAGCTCAACAGCCACACAAGGACAGGTAAAATAGCTACATGAAGCTACCACCCTTCAACAAGTTGCAAATCCCTGGCTTTCAGGAACTGCTTTAGAAAGCTAGCTTCTGAAACATAAAGGATGGTCTCATTTTTATTGGAAGATTAAGATATAAGTTCAAAACCTCCTAAAATCTCCCCTAGGTGCAGACACAGAGCAGAGAAAATGCTTCAAAAAAGAAGGGCACTCACTGATCTTTGAGAAATAGGAATCAGTGTATAAAGGGAAGAAAAATAAAGGCTGATTTCTCCCAAAGCTTCCTAAGGCTCAGATCTTATAGACTGTGAGGTTACCTTTTCAAAACCATTTTAAAGACATGTTCCCTTGGAATAATCATTCAAATTCAGTCTGCCTGAAAAGCAAAGTGGTGCAAACTCTATCTTCAGAGATACTAAGAACACTTACTTCCCTCATCTTCAAATGCTATCTCTGAATTCATATGTACTACTAATACACACACACACACACACACACACACACACACACACACACACACACAGCATCTAAACTTCTTACTTTAAGTAGCTTAGAAAAGATAGTCATTCTTCTAGGTAAATCAAACAGGAAACATGTGTTGAGTACAGTGCTCAAAGTGCATGGTATCATGCTAGCAATGGAACTAAGCTCCCTAAACAATCAGTGGGCAGCCAGTATGTGATCCGCAGTTACATCAGGATTGTGCTTCACAGGCAGTCCCCCTACATGATTCTCTGGATTCTTCTGTTGGTCCTGTGTCCTTATCACATTTAGCACAGTCAACCATTGCCTCTTGTATTGACTATAGGAATTTGGTAAAATGTCTTGATTTGGTGGCATATAGGGAAGTGAATCTCTCTTCCTACCACCCTTTAATTATGGCAATTGTGATATTAGTATATGTGACATGAAATAAGAAAGGATGATAGCTTCCCACTCTTGCCTAGAAAGAGGAATTAGAATCCCCTGTGTGACCACAGGTTGACATTAATGATGATTATATAGAATAATAATTTGTTTAGGTATTTATAAGGACCAAATAGAGAAGCTTGCTACATAAATATTTTTTGTATTTATGTATTAGTTCATCTATTGGGCATACCTTGAACATAATGTTACATTTATAGGCAACAATATTTAGCAATTTCTCTTTTGATATTGAGCAAGTAATAATAAACGTGATGTGGAATATGAGAAAAAACAACAACAAAGTGAGAAGGAAATACTATACTTCTAAATGGATGTTATTTGCAGAAACAATGAACATCAAAATTTACTGGAAGTTTAAAGACAAGGGAAGGGAACTTGCAGAAAACATAGTAACAGGTTCTAAACATTTTGATAAGCAGTTAGGACTATTTGACATGGCTTCTCTAAATTTCAGAAATTGTCAGTTGGTATGTGCAAATTAGTGTATGTGCCACTGTTCAAACAAACCTAGATCATTTCCATTTTCTTTTCTACTTAAATTTGGGTATGTTAAAGAATAATATTTCATTATGTATTTCTATTTCTGGAGACTTGGTACACAATTTTAAATAAATACAGAAATTAGTCTTGTTAGTAGTTTGACAAGTGACTCTGAAAGTGGATTCAGAGTCTTGGACAATAATCCACATGCTCTGGATGTGGTTATGTAAAATATAACATATGGTGAAAAACTTAAAAAACTAGAGTTTACAGTTGTGTGTGTGTATGTATGTATGTATTTTTAGTTTTTAAAGTAGAGTCACATTATGTAGTCCATGCTAGCCTCAAATGTGTGATCTTCCTTTCTCACCCTTCTAAATGCTGAGATTCTAGACATGCAAGAACATAGGCCACTATTGTAACATGTATAACAATTCTTAGGTGGGGTTTTTAACTTCCACTTCCTGAAAGGGGGACAAGAAATAGTCTTTAGGGAAATAGTCTATAGACGTAGTTGAAAACCAAGAATAACCACAGCAAGCCATAGTGACTTGAAACATCTTGATGGCCAGGACAATCATGTTGGTCTACTGAAGGTGACCTGGGCTTCCATCTAGCCCTGAAACAAGTGAACTATGGAATTTCCACCTGATCTTTTGTAATTTTCTTAATTATAATGTGGATGTGATAGCAGCAGTCATGTATGGATGTATGGATGGGTAGATGGATAGATAGATAGATAGATAGATAGATAGATAGATAAAGTAGGCGGGCAGGCAGACAGAGAGACAGACAGACAGATATTCCCTGGGGAATTTCACAGATTTCTGTACTTGGACCATACTGTGATGTGAAATGTCACTTGACTTCCTTCAACAGTGTGTCTGTCATGTACACATACATGCCCATGTCTATTGCATGCAGAAAAGATAATATATGTATGTACATGTATATAGTGGCAATGAACATTATTATTACTGCTCTTTGAATATTCTTGAATAGACAAGAAGGATGGTCAGTCCCACTTTGGTATAGTTTTGACTGAAATGGAAACTTGGAAATCAACTTGGCTCTAAGAGACATAATGGAATCAATGTAGACCCCGTATCCACATGGCTCCAGCATTGCAGCAGTGATCAGAGATACTGTCCAAATGCTGAATTTACCAACTCCTCATCTGCATACAAATGCTATTGAAATGTCAAGACGTCATCTTATTATGTTAGATATCCACCAGCCTTAAGTTGGGAAGTCTTCAATTTTATAGCTACACAAATCATTGTGCTAGTGCCTTGGGGATGCTGCATATTTGTCAAAGATACTAGATCTCCATTGGAAAGCACCAAGAGCTAACATCAAAAGAGCCTGTAGATAGCATGATGCAAAAATATCAATAAAAGGACTTCTGTCACCCTTTGTCCAGAATATCTGTTCCCAGATTTGGAGTGCTTCTAAGCACAAAGAAATCAAATGACAAAGGACTGAAGTGATGGATGTATCTATTATCCTGATATGCTCATTACACATAGTATTCATGTATTAAAATATCACATTGTAACCTATAAATATGCACAGCTATTATATATTAATTAAAACATTAAATATGCTTGCCAATATAAAATTTCTTTTCAAATCAGTATGTAAAAAAACATTTTTTTTTGTATTTGTACATATCACCTTGAAGTGAAAGGGAGTGCGGGATGACAATTTGCCCTTCTGCTATAAAATTCTGACTGACACAATGTTCAGCTATCTACTTGAAAAATACCCTAAAAATATAAAGGTCAAAAGGAGAGTATGAAAAAGAATGCTGTTTGTATACTAGGAAGGGACAAATGTCAGGAGACATTTGTAGGAGCTTCACATAGCAGTGAGAGGAGTCTAGATTTAGATGGAGAAAGTCTGCCTACTCCATCAGATTCTTACAGGGGCTGATGAGCCCAATGAGCTATTTAATTTCAGTTTCATATAATTTAGCAAAATTAAGTGATTATACATACTCAGTAAATTTTATACTTATAATAAGCTCAATATATGTGTATAATAAATATACACTTATATTTACCCAGAACCTGCCTCTAGGGACTTTCATGGTTAGGAAGGGAGCACTACATACAAACAGCCCATCAAATGTGATGGTATGAGACTTGTAGAGGGAAATAGAGGATGTAAGAGCACAGAGGAGGGGAAAGATAGGAGGAGGTGTTTTTCAAGTGTGAGTCAAGACAGTATCTGAGAAGACTTCATGGAACAGCATACAGAAGCAGGAAAAAAGGTCTTATCAGCTCAAGCACAGAGCTGAAAGCAATAGAATGGTACAATGGCTAAGATAACTAGTAATCAAAGTTCATCTTTCAAAACAGCCTTTTCTCATTGCTGGATATGCAAATTCAGTGATCAGGGAAGCTTTCTAGCCTTATTTCCTCCTTTTAAGATAACTATTAACAGTTTCTATTTTTGAGATGATTTTAAATATTGAAGATCAAAGGCCTGTGTATATTAAACATTACAGTATATTAACTCTCCTGTTTATTATGAAGATGAGGAAGACAAAGAAGAATGAGGAGGAGGATGAGCAGGAGAAAGTAGAAGAGAAGGAGGTAGAAGAGAAGGAGGAGGGGTCCAGAATTCAATTAGACATCCACAAAGGCAAAGCATGGTTGACTATGATGTATTTGGGAGCTAGACAGGAAAGAAGTACTTGGAAAGGTGATTTTTTAAAGAATAGGACTGTACCAGTTGCTTGAAGCTGATATGACAAATAATAATGAACTGGATGACATAAAATACATCAGTATGTTCCAGCCTTTTCTGTTTTAGAGGTTCGAAGCTGAAACTCAAAGTAGTCAGGGTTGTGTTTCCTCCAAAGTCTCTGGAGAAGTCTGTCCCTTGACTTTCTTTCCTTCTAGTCAATATTTTTGGCTTTTTGTGACATGGAGGCACCATCTGCCTTTGTGTTCACATGCCAGTCTTCTTGCCACATCTCATCCAGGCCTTGATTTTGAAACACCTTCCTGTAAGGATTTTACTTATATTGAATTTAGGAATACCCTAAACCTCCCTGAACTCATTTTAACTTGATTGCATCGTGAAAGACCCCATCTCCAAGTTCCAAATAAAGTTACACATCCATGTTTAGGGTAAGATTGCAATTTGGTGTCTGAATGTCTTGTTCAGATCCAGAAGCCTTGATAGTAGATGCATTGCTTCTGCCTTGTGGCCTTCCCTTAATTTTCTTGGCTCCATTCCAGGAGTGAACAAAGCAACTGGGTATGATAGTGAGACTCTTAGGATATTTCCAGCCTGGGAAATATATTTAGATATTTAACTGCTATTTGTGAATAAGGTGAATGCAAAAGAACATTATACTGAGTAGAAATTTCTTGTCCAAATTGTGAACAGGTGACAAAGCAAGGTATGATAGGGAGGACAATTAGTGGGCGAGGCTGATCCTGGAAAAGCACAACACAGGGCCCCATTTACTGATGGTATTCCCCTTACCATTGCTCAGTGTGTTCTCTTAATTTCTCATGGCATTCTCAGCCTGATTATGATTTACATAAAGCTTAGATCACAGCTATCCCTGCTAATTGTAGCATCCTTGCATAGTTATCTCCTAAAGCACTTCCCTCTATGGGAACTGTTGCTATACTCTTAATAAGAGACACTGAAAGCTCTCAGAGTCTTGATAAGCTACAAGAGGTATTTTATGGATAAGGTGGGAATAGGTAATAGTATTTTATCCATGCTGCCTTCCAAATTACTTTCAGATGATTCCACAATGTAACTTTTCCTATTTCCTTTTTTAAAAATAGCTTTCATGTAAAGGTGATGAACATGGGTTTACAGTTACCTAAGTTAGGTAATGAGTACATTTCTTTTTAAACACTGTTATCCCTTCCCTTATTTTCTTCTGCCACCCCCTCAAGTTGTATAGTTCATTTCCAACATAGTGTCTAGTGAGTATCATTGCTGCATTAGTTCATTCTTTGTCCTGCTATTTTTGTGATTCCTTTTCCCTTCCATGAATCATATAAACTTATATACAAGACAAAAGATACAGAAAACTAAAACAGAAAAAAGACAAATAACAGCATACAGGACATATTAAGCACCTCTTGTTTCCAATGCTTGGAGTTCAATACGCTTCATTATATGCACTTAGCAACTGGGCTATTGAGACCACCTGTTAAGAATATCATCGATTTCAGGGCTGGGTTTGGTAGTATACCTCATGGGGTAGTAGAATCACAAGGATTTCAAGCCCAAAGCCAGCCTGGGCCACATAGTAGTGAGACTTGATCTCAGAAAAAATAAAATCCAAACAAAAACAATTACACACACACACACATTTAATGGTTTGAGCACAATTATCACATTACTCTTAGTACTTCTATTTGAGAAATGAGTTTCTTCGCTTCTGTGGACTGGAGAATTCCTCAGAAGCTACAAAATATAACATGACCCAGGAAGAGATGATGCTAGCCCTCTTTATGAAACAGTTTCATGTGTGTAGATTGTGTATAGTGATGAATGAATTGGTGGTCACAGTCACATTTCTCTGCAATGCAACGTGAGTTTTCCAGTCTATGTGAATGAGTCTTGGTGCCCATCCCTACTTGTGTCTGGAGAAGATGAAGCCCCAACCAGTGTCCTCATTGAGGAAAGAAAAGGTAAAAAGAAAAAACAGAGTAGGTGGGGCAGGGCAAAGAAATTGAAAATGCAGAGGGACACAGAGTGGCAGGTGATATCAGCAGAACTAGACTCTTGGCATGTTAGCAAAGTTACCTCAAGTTTCCAATTGGTGGTCACAGCAAAAGTCCAAGAGAGAAGAATCCTTCAAAAAGGCATAGTGGACAGCAAAGGTCATGCAAAGTGGCCATCACAGAAGGAATTCAAAGGGCTCTAGATCATAAAGTCTCGGTGCAGGTTCTATATCCTAATGCTTATCTCCTAAGAAATCTTGAAACTGAAATTACCTCTGTTCAGGGAGGTACAACAAAGAGCCACTCTGGACATGGACCAAACACATATGCAAACCTGGGAATTAGGGCTCATCACAAAAGTCTTATCCAACATTAAAAGGGAATTAGAACCTGTGGTTCATAGTTTTGGGAAATGATTCCAATTGGCACTTCTTTGAAGTACTTTACTAGTGGGAATTCAAGTCTCTCTTTACCTCTGTGACATCCATTTATCATAGTATGCCTTGGTAAATACTTAAACTACTCTTCTCAAATCATTCACCCACACATTCTACCTGTTAGCTAACATCTAACAGGACCCAACTTGTCTACATGTTGTTCACATCTTCTATGTCCTTTAAAGGCCCTGTGTTGAAGGCTTGATTCTGTGCTTGTCAGGTACTAGTGAGATCATCGAGAGATAGGAGATGTTTAGATCATTGGGAATCCAGGCTAAGAAAGGATTCGATGCTCCAGTCTTCTACTCTTTCTCTTTCTCATTCTCTCCAGTAATAATGTTAGTCATATTGTCCCATTACACACTCTGCCATGGCAGGCTGCCTGTATCAAACCATCAGAGCCAACAGATTATAGAATGAAACCTTTAAAACTGAGCCCAATGTAACATTTTCATTATATAAAGTGATTATCTCAGGTTTTTTATGGTAATGGAGAGGATTAGTGCACTACTATAATTAGGAGAGCCTGGGAAACAGAATTGAAATACCTTCTTTTATGGGCTTTTTCATAAGATACTTTAGGATATGAGTCTGGCATTTTCTGTAACTTCTTCCTTCCTCTTTCTCTTCATCTTCTGTCACCATATACAGATAGTTTTAACTCAAAATTAAAAATAAAAAAAACAACTAATTCAAGGGAGGCATGGAACATGGCGGAGGAGCACCAGATTCCTATCTAAGCTCCCTCCAAGAACCCAGTTTTACTACTCCAGAGAAACTTTCACTCCTAGAAAGACAGCTCAAAGTAAGTTATAACAGAACAGGGATTCTGGCCAGAAAAGAAAAAATCAAGGCAGCTGGCTTGAGAAAACAGATTTGAGCTCCGTGTGGTTTCCCTCCACCACACTGGTGGAGCACCCAGCACTCCACTCACCTACAGCCCACATCGGTGGCGACGAGGAGAGAAATCCTTCAGATGGGTGGCAGACAGACTCAGATTGCATGCAGATCACAGAAAGGCTGAAATTCTAGAGAAAGCATGAGTACCCCACAAAAGACATTCTCACTCGTGCCCACAGAGCAGCATTTGGAAGGCAGCCCTTCCCCCACCACCAGAGTGAAATGCCATCTTTGACTCTGGCACAGACTGGGCCAGAGCAGACTGAAAATAAAACGGGCCAGGGGAAAGTGAGGATGAAGGGGCCATCTTTGAAAAGAGCAAGAGAAACTGAACAGTGAACTCCATCTCTGCCCAGGGGAAGGTCTCCCCACCCAAGTGGAAGGATCTTTCCCAGCCTCGGCTCTCAGACTCAGGTAAACTCAGCCTGAGGTGCCCTGTCCCGCTGCTGCTGCTGCTGCTGCTGCTGCTGCTGCTGCTGCTGCTGCTGCTGCTGCAACAGTACAGCCCATGGGCCAGAATTTCTAAAAATCAAGCCAAAGCAGTGATGAGCAGATACTGGGGGCATGAAAGAAACAAACAAGGAGAATCAATGGTTTCTGAGACTGATCAACATCCCCCAGTTACAGAGGGCACCCAACTCCTACCAGCAAGCCGCAGTGAACCACACAGCCAGCTCCATCCACCCAGGAGAAGGTCTCCCCTCCCAGGTGGGAGGAATTTCCCTGGGGTGAGTGGCTTTCAACCTCAGGTAAACACAGCCAGAGGTGCCCTGTCCCATTGTCACTGCAGCACAGCCCTAGGTAGAAGCTGAAAGCGGTGGCCCCACAGTAGACAGGAGGACCAACAGTTCCTGAAACTGTTCAGCATCCCCAGTTACAGAAGGCACCCAAGTCCTACCTGAAAGATGTGCGCACCACACCGTGCTAGGATTTAACTAACCAGGGAGGAGGGTCAGAGCAGACCCACCCCCTGCAAATGGGAAAGCAAATCAAACCAGCCAAGCCATAGGAAAACAGACCATAGACCATCACAAGGAAACCAGAGCCTGGAAAAAAGCTACTCAAACAGGAAGACTCATTTTTCTCTTCGTTTGTTTTTGTTGTCTTTCATTTTCTCTTTTTTCTTTTCTAATTATTTTCTTTAAAATTATTTCCATTTGATTAATACCTTTGCTGTTTTTTGTTGACCCTCTGTCATATATCACTTTAATCTTGTTTTTTCTTCATATTCTACTCTTTTCCACCTTTCCATTTCAGTGAAACTAAATCAAAATGATCACCCCTTGTTCCTTTTACTCCATTCTGTTCACTATTCCTAACGTACCCTCCTAAATTTACTTCCAGGACCTCCTGACTCCATTGATTCCTGGTTACTGGCAGGTTACATCGAGAGTATCCTTGTTTATTCTGAGTGAGTCAAAGGGGTTTATAGAGCAATCCCATCAGTCCAAAAGAACCAAATATAGAACAAACTTGCTCATGGTTATAGCTGTATATAATTTAGCTACTGAATACAGAGCTCAGGGTTGGGTTTTATCTTAAAATTGTATTCTGTGGAGACCCTAAATATGCTTTTATATGCAAAAAAAGAGAGGGAAGTTACCTGTCTATGACTGTGAACCTTGAAGATCTATACAACAGGACTTGGTAAGGTTTGCTTTGGGTTTTAAATTGTGTTCACAAGTGCTTGTAGGTTGGCATTCCCAATCCAAATGGGCAGAAGAAACACAAGAAAGATGACAAATCAGAGAATCTCATCTCCCACTCAAAATGAGAAGGAAATAGAGCAGTCAATCCAAGACCTAGAGGAGAGTCCTCAAAATGATCTACAAACTCTGCTGCTAAAAGTGATAAATGAAAAATTTGATTCTCTTCAGACAAGTAATCTAGAGCATGAGGAGGCCAGCTGGAGATTAACATGTGAAGGCAATGAAGCCAAATGTAAATTAATAGGAGAATTCATGAATTCCACAAACAGAAATATAAATGAACTCAAATAGAAGGCAAAAGAAGCCTATGAAAAGATAACTACTCAGCTAAAATATTTGAGAGAAAGCACTCAGAAGCAAATTAGTGTAGTAAAGAAGTCCATGCAGGACCTAAGAGAAAATTATAGCAGAGAATTATAGCAGAGACATTGAAGCCATCAATAAAGACCAATCAAAAGTAAGGGAGATAAGAAACCAAGTAGCTAGCCTACAGAGAAGATGATGATACAGAGGATGAAATCTCAGGAATTGAAGATACCCTAGACTTTATGGAGAAAAAAAAACAAAAAAAATACAAAACCAATACAATAAGCAAAACCTATCACTTCAGGAGCTCCAACATACAATTGGGAAGCCCAATTTAAGGCTAATAGGTATTGAGGAAAACAGAGAAGGAAATTAATGGAATATGAAATTTGTTTAACAGAATACTAGCAGAGAACTCCCTAAATATCAATAAGGATAGGCCCATCCAGATACAAGAAGAATTTTGAACCCCAAACAGACCTGACCAGAATAGGACATCACATCCATACATTATAACCTGATCTGGATCTGTAGAGACTGAGGAAAGAATCCTTCAAGTTGTTAGGGAGAAGAAAACAATCACACATAAAGAAAACCAATCAGAATTACTCCAGATTTCTCAGCAGAGACCATGAAAGCAAGGAGAGCCTGGAATGAGGTATGTTACACCCTAAATAAAAATAACTACCAACCAAGAATACTGTACCAGCTAAGCTCTCATTCATAGCCGAAGGACAAATAGAAATCTTCCACAGCAAGGAAAAACTGAAACAATATATCTTCACCAAACTAGCATTACAGAAAATCCTCAAAGATTGGAAATCAATAAGATCACAATATTGGCAGAAAAATGAACACTAAATAGAAAAACAGGTTATTAGAGCAAGAATTTGGAAGACTCAGTCCTTAAAAAATAGATATAATGAAAGTAACTGACACCTCTCAATCCTAACTCTCAATATTAATGGACTTAACTCTCCAATTAAATGACATAGACTGAGAAGTTGCATCAAATATCAAGATCCATTTTGCTGATGCCTTCAACAGACATATCTTGCCAGCAAAAGCAAACATATTCTGAAACTGAAAGGCTGTATTAAAATCTACCAAGCAAAAGACCCCCATAAGCAGGCCAGAGTTTCAATTTATCACAAAAATTGACTTCAAATTAAAATCAGTAGGAAGAGATAAAGAAGGTTACTACATACTAATAAAGGGAACTCTCCTACAGGAGGATGTAACCATCTTAAACATCTATACACTAAATACTGGAGCACCGAACTTCATCAAACAAATACCACGGACTCTAAAAACACACAAAGATCCAAACACATTGATTGTTGGAGACTTGAACACACCACTGCTCCTCTGGATATATCAATATGCCCAAGGCTGAACAAAGAAACCTCAGAACTAAACAACTACATAGACCAACTAGACTTACCCGACATGTACAGAATATTCCACACAGCAACACCAGAATATACATTCTTCTTGGAAGCACATGGAACATTCTCAAAAGAGATCACATTTTAGGGAATAAAGAAAATGTGTACAAATTCACAAATATTGAAATCATTCCCTGCATTCTCTCAGACCACAATGGAATAAAATTGGAGCTTGACACTAAAAGCCACCAAAGAAAATCCTGCAACACATGGAGACTGAACAACACTTTACTGAACCACCAGTGGGTCATCTAGGAAATCAGAACAGAAATTAAAATGTTTATGGCACTTAAACAAGATGAGCACATAAAACACCAGCTCTTTTGGGACACAGCAAAGGCATAATCAGAGGAAAATTTATAGCTCTGAGTGCGTACATCAACAAACTGGAGAAATCTCAATTCAATAATTAATGAAATACCTTAAGGTCCTTGAAAAAGAGCAACAAGCCAAACCCGAAGCCAATAGTCAGAAGCAAATAATTAAAATTAAATCAGAATTAAATGACTTAGAGTCTAAAAAAGCCCATAGAAAGAATTTTTAAAAAAAGTTGGTTCTTTGAAAAAAATTAACAAAATTGACAGACCCCTAGCAAATCTTGTCGGGGTTTTTAGCCCCCCACGCTCCCCCGTACCTGCGGGAGAGATGGGGAAGGCACGCCCCGACCGGATGAGCCAAGAAAGGAAAGGGCCGACAGATCGCCCGCACCCAGCCCTCCCTCACTGGAGGACAATCAGACACGTCTGGGAGTCAAGTCGGTGCAAGATCTCGTTTATTGAGGGGAACACAAGTAACTAATATAAGGCACAGGAGCCAATCAGATCAAAGATCGGCAGGAAGGGGAGGGGTGTACATGCACCTATCTAGGGACTATAAGGGGAGGCATGAGCTGTCTGCAAGGGCAGAAGTGCCGGGGACCAATCCTAGAGGCGGCCAGATTTTTTGTCACAGCCCACAGAACTGCCTCTGGGTTCAGTGTCAGGAGCCATCTTAGCCACACGTGGCCCCAGGACTGAGAAACAGGTGGGGCCAGCTAGTTGACTTCCTCTTTCTGATCCAGGTGTGTCCCACAAAATCTGACCAAAAAACAAGGACAGCACACCCAAATAAACAAAATCATAGATGAAACTGGAAGCATCACCACAGAAACAACGAAGATTCACAATATAATAAGGGGATATTTTGCAAACTTATATGCTAATAAATTTGAAAACCTGGAAAAAATGGACAGATTCCTAGCAAAAATTGATGTGCCCAAACTTAACCAAGATTAAAACCAAATAAACAGACCCATATCCAGCAATGAAATAGACACCGCAATAAGAGATCTCCCAGCCAAGAAAAACCCAAGTTCAGATGGATTTACAGCAGAATTCTTTAAAGTCTTCAAAACAGAGCTCACACCAACATTCCTCAAAATCTTCAATGAAATTGAAAGTTGGCTACCAAACAAATTCTATGATGCCAGTAGAACCCTTATCTCAAAATCAGACAGGGACTCATCAAATAAAGAGGACTTTAGACCTATTTCTTTGATGAACTTGGATGCAAAACTTGCCAATAAAATTCTAGCCATTAGAATTCAACAAGTCATAAAAAAATCATACACTAAGATCAAACGGGGTTCATTCCAGGGATGCAAAGCTAGTTCAATATATGCAAGTCAATTAATATAATTCACCATGTCAATAAGACTAAGATCAAGAATCACATTATTATTTCTTTAGATGCAGAAAGAGCATTAGATAAAATCCAGCATCCATTTATGATGAAAGGTTTGGAGAAATTAGGATTCCAGTGAAAATTCCTAAATATAATAAAGGATGGTCTATGACAAACTTACAGCGAGTATTATACTTAATGACGAAAAGTTAAGGTCATTTCCTTTAAAACCAGGAGCAAGACAAGGATGCCCACTCTCTCCACTCCTCTTCAACGTAGTAGTAGAATTCCTAGCCAGAGCAATTGGGCAAGAGGCAGATATAAAGGGGATCCAAATATGGAAAGATGAAGTTAAACTCTCTCCTTGCAGATGACATAATCCTGTATTTAAAGAACCAAGTGCAAGTGTATGAATAAGTCCACCTACTGTATTGGGATATAAGACCAAATGAAACAGGCCCCAGGCAGGTGGGTTTGGACATCACATGCAACTGCACTGTACCACTTCTGGCTCCATAATATGGGCCAGATGGCTTGACTTTCAGCCTTCTCATTCTCTGTGGACATGGACAAACATGATCACAGCAATGATCACAAATGGAGACCTTCTTTTCCACAGGGATGCTTCCAGCCAATAGTTGAAGTGTTTTTTGAAGAAGCAAAGCAGGTTTCTGTAAAGGGTAAAGCATGTTACAGTTGGAATCCACATAAACCATGAAGCCTTCTGGAAAGCAGCTTTTTTCTGTGGGATTGTGGGTGTGGAGATTTAGAACTGACTGGGTAGGTCTTGTGGTCAGGCCTGGACAGGTAGAAGATGTATTGTTGGTCACTGTTCAAGTGCTCCAAGACCTCTGTGGGAACAAATACAGTCTCATCAGACCCTGGCCATGGTAGAAGCCACAGAGCCCCTATGGACTCAGATTCAGGGCATTTGGAAACTGGACTCTTTCAAAAGCATCCATTGAGTCTATCTGAATGGTGAGTAGGTACAATGACCTGTCAGCCTCATTGGTAGAATGACCATGGCTTCATTTCTACCATAGTGATGGTGGTGCCCAGGCTGCCCACATGGCTTTAAAACACGTCAACATGGAGAGACAAAGGGTAAAATGTGAACCAAAGCAACAGCAAAACTTACAAAACTATGCTGTAAACCAACTGTACAACTTGGTGTATGTGGGGGGGGGGAATTGGAGAGGGGGGAATGTGGGAGAAAAATGAGGGAGGATGTAACTAATTTGATACCATATGAAACTGTAACTGCTCTGTACATCATTCTGACAATAAATAAATGAATTAAAAAAATCCAAAATGAATATTCCAACTAATTATAAATAAAGTAAAAGCCTGACACCAGTGGCTCACACCTAGAATCAAGATTAGAAGCCAGCTGGGGCATACAAATTCTTGAGACTTTTATCTCCAATTAATCAGCAAAAAGCTGGAGGTGTGGCTCAAATTGCAGAGTACAGAAAGCTGTTGATTCAGGGCCTCATACTTAACCAGTAGGTGCTCTGCTGCTTGAACCAAACCCCTAGTCTTTTTTGGCATTAGTAATTTTCCAGGAAGGGTCTTGTACATTTTTTCCAGCTAGTCTCAGACAGCAGCTCTCCTACCTACACATTCTGCATTGCAGGATCAAATGACAGGTGTGCCCCACTACAGAGGTTCACTAACTTTTTGTCTATATTAGTCATGAATCATGACCTTCCTGATCTTCACCTCTCTGGTAACTTGCATAATCCAGTGGACCCTGCCTCCTATAAACCATTTGAAACCCTGTCAACACAATAAAATAGTAGCTTTTACAAAACAGCTATGGTCATTTACTTCCAGCTCTAAGGTTGTATCCTATGAGCCCCCACAGACTGGTACATGAGCACCAGCCTGCTTTCTTTTTACAGGGTTGTTTCCACTTCCTAACTTAGAGGCCCCACTACAGAAGGGTGATATGGCACTGACAAGTCAGCCCTAACAACCCAGACCACTATAAAAAGTTCAAGGGGCACTCTGCCCTCCTCCCATTCTGGGCAATTCTGTTAAGGAACCCAACTATGTCTGGCAATTTGAAATTATGGCAGATCCACAATAGCCTTTCTTTGCCTTCCTTCCTTCCTTCCTTCCTTCCTTCCTTCCTTCCTTCCTTCCTTCCTTCCTTCCTTCCTTCCTTCCTTCTCTCCTTCCTTCCTTTTATCCTCGCTTCTTCCCTTTCTTTCCTCTCTCCCTCCCTCTTTCTATATTTCTTTCTCCCTGTCCCTCTCCCTTTCCCTCTTCCCTGTCCCTCTCACTCTCCCTCTTCCTTCACTCTCTCCCTCTTCCTTTCCCTCTTTCTCTGTTTTTTTTTCCTCTCTTTCTCTCTGTGGCTCTAAAGTGAATATCTTGCAAATATCTCACATTTGTATCAGGACTTGTCTGAACTACAATCTTCCTATTTATGCTTCCCACATACAAGCTGGTACCTCACTTTCGGCTATAGATTAAAAAGAACTTCCAAATATTTTGCCTGGGCTGGTCTCAAATAGAATGCTCCCCATCTTGGCCTCCCAAGTAGCTAAGATTTCAGGCATGAGCCATCATTCCCACTGCCCTCTGGGCTTGCTGTGGGATGGGTTTAGCCTGTCTTGTTCACTGGTACATCTCGAGAGCTTAATATAGTGTGTGGCACATGGGAAGAATTATGAACAATGTTTTATTCTTTCACTGGTTCAAGCAGTGTGTCTAGGCTCTCACCAAGGTGCCAGCACCTTGCTGGTGCTGAAGAGGAAATAGGGTTGGTTGCAAGGTGCATCCTGACAGACAACTCCATTAACAAATGGAAATGAAAAGAATTCAGAGAATGCAGCAATTCCAATGCTAAGAAGAAGGTTGAATGGACTATGGGAAAGAGGTGCACAAAAGCTCTTGGCTGGTATGGTGTTTAGAGAACATTCTGAAAAGTTGGTGGCATTGTACTAGAGGCCCAAAGCACAAGCAGTACACTGCCAAAAGCAGTTGTGTGGAAAGAACATTTCAGTTGGAGAAAAGAGCAAATATGAGACTGAGTCCAGCCCACTCAACAGCCTTAAAAGAGCCTCAGGGTGGTTGATTAGAGCTCTAAGAAAGCAGACCAGTGAGTTGGGAACTGAGCCTGGACAGTCTCATTCTCATTGCTGGCAGTCCCTGTGCTCATACTTGGTATCTCGGAACCACTTTCCCATCCTCCCTCACTAGACGTTGCCATCTTCTCCCCAAGGGTAGTTGAGAAGTGGATGAGAAGTGTGTGTTTAGGGTTTGAGCTTGGGACCTCGTCCTAGCTAGGCTGTCACTCTACCACTTGAGCTATGCGGCCAGTCCTGAAAGGATGCATTCCCCTTGCAGAGCACAGTGCCCAGGCCACAGCAGCCACACACCAGTGGGCTGTGGTCCTAGGGAGAGGCTCCTATGGCCAAATAATTCATAAATTAATCCAACTTGATTTGATCTTGAGGAAAATCCCCACCTTTCTGCTATTAGCAATGATTTTTTCATTATACTAACTCTTATTTGTTAAGAAGGCTATTTAGTACTCCATCCCCCTCTACTGGTAGGATCCCCACTGACTAGATCTTGCTAGGCTGCTGAGGCCTCTTTTCTCCTTGGAATCTGAGATACTGACATCCAGCCTAGAGCAAATCTAATAGAAATCTCCACACAGACTTACCATTGAAGGGCCCATGTAGAATTCCTTCAATGGTAGAAATGGGTCAGGTTTGTTTAGTTGAGGCAGTGTTTGGTAAAAATTCTGGATTGGTGATATCAGTAGTATTTCTGGGATGTGACCAGACTAGCTCCTGTCCATTCACTGTCAGATCCATGTCTGCTGCTCAAGGCTTCCTATTTTGTTCTATAAGCATCTGGCATCTTTCCAATAAGTGACTTTTTTGCTTTAATCATATTCACTTATACCAAGAAGTCTGACAGACCCAAGAAAGAGTCACAGGCTTCTGAAAGAGGCAACTTGAAAGATGTTTTTGCTAGACTTTGTCGATTAACTAAAAGCTGAGCACTCATACACAAAACCCAACATTGTGTCTGTGCCCTTTGATCCAAGCCATTGACTTACTATAGGAAGTAGAAGGGAAACCAATATTTCAACTTATCTACTTCTTAGAAATGCTGTATGGTTGCTTGGAAAGAGCTTCTTTTGCAAAATAAAGACTTTCTTCTGCTATGTAAGGAGCTATGCCACTCCAAAAATGTTTCTTGGACTTCATCTGCGAACTGGAAAGTTCATTAATTTATTAAGCATCTGTTAAGTACCTACTCTTTGCTCTGAATTTAGTAAGTAATAGTCATTATCTATATGGAGCTTAGATATTTGGTGTAAGAAAAAAATCTTATTTTAGTTGATATTTACAAGCTGTGAGAAGTGCTCTTGAAAACAGAGTAACTCATGGAGTTCTGATTTTCCCAAAGAGGTAAAATAAATTTTTCCAAGGGAGAAATATTTGTGCTAGGAAGTAAAAGACTGGTAATCAGGCTTGGGTAACAATTTTGATTGCAAGAATGTATGTACACCCAAGATTGTACATGTATGTTTGTCTGTTAAGAAGGGGAATTCAAGGAATAAAGAAGATCCAATGGAATAAGGGAGTGTTGGGTATTAAGGAACATGATTTCCACATAGAGAATAATGGCGGAAACAGTATCAAGTAAGTCTTTAACAGTTGCAGAATGTGAAGGCTAGGGCTATGAAAAGATATTGACAGTGAATAGATGAACCATTTCTTTCTTTTCTTTTATAATTTACTTTATTGTTTTATAGAGGTGATGTACAGAGAGATTACATTTACATGTGTCAGGTAATGAGTACATTTCCTTCTATACAGTATCACATGTTCTTCCATTGTCTCACAATCTTTCCCGCCCATCTCCACCCACTGCTTATATAGTTCACTTTCATCAATGTCCAGTGCACTCCATTGCTGCACTTTTTCACCCTTTCCCTTGAGTTCTGTGCCCTTTCCTCCACTCTCCCAAAGATAAACACTTGAATACGCATTATATAAGGCAAAGAACACAGAATCATCAGAAAAAGAGCAAAAAAATAAAAGCCTTTTCTTTTCATATCTTAGGGTTTCAATTCAGTATATCTATATTTATTATTTTATATAAATGGGAGGAGGCTCTTGGGCATTGTACCTTTGTGGTTGTCTCTTAAGGCAAACCTCTTTTGGTCTCACTGTGTGTGATTATATAGAATGCTGTGTAATTTGTCATGTCCCAGTGTGTTTTAGATCTAACTTAATGCATATCAGAGAGAATATGCACTGTTTGTCTCTCTTATCTAGGCTTATCTCACTTAACATTTGTTCTAGTTCCATCCATTTCCCTGGAAATGACACTATTTTACTTTTTCCGGCTGTGTAATACTCTGGTTTCTTTTCAGATCATATAAATCTTTCACCTTTTGCCAATGGCTGTGTAAATTGTATGTAGGTATCACATTTTTTGGATCTACTCTCTGTTTTGGGGCATTTGTCTCTTTCCATATCTTGACTATTGTGAATAGTGTGGCAGGTGTCCTTATCTTATCCTGTGAACCATTTTAGTTCTTATTTAAAAATTACACTGGTTGCTTTGGCTTAAATAGAAGGGAAGTGGAAAAAGACTCAATAGTGGAAAGACTATAGGAGCTCACTTCCATATCCATTCAAAAGATGGCCACAAAATGAAAATATTTGAAAGGAAAAATTACACAGAACTTGGTAATAACTTAAATGAGATGGGCGAAGATATAAAGATAATTCCACAGGTTTTATCTACATACATGGATAGAGTTAACATAAAGATCTTAAAAGTGGTGATGATGAGTTGGCCTTTCTGCTTGTTGATTATCACACCAATGAGATTCCCTAAGAGTGGTTGCTAGAGCACCTGGATATATGTTTCTATATCTGAGAAGGCTATAAGTAGATAAATATTTACAGGTCATATGAAAACGAAGTTATTTGAAGCCACTGGAATTGGAAATATTATAGAGGGAGAGATTGCAGTATGAAGATGGACTGAGCTCTAAGAAATTACAGCATTAAAAAAGGATAGTCAAGGTTGAAAAAGAATATAACATATTAGGAGGAAACCTAGGGAGTCTGTACCACAGAATCCAAGAAGGGGGGGGGGAGGTGTGGAGAACTAAATAGAAGATTTTAATGATAACAAGAGGTTAAAAAATAGGAAGACTGGGCACCATAGAAACGGGCACCGTAGCAAGAACCAACATCCTACAGACAATCACCAAATTTCAGGATATTGTTACCATGGAGAGTATGCACATATTCAATAAAGACATATTCAATAAAGACAATGCCAACATTTCAGGCTCATATCCAGGCAAAAGCTGAAGTGAATTTATCATGTAGTGCAATTTTATATTATGGTTCACTGCAATTTTTCAAATAATTTTATGATTCAAGTAATCACATTGGAATATCACACAAAAATTTCACCCAAATTGCAGACATGTAGTTTCTAACTTACAGATGAAGAAACTTTGTGTTCCATAAATTTTAAGTGATGTGTTAAATGCCACATTGCTCAAAGATCCAAGGCAAGTCTAAAACTCATTTTGATTTTAACTTTACTTTAGGGAGCAAGGGCGTATAGACTCTGGTGCCTAATTTACAATATGAAGATAAATCTTTTTAAAAGGAAAAAAATAAAACAATGCCACTCAAACTTTTACCTGAGGCTTTTCTGTCTTGGAAGACTGACCTCAAACTTATCATACAAGGTGATCTTATGGATTTTCAGAAGACCTTCTGCTCCAATAAAATGATTTTAAAGCACCCACTATCATTTGCCATTCCTTTCCCAGGGCCATAAGATTCCACCAGAAGAACATAATCTCAATATTGAAAGTTATTTTTAATAGTAACATGAGTAAACTACAGGGCAAGCAAAGGACAGTGCCAAGGATGAGAAGGGTGTCACTTAGTGAGAAAAAGACTTTGAAGTGCTGTAACTGCTAATTTCGATATCAGAAGGAGATCATAAACAGAGAAGTCCATTTATTGTATGTGTGATACTGAAAAAAAAAGTATTTCTATCTTTTCCTACCTTTTTTCCTTTGGGGTGTGTGTGTGTGTGTGTGTGTGTGTGTGTGAAAGGGGAGGGGGCTGAGGAAAAGACCAAGAGAGACAGCTAGTTAATGGTTGAAGATGACTCTGGATGCTTTTTTGCCCCTATATTTAGAAGTTATTAATGTGTTACTAAATATGCATATTTAGCACCTAATCTGACTACAAATAACAAAGTGTATACATTCCAGACAGGAATGAAGTTCTATAAACTGAGGCTGGAGAATGAGAAGTGGCAAGAAGCAATGATAATCCTAAGATAAGCACAAAAACCATCAGCCACAGCTGACAGAAATAGAAGATGGAGATGAGATCTGGATAAAATGCAAATGAACCCATCAGAACAAAACCAAGAAATCGCACAGAAAAGATTCTTGATAGCAAAAAACATAGTTCATTAAATACTCAGCAAATAACTATTGAGTGATTATTATTATTATTCAAAAGCTGAATGCATTGGGTATATTATTCATAGTTTCTTTTATTACTCACAACTTAGAAAAGCATAACGTATGATTTCTAGTGTATGATGAGTCTGTTGTTTATCAGATACTTGATGAGTGCTGGAGTTGGGAACCCAACTTAGTTATTCCTGACTTCAAACTCTGCTCTCATCCCTTTTCTAAACACACACACACACACACACACACACACGGAAATACAAGAACAAGAAAGAATAGAAAAATAAATAAGCAACTAATATGCAGTGTTATCAATATAATTGATTACTGACCAAGGAATATTTTTCATAGCTGTGGAATTTCCTAATTTCCTATTTCTGATAAGACCTGTCTCTGACCTTAGCCAGTTCAAAAGCAAAGCACATGGACAGACAAACATGAATGTATATTGAATAAGAAGGCTACTTATGGAATTATGCAATTCCAACTTTAAATTTATAGTCTTCCACTCAGAGCTATGATGTAGGCTTCCATGGGTATCTTAGATGCCTGCATATCTTTAGAGAAATTGCTTTTTAAATTCTGGTCTCTTTTAGAGGATGTTCTAATCACAAACCAACTGAAGGGAAAGATAATATCCCCCACCTGAGTAAGGTCAGACAATTGCGTCAGCAAATATATCACGTCATATCAGAAACACCTGGCGTGAACTTATCAAAGACAGCAGACTAAGGATTGATGCAAATTCCTTCACCCTTGGGCTTCAGCTTCGCTCTGTTCTCTGCTTGATATGACCTACTTGAATGAGCATTCACATCCAGTTAGCTAGAGAATCGGCTCTGAGTTTGGATTTTGCTGTGTGCCTAACATGCACACATATTCTACATATTAAATAGCATTGTGCCAGCATCACTCCTGGAAGGAGATCCCAACAACTCTGTGACTACTGGCAAGTGACTGTTTGTCTTTGTATGTGCTCTTTGCCCTGCCTTAGGCAAAGTCTCTTTGAGCCATGGGATGTCTTTAATACTTTCCTAGCCATCCCCAAATCTCTATATTAAAGTGTATTGTATGATCTGAGGATTAATCTTAGTAATTAAGATATGAGTTAAAAGCCTATGTTACTATTAATCAAGACTATCAAGTGCTCTCAGTAGTACTTGGCAAATTACCATCAACAATATTGACATACCTTATGAGTGTGTTGTTATTCAATAAATTCTGACATTGTGCAGAAAAAACCCCAAACATGTCAATCCCTGTTTGACATAGTTAACTTATAACAAAGAGAATTAAATAAAGCATCAACTCCACTTAGACCTCTAGCAGTGCCTGCATTGCTGCAATAAGAAACACTTCAGAGCTGAATCTAGACTGAACAGAAAAGATCACCTGAAAGGTTGTACGTATCTGCTGTATATTGAGCACACAGCATTCACATTTTCTTCCTGGAACAAGATGCTATTGAATTCCCTCTCCACTTCTATTTGATTTTGCATCACAGAGTCTAATCTGTAGGAAAAGACAGGAAATGCAAATAACCCTTCAAAAAGAAATAAAAAGATCTTGTCATCTCATTTAATAATCATATGGAGGTACACAGCAATTAGTCTAGAAGATTTTTATCAGAATGATACAGTACCTATAATTAGATATGCTGTGGGCATTTTATTAAGGTTGGTATAGAGTTGTTCTGGTATTATCAATTGCAAATGTTTCCTAATCACATAACCTTTTGTGTTCTATTCCTGGGATATAAATTAACTTCCTAATCTGTAGTCACTCTACATGGACAACTAAGTATTCATCAACATGTACCTAGGGATAGGTCCCAAAGAATCAAATGGATTGCTTCTATTGTCCCAAGCCAGATGGTACTCCACTAATACTCTCCATAGGGCTAGTCTCATAATTATGCCTTCATTTTTTAAGCAGATATGCAAGAAAAGACTATTGCTCCTTCTTTTGTGACTGTGAAAATACTTATGGAAGAAAATCTGCCGAGATAGGTCCTATAAATACTCACTGCCACAGAGTAGATAATTATATGTCTAAGTAGCTTATACTGAAGAAATAACTATCAACACACACAACAATGTATTACAAGGTTATTTTTGTATGTTTAATTTTTTAAACTAAAAACCTTAAATTTCTTACAAATGAAAGTAAAATAAAGTTTATGATAATTTATAATGGCATTGTCATTAAAATTGTATATTTCAGGAACATCAATGATATTGATATGATACTATTGCTAATGTACTGTTAATTGAGAAAAATGAGGTACATAATTGTCCTTGCTAAAAGGGATAAACATTCAAATATAAAATAATCAATTAATCCATTATGTGTTAGGAGAGATGTCTAAGGTTTTCTGTCTGACTCCAGGTGGAAGGTAGGAAGGCTCTTTGATATAGACACTTTTCTAGAAAACTGAGTAATAGAGGGTAGCTACAGTGTCCAATCTAAGGGGAATTATTTCTTGTGTCTTCAGTATCCTGGCCACCCAGGACTCGCACCCATGACAAGAAAGTCACCAGCACTCAGTCACTGGGGCTAGGAGTCTTTATTTAGCTGTGCACTGCATGTGCTCTCCACCGTTGTGATGGTAAAGAACAGCAATGAGCCAGGACAGGGCTGGGTTTTTAAAGGTAGAAGCTATGCATTCTACAGCAGGTGGTCATGTACCATAGATGCAGGGGGTCAACGCAAGGGGGCAGAGCAAGGCACAAATGGGTTAAGCAAACCATTTACAGAAGCAGAATTTCTTGGTCAGGCTGACCTGATAGCAACTTTATTCTAACAATTGTTACCATGTTTCCCTAATATCACTGCAGTATCATTGGATTCTCATTTGAGATGAAGTTGTTTTCTCCATTGCTCCAATGGTTGGCATTTTCTATTCACATGGCTTAAGTTCAGTGACATTATAATCTCTACATAAGTATAAATTTCTCAGCTTGACTTTTATGATTTTCCCCCTTGACACAGTCTTGAAATAATAATGAACCACCATAGATTCCTACCAAATGAAGTTGTTATGAGTTAACTCTAATTACTTCTCAAACGCTGTCACTTGAAATACTTTACCTTTTCTCGTGAAAACTCCAAATTCAACTCTTCTACATCAATTCTAATCCAGTGTAATGTGAAAAAAAATCAATTTTGTATTTGATAGAACTAAGATAGACACTTATTAAATCTGGTGCAAGCTGTATGACTTTTATCATAGTGCCTAACTTTTCTGAAAATCATTTTTTCAATCACACACATATAATAATGTGTATGTACCTCTTAATTATATTTTGATAAGGTGTATGCATATAGCAATATATGTAATGTTTCTGATACTCAGGAGATGTGCATTAGATGGCAATCACTACACCTGACTTATTTTTACCTTTTCCTTTGCTACCCCATATATTTATATAATCTCTGCACTCTGTGCAAACGTAATGGTTTGTAATTGCTTGTATTATTTTATGGATTAAAAACAGCGATATGAAGCATAATAACATAATGATATATTTCAGGAGCAGAAAGATGATTTCTTAATAATTTGGTTCTGTTCCTCCACAAATATTGTTAGCATTGATCCTATGTTACTCTGAGCAATTGTTTGATTTTTCCTAATATCTAGAAGCAATAACAACATGACTTTTATATAGCATTATACTGTTCTTCAATGTATTTTTCTATCCATTGTTACATTTGATTGTATTCTTATCCTGCGTTATCTCACAAGTTGCATTGATCCCTAATATCATCCATTTCACATTCTGTAAAATATTTACAACAGTGTAACGTTCACATAGGCTAAGGACTGAACTAACCATAAAAAAATGGTTTCTTCTTTGCTTTTTCTACCAACTCACTCAAACTTGTACATATGTTTTTCTTCTCTTCTGCTACTTAGAAACTTGTTTTGTGGAACTTTTTGTGACATATTACTAAAAGTAGCTGGCAAAGCTTAATTATTTCTCTGAGGCACCTTTAATGACAGGCATAAAGAGTAAATCAAAAAAGATTTTGAAGGCAAGTTTAGATTTTTGAAAGCAGGTCTATTTTTTCCTCTCCATTTTATTGAACTAGGTCAGTGTCATAAACAAAAGGGAATAAATTGCCCAGAAAAAAATGATTTAATACTGCTTTGAGTTTTGCTGGTTTATTTCATCTTATCTATGCATTGGAGGGGTTTACCCAGATAAAAACATCCTTTGTTCTAATTGTCCTTTTTATATAGGCTTTACAATGATATATCCACTTGATAAAATGTTCTTAGACCAAGAGGTCCAAGATGTTTCTGAGATTCACTTGAAGAAAACAGTATCTTGAGGTCTTCAGCCCAGAGCTATCTGTACATACATACGTATGTATGTATGTATATGTACACATACATATGTTTCAAACTTTTTGTCAGCAGTAGAAACGTATTTCCTGTGGCCAAATCTTTTCAAAACATTACAAGTTAGCTAAACAGTGACCGTTCCCACTTGAAATAAATTATATATTCCAACTATGCCTATTTGGCTTTTTCTTCTGCTACCTCATATCTTAGAGACGCTTAAAAAACCCTACAGGTTTTGTATATCCCTGGTTTGAGATACTGTTTTCAGACTGTCCTGCATTTCTTTTATTTTTATTCTGTTTTTCTAGCATAACTGGATGTGGAAATCATAACTTGCACTTGAGAGGCAGGCATTCTACCACTTGAGGCACACATTCTGCCCCTTGTACCTTGGTCACTTTTGAGGGAGGGTCTTGTTCTATGGCCAGAGCCACCTGAACTGTGATCCTCCTTCTTGTGCTTCCCTGTGTCACAGGAGATGACAGGCATGCACCACAGCATTGTGCTTTCTTCACTGAAGAGATGACAGGCATGAGCCATGTGTCCATCCAGTCTGCTTCTCCTGTAGCTGAGATAGTAGGTATATGTATTGAGGTAGAGTATCTCAACTTTTATGCCCAAGCTAGCTCCACCTCCCACATAGTTAAGATGACAAGCTTGAAAAACAACGCAATGTGCATGTCATGCATCTCTTTGGCCCTTTCCCCCCTCATCTTTAAGTAGTTGTACAAAGTATGCGTCATCTAACCGAAAACTCACCCCTTTCAACATTGTCACCCCTCTTCAACCTATCCTTTTGCCTACTTTTTAAAAACCTGTATTTTTTTGTTTTTTGTTTTTGGTACTAGGGATCAATCCCAAGATTTTTTCACTTGTTAGGCAAGTGCTTTACCACTGAGTTACATCTCAGTCCTCCCTTCCTTTTCTTAATTTTGTCATATACACAGTGAATTCCTGATTGCATTCTCATTCACTTAGCTCCTTCATTAATCTACTTTCCCCTATTGACCACCCCCCCTTTAGTCATGTATCCATTTAAGGAGTTCTGTAACACAGTAGAAGATGAAAAAGCACTGAGATAGAAAAGGTGAGCAAGTATATTTTCTTGTTAGAAAAATCCCAGAATCTCAAGACTACAAGTAGGGAGTATATAGGAAGAAAAGCCTAACATCACATCTCAAGTTTGATTATCAGTAGGTGAAGTTACTCAGCCATACTAAGCTGATTTCTTCAAGACAAATTGGGACTGGCAGTAGTATCATACTTACATAGGTCTTGAAAAGGTTAAAAGGGCTTTTGTGTATAAAATAACTTCTAGCACTATGTTAGTGTAAGTTATTATTATTTATATCATCATATTTCTTGTAAAAAACTGCAGTGCACCTCATCACAAATTTATAAAAGGCCAGTTTTCCTCCTTTGAGAACACTTTTGTTTTCTTATAATCTTTAAGCAGTTCTACAAAGGGGTTTCAATTCCATAAGTTGATTTATGAGTACAATACATCTTGATCAGTGTCACCCATTCCATTATTATTCTTTCTCATCTATTCCAACCCCACACATTCCCTGAAGTTTTCCATTGCATTAATCTATTTTTTTTCTTTATATCCAGCACTAAAACTACACATTTGACTCTCCTCAGGCTATGTGACTATCACATGCTAATACCAGATTTTCACACTCTCATTTTCTAAATTCAAGTGAATAATTGTCCCATCTTATCTGACTACACTAAACTATTTGGAAAAATAATTTTATTACTCCTGTTCCTATCTCTTAACATTAGAGTACTTATTTGGTAATGTTGAAAGGAAAGGATTAAGGTTGAATAGCTGAAACATAACTTGGGAACAAATACAGCATGTGTTATATATATACATATATGTATATATGTATATACACTTGTACACACATATATGTGTGTATATGTGTGTATATATTTTTTCTCTGAGTAGCAGTTGTTGTTATGAAAAGATATTTATTAAATTCATTTGAATAAAGGATTCAGACAAACACAATGTAAGTGGTATTGGAAGTACTTCTGTAGACAGAGCTGGGAAACAGGTAGAATAGGACGACTGACTCCAAGAGTTTTTTATGTTTTTACCAAAACCTATGGACATTTAAATTTTTTTCATGTATTAAACTGTACCCAGCAATGATATTATCCTGTTATGTTTGATGATATTTATGAGCTCTGCCTTTACTTCTCCTTCCATTTCCCTGTCCTTCCATATATATATATATATATATATATATATATATGTCCTCCTTTCATTTTTATGACATTATTCTTTTGTTCACTTTTTGTTTCTACCTTTTTTTCCCCTCAAAAAGTGAGGAGAAATATGTGATATGTCTTTTGGGAATTGGTTTCACCTTAATGAACACAGTTATGTCCATTTTCCAGCAATAGGATTTTATTCATATATATTCACATATTCTTTATCCATTCATCCATTGATATGCACCTATGGTAATCTTATAATTTATTTGTTGTGAGTATGTGAGTACTTCTATATTAAACGGAACTGACTTGGATTCTTTTGAGTATATACTCAGGAGTGGTATGAATCACATTGGAGGTTTATCTCTGTGAGGAAATTCAATACTTATTTTTATAGTGACCACACTAATTTACATTGTCACAGAAGTCAATAAGAGTTACCTCTACAAGCATTTGTCATCATGTATTTTCTTGATAGTAATGACTGTGACTGGAAGGAAGCAGAATCTCATTGTAGCTTTCATTTGCATTTCCCTTATGGCTGAGGTTATTGAACACTTTTCTAGAATGTATTTATTGGCCAATTCTACATCTTCTTTTAAAAATTTCATTTGCACATTTTACTGATTGGATTATTATTTTAGTGTATAATCTTTTTCTGTTCTTTATATATTCTGGTTACTAATCTTCTGTCAGATGAACATGTGGTAAAGACTTTTCTTCATAAATCCCATTTTCCAACTGTTCTTATGTTCTGATCTATTGGAAAACTATACAACCAACACATTTCAAGAAATGAAATGTTACAAACAATATAGCATAAGCCTTATTGGTAAGCCAGTGAAAAGAATACCAAACTTGGCAGTATAACCTCCTATGTAAATCTATATTCCTTTTAAAGAGTGCCTTAATTGTAAAGGAATTCTGTTTGTAACACCTCATTTATTCTCCTTAATAAATCTGTATAGTGGCTGCTTATGCATTTATCAGATGAGTGACCTGAAACAGAAATGCTTTGAAAGAAAATCTTCAAGTTACAGGTGGTGAGTTATTTTGAAAGTAGTTTCCTAAATATATTAGGATTAGTTACCCATTTCTGTGTCTAGATTGTACTGAAGTCAAAATCTAAGAGAAAATTTAACTCCTTTTATGCCAAACGAAAGGGAAAGAACACTTAGTCACAACAGGGAGATTTTCAGATGACTCAAACATGAAGAGAAAAGTGGAGGGCAGGTTGGGGGGTGGAGGGCTGGATTTTAGGCCTGTAATTCTCTCACCCGATCTCACAGCATTTCAAACACCACAGAGCGGGCTGCAACCTGTGGTTTTGTGTCATGCTTTCCCTTAGGGGTGAATTGGGCATGAAGTCAAACACCTGGACCACAGAGTCTCCCAAAGTTCTTTCATTAAAACGTTGAGGTAATTGAGGTAAAAATAATTCACTATGAACTGCCTGATGATGGTTTCCATTTGCTTCCATCTTGTTCTAGTGCTGTCACAGGACTTTCTGAGGTGTTTTCTAGAGGAATCGCTATACCTCCTGATTTGAGAGGTCTCATTTGATTCTAACCCACATTCACTCTCTCTTTAATTTGGTCATATTTAAATATGAGGCAGTTACTGCTCATATGCCTGCCAGGGTTCAGTATGTCTGTTATATTACCCTCTTTGCTGGCCTAAGAACAATTTACAATTGGCAGAATTAAATTATTTGTTAAAGATCACTCTCTTTCTTCTCTCTGTGTCTTCATGAGAAAGGAAGCAGAGAATTCTAGTACCTCTTCTTGCCAGTCCTGGGATGTGGGACACGCCTGGAACTAGCTGGCCCTGCCTGTTTCCCAGCCCTGGGGCCACGTGTGGCTAAGACGGTGCCTGACAGCGACCAGAGGCGGTTCTGTGGGCTGCGATGAAAAATCAGGCCACTGCCTCTAGGGTTGGTCCCCTGGCTCTTCCACCTTGAGGGACAGCTCAGGCCTCCCCTCATAGTCCCTAGATAGGTGCACACCTGTCCCCTTCCTGCCAATCTTTGACCTGATTGGCTCCTGTGCCTTATATTAGTTACACATGTTCCCCCCAATAAACGAGAGATCTTGCTCGGAGTTGACTCCCAGACGCGTCTGATTGTCCTCCGGTGAGGAAGGGCTGGGTGCCGGCAGTCGTCAGCCCTTTCCTTTCTTGGCTAGTGTGGTCGGGGCAAAAGCCCCTACACTGGGACCTGAACTCAGGGTCTGAGCACTGTCCCTGTCTTCTTTTTGCTCAAGGCTAACACTCTACCACTTGAGTCATAGCCCCACTTCTGGCATTTTCTATATATGTGGTGCTGAGGAATTGAACCCAGGGCTTCATGTATATGAGGCAAGCACTCCACCAGTAGGCCATATTCCCAGGCCCTAGTATCTCTTCTTATAAGGACATTGATTCTTGGTGAATACAGCCCCACCCTTATGGTTTAATGTCAGCTTATTCCTTCCATTGTGGTCACATTTTAAGACTTGAACATAAGAATAGTGCAGGAGATATATTTGTTTAGTCCTTTAGACTCTCTAAGACTATTCTTTCATCAGTTATTTTGAGAAGTTAAATGAACATATAATAAGTGCTGGGTTACATTTCAGTCACACAGTAGGTATTATTGAATTTAATTGTATTCTCTATAATCACCTCCATTACACTGTACAGAAAAGGATCCCCTCTTGTGTTGTGTATAGACAGCCATAATAGTAAATGCTCATCAAACAGATGATGAGGGACAGTCTCTGGAGCAAGAGTTTTCCTTTGATGCGCTTGATGCCCTAGGGCCAAAAGTCTATAGATAACTGTTCGGATGTGTACACTATATAAGCCAATTCACTACAGGTCCAGGGAAAGGAGAATTATATAGCACAGTGTAACCACTAAATCAACACTGTGCAAGAAGCAATCTGAGAGAGGCAATCACTCCTTGGGCTAAGCTACAATGCAAGTGAAAAGCAGAGATTGCAAGTCAGAAGCAGCATGTCACTGGTAAAGTCACTGAAAATAGCTGACTTTTGCTTGGTAAAGCACTCAGATCAGAGCTTCCATCCCCGGTGTGACTTTGAATGAAAGAGGAAACCTTAAGTATGAGGGTAACTTCAACATGTATGGGACAATCCCTGCTATCCCAACACATAGAAATTTAAGTCTTTCACAATACCAAGTCTTTGAGGGGGAAAATGCTATTAGTGAGCAGTTTTCGGGCTGCCCAGTTGAACTAAGTTGATTGTTAATAGAGAGTAAATAGGAATGTTTCTTACTCATTCCATAAAAGAAATTAGAAATAAACTAGGATACATATTAGTTAAAATTCTTAACAGTGTATGTGTACTCTCTTAGGAGTACAGAATGACTTAATTTTTTCCCTTGGTATTTTGTATGGCCTTCAATCAGCAACAACAAACTTCCATGTTTAAATCCATACAAATGTCTTTTGACTATCAGGTCATTCTTAAAGCAAGAGATACATAGACATTTTGGAATTCATAAAATTTGGGGGAAACCTACTTGATCAAAATATACAAATTGTCTTTGGCTAGCTAGATTGATGACAATTTATGAAATACTTTAGATGAAATATTATTCCATTCAATACATTAAACAAAATTAGTGATTTGGTGGGAACTGGGTTGATTTTGCAAAGAATGTAAAGAATTTTCAGGTGTTTTTGGTTAAACAAAAATCCAGAAGCAAATGTTTCAAAGACTGGGCCACACCCACAAAATTGTACCCTCCTTCATCATCAACCATATTTTAGATTAAAGTTCAATTTTATATCTAAACTAAGAACTGAGCTGCTTTTTAAAAATGAGATGAAGTGGGCTGGGGATATGGCCTAGTGGCAAGAGTGCTTGCCTCGTATACATGAGGCCCTGGGTTTGATTCCCCAGCACCACATATACAGAAAACGGCCAGAAGGGGCACTGTGGCTCAAGTGGCAGAGTGCTAGCCTTGAGCAAAAAGAAGCCAGGGACAGTGCTCAGGCCCTGAGTCCAAGCCCCAGGACTGGCCAAAAAAAAAAAAAAAAAAATGAGATGAAGTGTAATTCATTAGACTAAAGAGAAATAGTAGAATGTATTTCTCTAATTTTCATTTAAATTTTTCATATTTTTGTTTATTTTCTTGCAAAGTGAATGATTTTAGCCAACCTCTTCCAAATCATCCTAGTGCCTTGAATCTTGTGTTGGAGTAGCTTTGCATTATTGCTTGGTAAGTGTAAGATACTTGAATAAGTGTTTGAAACCTGCAAATGAGAATTCAGAAAGTGACAAGATTGTGCCAGTTCTATTTTATGATCAGAGATAAAAAGGAATGCAATACTTCCATTGTGGTTCTCTCAGTGATGGCTGTGTTGTGCTTCATCCCCTCTGTCCCCTACCAAGAAAATACATACAAGTAAATGTTTCCTGGGTCCTATGAAATGTTTCAGTAATGGCCACTGTAACTCATGGTTCAATTTGTCCTGGATCACTGGCAAGTATGATGGATGGTGATTGCTCCACCTTTAGAGGTTTTCTCAAGGTTGCCCAGGGAGAGTGACCATTCAGTTTATCTACACCACTTATGACCTAGAGGAGGAAGTTAGCTTAAGAAGTAGAATGTAGTCTTTACTTTTAGAAGCTTCTAAATTCTGTGGGAAGGTCAGGGAGGTGTGTTGCTCATGCATAGTAAATTATCAGTGTGTGTCATAAGAATGGCAGAGCTGGTATTCCATTTGGGAGTAATACCAATATTTTCCTTACTTCAACATTATTCAAATGGGGACAGGATATGTCTTCTTCCATAGATAAATAAATCAAGTATTCTAATAGGCACACATTATCTCCTTACAACATTCAGAATTAAATGAAGTAAATTAACTGTGGTTCTCTCCCCCCACCCCCATCCCTGTACAAGTAGAACATAGGCTGGTTAGAAATAAGGATTTTTCTTATATTAAGGAAAGTGACCTTATTTTATAGGGCCTAATGACTAATGACTAATGGCTGATTATACATGTTTGTGATGCTTTTTTTTTAAAATCAGGGGCAAGTGAATGACAAGGAATGAACAAGATGGGAAGTGGTCGTCAGTGAATTTGGGTTCATAGTCCTTGTTCATCTTGGCCAAAGTGTCGATAGTTGACAGATGATTTCAGAAGGCAAACTGAGGTAATATCCTATCATGGACCATCAATAGAGGTAAAAATATATAAAATACTTCAGAACAATTATGTAGGATTGGGGCTGGGAATATGGCTTAATGGTAGAGTGCTTGTCTCACATACATGAAGCCCTGGGTTTGATTCCTCGGCACCACATATATAGAGAAAGCCAGAAGGGGCACTGTGACTTAAGTGGTAGAGTGCCAGCATTGAGCAAAAAGAAGCCAGGGACAGTGCTCAAGCCCCAGGACTGGCAAAAAAGAAATCATATAATTATATAGGATTAATAGGTGTCAGGAATGGAGAAGAATGTTCTACCTGAGTATAACATATATTACAGCAAGAGACAAACAGCAGGTATTTTCATAACTGTGAAATATATGGTACATCAGACAAAAGATTTCTCTGATACGGAAGATTTTATATGTTTAGTTAACTGGAAATGCTATTTAAAATAAAGTGGTCTAAGAATTTCTCAATAAGGAGATCGGAAGAAGATGGCGGAGAAGCAACAGCGCCCTAGCTGAGCTCCCTCCAACAGCGCAGTTTTTTGACCCCAGAGACTTTTACCGCTAGATAGACAGCTCAAATAAGTTCTAACAGTACAGGGATTCAGGCTAGGAAGGAAAAATCAACTTAGCTCGTCTGAAAACACAGATTTGAGCTCCAGGCAGAGTCCCAATGCCACGCCAGTATGGGTGCTGGCAAGGCACTGCACACCCCGTGCAGCTCAATGGAGACCAGGGAGAAATTCTCCAGACGGCAGCAAACATACAGATCGCAGGATGAGCACGGATGAGCTGAAATTGCAGAGACAGTGTGAGTACTGCCACAAAAGACAGTCTCACTCGCGCCCAAAGAGCAGCCCCTCCCCCAACCATGACAGCAAAGCACCATCTTTGACATTGGCAAAGGGTCAGACCAGACTGGAGCTAAAGCCCGCCTGGGGAAAGCGAGGACAAAGCGGCCATTTTTGAGAAGGACAAGAGGGACCGATTAGCTAGAGCCAGCTCCGCCCAGGAGAACGCCCCCTGCCCAGGTGGGAGGTGTGTCCTGGGCCTCGGCTCAGCTAGAGGTGCCCACGCTGCCCGCCGGAATCCCTAAATTAAAAAGTGAAAGTGGCAAGCAGCTATCGGCAGCATGGAACAGCCAAACGGTCCCATTTAGAAGCCCAATTCCCAGCCCGAAACAGAGCTGAAGTCCATACCCAGCTCTTCCCAGAAGGCCACCCTGCCCAGGAGGGAGAAAACTCCCCAAGGCAAGTGACTCTCAGCCTGGTAAACCAGGCCAGAGGTGCCCCACCCTGCTGAGTCCGCAGCCTATTCAAAGCCAGGCGTTAAAGGCAGCGGCCCCACAGCAGATGGGAGGAGCCATGGCTCCTGAGACTGCTCATGTCCCCACCTACAGAGCACACCCAAGTCTTACCTGAGAGCGGTGGGAACCACAGAGACCCAGGATTGCACCAAACAACAGGGGAGGAGGGTCAGAACAGACCCAACCCTGCAAACTGAAGGCACATCAAACCAGCCAAGTAGCAGAATAGACTGCAGACCATAGCAAGGAAACCAGAGACTGTAGAAAGCCCATCCAAACAGGAAAAACTTTTTTGTTTGTTTGTTTTGTCTCAAAAGTTTTTTAAGCTTTCATTTTTATTTTTATTTTTTTTCTTATATTTTCATTTCTGAAACATCATTGGTTTGTTTTTGTTTCCCATTTTCAATTGTTGGTTCTATCTTTTTTTTTTTTTTTTTTTTTTGCCAGTCCTGGGCCTTTGGACTCAGGGCCTGAGCACTGTCCCTGGCTTCTTCCCGCTCAAGGCTAGCACTCTACCACTTGAGCCACAGCGCCACTTCTGGCCGTTTTCTGTATATGTGGTGCTGGGGAATCGAACCTAGGGCCTCGTCTATCCGAGGCAGGCACTCTTGCCACTAGGCCATATCCCCAGCCCTGGTTCTATCTTTTTGTTGTTGTTGTTGTTGATCTTCTTTTTTTTTTTTTCTTTTTCTGTTTTTTTTTCCCTTTTTATTTTATTTAAAAATAACTTTTCTCGGTTATGTGCATCTGTCTTCCAGTATTCTCTCTTTATTTCTCTCTATGTACTCTCCTTCTTTAAAAATTACTTTCCCATGAATAACATCTCCACTCTTTACTGCTAACACTCCACTGTCTATCATTTTACCCATGTTGTTTCTACTGATTCTACTCTCCTCCACATTTCCATGTCACTGAAACTAAACCAAAATCATCACCCCCCCATACATTTTACTCTAGTTTCTTTATTACCTCTAATTTACCCACCTGACTTACTACTAGGTCCTCCAGAACCCATTGATCCCTGGTTATTAGATAGAGGGTATCCCTGCTTAATTCAAGTGAAACAAAGGGGTCCATAGAGAAACCCAGTCCAAAAGGAACTTAATATAAGAACAAGAATTGCTCATAGGGTTGTAACAGTAAATAAGTAACTACTGAATCCAGGGCTCAGGATTGGTTGTTATATTGAAATTGTATTCTTTAGGAACACCAAATCTAATTTTATACACAGGTATAAAAGGTATGTGTATTTAATTGTGAACTAAGATTTACACAACAGTGCTTGGTAAGGTCTGCTTTGGGTCTTAAATGGTGCTCATAGGTGCTGGTAGACTGGCATTCCAAATCCAAATGGGCAGAAGGAACACAAGAAAGGTGGCAAACAATGAAGTCTTATCCCCCACTCAAAAAAAAACAGGAAGCATAGCAGTCCATCAAGGACATAGAAGAGAACCACCAAAATGCTCTACAAAGTCTACAGATAAACATGATAAATGAAAAGTTTGAATCTCTTCAGTCAATTATTCTAGAGCATGAGGAGGCAAAGCAAAAATTAATGGAGAATTTCATGGCATCCACAAATAGAAAGATATATGAACTTCAAGATTCAAATGGAAAGATAGCTACCCAGCTTAAAGATTTGAGAGACAACACTCAAAACCAAATTAATGAAGTTAATGAAGTAAAGAAGTCCATACAGGACCTAAGAAATGACATGGAAATCATCAGGAAAGACAAGTCAGAAGGAAAAGAGATTCAAAATCAAGTAGCTAGCCTACAGTCCCGAATAACTGAAGCAGAGGATCGAATCTCAGGAGCTGAAGATTACCTAGAATCTATGGAGAAATATAAAAAAATCAATGCAAATCCAGTCCAATCAACAAAACAGATAACTACAGGAGATTCAAGACACAATCAGGAAGCCCAATTTAAGAATAATAGGTATTGAGGAAAACTTGGAGAAAGAAGTTAATGGGATAGGCAACTTATTTAACAGAATATTAGCTGAGAACTTCCCAAATATCCAGAAGGAACGGCTTATACAAATACAAGAAGCATTTAGAACCCCAAACTGACCAGACCACAATAGGTCATCCCACCGACACATAGTGATCAAAACAGGATCAGTAGAGAACAAGGAAAGAATCCTTAAAGCTGTTAGGGAGAAGAAAACAATCACATATAAAGGAAAAGCAATCAGAATTACCCCAGACTTCTCAGCAGAGACCATGAAAGCAAGGAGAGCCTGGAATGAGGTATACCAACCACTAAATAAAAATAACTACCAACCAAGAACAGTGTACCCAGCTAAACTCTCATTCATAGCCAAAGGTCAAATAAAAATCTTCCATAGTAAGGAAAAACTGAAACAATATATCTCCACCAAACCAGCTTTGCAAAAAATCTTTAAAGATGTAATATACAGGGAAAATAATCAAGATCCCAATACAGAGAAATGAACCCTAAATAGTAAACATCAGATCAAGAAATGGGAAGACACAGCTTTTAACAAGATAGTGACAATGAAAGGAACAAACGATCATCTCTCAATCCTAACTGTCAACATTAATGGACTTAATTCTCCAATCAAACGACATAGGCTCATACGTTGGATCAAAAATCAAGATCCATCTTTCTGCTGCCTCCAAGAGACACATCTATCCAGCAAAAGTAAACATCTTCTAAAAGTGAAAGGCTGGAATCAAATCTATCAAGCAAATGGCCCCCACAAGCAGGCTGGAGTTGCAATCCTAGTATCAGACAAAATTGACTTCAAATTAAAAAGGTAAGAAGAGACAAAGAAGGTTAATACCTACTAATAAAGGGATCTCTCCTACAAGAAGATATAACCATTCTAAATATCTACACACCAAATAGAGGAGCACCCAACTTCATCAAACAAACTCTACTGACTCTAAAAACACTCATAGACCCAAACACATAGATAGTTGGGGGTTTTAACACTCCACTATCACCTCTGGATAGATCAACACGCCAAAAACTGAACAAAGAAACCACAGAACTAAATAATTGCATAGACCAACTAGACTTAACTGACATCTACAGAATATTCCACCCAGCAACAACAGAATACACATTCTTCTCTGCAGCACATGGATCATTCTCCAAAATAGATCACATCTTAGGGCACAAAGAAAATCTGTACAAATTCAGAAGTTTCAAAACCATTCCCTGCATTCTCTCAGACCACAATGGAATAAAATTAGAGCTCAACTCAAACAGCCACCACAGAAAATCCTACAATTCATGGAGACTAAACAACACACTGCTGAACCATCAGTGGGTTATCGAAGAAATTAAAACGGAAATTCAAATGTTTATGGAATTCAACCAAGTTGAGGACACAAAGTATCAGGTCCTTTGGGACACAGCAAAGGCAGTACTCAGAGGAAAATTTATGTCTCTGAGCTCATATACCAACATACTGGAGAAACAGCAACTCAATTATTTAAGGACGCATCTTAATATCCTTGAGAGAGAACAACAAGCCAAACCCCACGTCAATAGACGGAAGCAAATAATTAAAATCAAATCGGAATTAAATCAGGGATGAAAAAAACCATCAAAAGAATCAACAAAACAAAGAGTTGGTTCGTTGAAAAAATCAAAAAGATAGATAGACCCCTGGCAAACCTGACCAAAAAACGAAGGCAGCACACTCAAATAAACAAGATAAGAGATGAAACAGGTAATATCACCACAGAAATAACCAAAATTCAGAAAATAATAAGGGACTATTTCGCAAACCTTTATGCCAACAAATTCGAGAACTTGGAAGAAATGGATGTTTTCCTAGAAAAAATTCATATCCCCAAACTCAACCATAAAGATTTAAATCTTCTAAACAGACCCATATCCAGTGTTGAAATAGAAAGGGCAATAAATGATCTCCCATCCAAGAAAAGCCCAGGTCCAGATGGATTCACTGCAGAATTCTACAAGGCCTTCAAAACAGAACTCACACCAATATTTCTCAAATTCTTCAGTGAAATTGAAAGAGAACGTTCACTACCAGACACATTCTATGAAACCAGCATAACCCTCATCCCAAAACCAGGCAGGGACTCATCACGGAAAGAAGACTATAGACTGATTTCCCTGATGAACATAGATGCAAAAATTCTCAACAAAATTCTGGCCAATCGACTTCAACAGGTCATCAAAAAAATCATACACCACGATCAAACTGGATTCATCCCAGGGATGCAAAGTTGGTTTAATATACACAAGTCAATTAATGTAATCCACCACATCAACCGGAGCAAGGTAAAGAACCACATGGTTTTATCTCTGGATGCAGAAAAAGCATTCGATAAAATCCAGCACCCATTTATGCTAAAAGCCCTGGAAAAACTGGGATTCCAGGGAATATTCCTGAATATAATCAAGGCAGTTTATGACAAACAAACAGCAAGTGTAACTCTAAATGGTGAAAAACTAAAGCCATTCCCTTTAAAATCAGGAACAAGGCAGGGATGTCCACTCTCTCCCCTGCTCTTCAACATAGTACTAGAATTCCTAGCCAGAGCAATTAGAAAAGAAGAAAATATAAAGGGGATCCAAATAGGAAAAGATGAAGTTAAACTTTCTCTCTTTGCAGATGACATGATCTTATACCTAAAGAATCCCATAGCCTCTACCCCAAGCTACTAGAGCTGATCCAAAACTTTGGCAAAGTTGCAGGATATAAAATAAAACCTCAAAAATCAACGACCTTTCTCTATGCTAACTTCCCAAAGACTGAGGCGGAAATCAGGAAAGCAACTCCTTTTGCAATAGCCCCCCAAAACATAAAATACCTAGGAATAACCTTAACCAAAGAAGTGAAAGACCTCTTCGATGAGAACTTTAAAAGCTTGAAAATCAAAATTAAGTCAGAACTAAGGAAATGGAAAAACCTTCCATGCTCCTGGATTGGGAGGATTAATATAATCAAAATGGCAATATTGCCAAAGGCTATCTACAAATTCAATGCAATACCCATTAATATCCCAACACCATTTTTTAATGAAATAGAAGAAGCAATCCAGAACTTCATGTGGAACAATAACAGACCTAGAATAGCAAAAACAATCCTAAGCAGAAAGAACAGTGCTGGAGGAATTACAACACCCAACTTCAAGCTGTATTATAAAGCTATAGTAATAAAAACAGCTTGGTATTGGCACCGGAACAGACCTGAAGACCAATGGAACAGAATTGAAGACCCAGAAATGAACCCACAGAACTATGCCTACTTAATCTTTGATAAAGGAGCTAAAACAATAGTTTGGAAGAAAGATAGCCTCTTTAACAAATGGTGCTGGCAAAGCTGGTTCAACATATGCAACAAACTAAAACTAGATCCTTATATATCACCCTGCACAAAAATCAATTCCGAGTGAATTAAAGATCTCGAAATCAAAACAGACACCCTGAAAGCACTAAAGGAAGGAGTAGGAGAAACACTTGGGCTCCTTGGCGCAGGACGGAACTTCCTTAACAAAGACCCAGAAAGGCTACAAATCAAAGAAAGGATGGACAAATGGGACTGCATCAAACTGCAGAGCTTCTGCACCGCAAAGGACATAGCTTGCATGATAAACAGAAAGCCCACAGACTGGGAGAAGATCTTTACCGGCCATTCAACAGACAAAGGCCTCATATCTAAAATATATGCAGAACTAAAAAAATTACCTTCCTCCAAAACAAAACCGCAAAGAACCAACAGCACCCTCAGCAAGTGGGCTAAATACTTACAAAGAGACTTCTCTGATGAGGAAATGAGAATGGCCAAGAGACATATGAAAAAGTGCTCTACATCACTGGCCATAAAAGAAATGCAAATCAAAACAACATTGATATTCCATCTCACCCCAGTAAGAATGTCCTATATCAAGAAAACTAACAATAACAATTGTTGGAGGGGATGTGGCCAAAAGGGAACCCTACTTCATTGTTGGTGGGAATGTAAACTGGTTCAGCCACTCTGGCAAGCAGTATGGTGATTCCCCAGAAGGCTAAATATAGAACTCCCCTATGACCCAGCAACCCCACTTTTGGGTATCTATCCAAAGAACACAAACAAAATCACAGTAATGCCACCAGCACAACAATGTTCATCACAACGCAATTTGTCATAGCTAGAATCTGGAACCAACCCAGATGCCCATCAGTAGATGAATGGAACAGGAAAATGTGCTACATATACACAATGTGATTTTATGCCTCTGTAAGAAAGAATGACATTGCCCCATTTGTAAGGAAATGGTAGGACTTGGAAAAAATTATACTAAGTGAAGTGAGCCAGACCCAAAGAAACATGGACTCTATGGTCTCCCTTATTGGGAATAATTAGCACAGGTTTAGGCAAGTCATAACAGAGGATCACAAGAGCCCAGTAGCTATACCCTTATGATCTCATAAGATGATGCTACGTGAAATGAACTCCATGTTATGGAAACGATTGTTATATCACAGTTGTAACTACTTTCAATGTCCCATCTGTATCTGTAGCTTCTATTATTGACTATGTTCTTGTATCACCTTCCTGTGGTTGTACCTACACTATCTCTGTAATCTTATCTGAGTATATTGGAAATCATGTATACTGGTATTAGAACTAGAAAATTGAAAGGGAATACCAAATTTGAGAGACACAGGGTAAAAAAAGAAAAACAACTACAAAAGCAATACTTGCAAAACTGTTTGGTGTAAGTGAACTGAACACCTGGGGTGAGGGGAAGGGAAAGGGGGAGGTGGGAGGGGGGGTATGAGGGACGAGGTAACAAACAGTACAAGTAATGTAACCAATGCCTAATGTATGAAACTGTAACCTCTCTGTACATCAGTTTGATAATAAAAATTTGGGAAAAAAAAAGAATTTCTCAATAAGACATTTAAGCTGAAGACCACGTTACAAACTGAATGCTATATCCTCTCAAACTGAAGTCCTAATTTATAATGTATTTAGAGAAAGGACCCCTGGTTGGTAATTGGTGTTAGATTAGGTTGTGTGGGAGGAGAGTCTGAGGCTTGTGATTAAGTAAGTGGTATTATAGGAAAAGAAAGTTTCTCAGCACTCAAACATAGAAGAGTGGTCATGAAAGGATATAGCAATAAGGCCGCTTGCTGCAAGCCAAGAAAAAGACCTTTACCAGGAGCTGATTCATAGGGAACCTTTATCTTAAACTTCCAGCCTCCAGATCTGGGAGAAAATAAAGTTCTGCGAAGTTACCCAGCCTGTGGTATTTTGTTACGGAAACCCAAGCAGACTAAGAGTGGCTCAGAGGAGTGGGGGGGGGGGGGGGGAGAGAGAGAGAGAGAGAGAGAGAGAGAGAGAGAGAGAGAGAGAGAGAGAGAGAGGTGTAGCTGAAAAAGTAAACTAAACAATACAAGGGCTCTTAGGTAGAGGTGTGTTTTTTTCAAGGTACAGGAAGAAGCCAAGCAAGTAAGTTGTGGAGTAGCAGGAAGTGAGGCAGGAAGCCAATGAGGAAGGGAGAAATAGGAGAGTTTAGAAAAAGTACTGCAATACTCTGGCAGAAGAGAGAGACTGTTTTCCTGAATATTGAGTTAAGAATCAACCAAAGGGGCAAAAAGAGGCAGAGAGACTGATGGGGAGACAGGAAAAGAATGAGAGAGATAAAATGAAGGAAGGAATGTATGCATGTGCATGCTAGGTATATGTCTATGTATGAGAGAGAGAGAGAGATTGAGTGCTTAGATGATTATATGACTATGCTTTCAGCAGAAGATTAGTTTTAGGCACCAAAAGATCAGAATGGCATGTACTCTGAAATTTAAAAAAAATCATCGGATAAATGACATTGTAAAAATAAGTAACTCTACATTCATTTGACTGTTTCTAAAGGCAGGCCCAGGGATTAGCAATCTATCTATCTATCTATCTATCTATCTATCTATCTATCTATCTATCTATCTATCTATCTGTCGATCTATCTATTATCTCAAGTATTCTTTCTAACATTTTGCAGTAGTTACTGTAGTCTTAAGCCTATAGATGAGAAAGTGATGCACCTACCATATAGATCCATGATGAAGATGAAATACCATCATGTATGTAAATCACTTAGCTCAGTACCCGACACACAGTAGTGCTCAGTAAGAAATGACGAGTCTGTTATTTTAGGATGTGATTAGGATAGATGAAATTGTATCTACACTGTACCTGCCTGAAAGCAGAGAAGACGGATGTCCTGGAGACTCCCCATCATGCCCTTATCTCAGTTTCAACTCAAGAAAAAGAATTAGCATCAGGCTGAAAAACAGACTTCCTGCATTTAATAAAACTTTTTGACAAATCTTTCTATGGCCTTTGCCTAGAGCCACTAACACCTTAATTTATCTATTCTGGCGTTTTCCCCTCCTATTCTCAATTCCTTCTCAGAGATGTTCTTTTCTACTACTGCAATGCTATTTTGTCTTTTTTTTTTTTTTTTGGCCAGTCCTGGGGCTTGGACTCAGGGCCTGAGCACTGTCCCTGGCTTCTTCTTGCTCAAGGCTAGCACTCTGCCACTTGAGCCATTTTCTGTATATGTGGTGCTGGGGAATTGAACCCAGGGCCTCATGTATACGAGGCAAGCACTCTTGCCACTAGGCCATATGCCCAGCCCCTGTTTTGTCTTCTTATGGAATAAATTTCACAGTCATCTCACCCTAGTCTGAATTCACATCTACACTAAACACACTTCCCCAATCTCACTCCCTTCCTGCCCCAGATATCTTACCAACTATCCGACATTTGGATCCTCCATCACTAGATATCAACAGGACATTTTCTCTTTGTTTGAAATGACTTTCCTTCAAAAGGAATCCAAATTCTTGCAGAGAACACATATTGTTTCCCCCAGATTACGATGAGCTTGGAGATGGGAAAACACCTTAGAATCTCCATCAGACACAACACAGGCTTGTTAGGGAAGGGAGTGCTCATACATGAAGCTGTTGGGAATGAGCTGCCCTTCCATTCACCCTGAAGGAAGCATGGCTTTTTAGGGCCACTAAAGGTACTGTAGCCAAGTATGAAAATTGTCTACCATCATGTCATTAGCAACAACAACAATAAAGACTTTTGCACCCACTCACCCCTGCTATTACAGGGTCTAAGCTGGTTAGAACCTGTTTTGAAAACTCTAATAATCTAAGTGTTGTTGTTGTGTCCTCAGCAAACCCTATACCAAGCATCCCAACAGCTTTTGTGTACTGCCTGCTACTTCTGCTGCTCTTGCTGCTGCTGCTGATAATGATGATGATGATAATGATGATGATGATGATGATGATGATGATAGTGCTGTAGTAAAATCCCAGTGTAAATTGGGCACTCTCTAAAGAGATAATCTGCTTCTGCTTCTTCCAGTGGTGTCCTATCTTTATCAGAGCACATGTCCAGTACTGCGAAACATCTGATCCCCAATACAGTGTGCAAGTTAATGAGCCACCTCTACAATTGCTCTTCCTCTAGGGCTGCCTCCTCAACAACCCTCAGGAGTGCCCCCAGGGAGGCATAAATACTCTGAGCTTCTTTTCATGACCTCAAGTTTCTCCCAAACTATACATCTCTTGCTTTCACAAGAACAACCTTGCTTTGTCCCAATACTGTTTATAGCCCTTCCATTCTTTCCACTGAGAATGACTTCCCTCATTGTTTATTTAAATTCTGCCAAACATCCAAATCTCCCTTTAATCCCATCTCCTTTGACCTTTGAAATTACCCAATCCTCATGGGTGAGGGTTAGTACAATTATAACTGCAATTGTATTGTAGTTCAGCAATTAGTTATCTTTTTTCCCTTTTATTGTCAAAGTGAAGAACAGCGGGGTTACAGTTTCATATGTAAGGCAGTGAGTACATTTCTTGTTCAACTTGTTACCTCCTCCCTCATCCTCCTCTCCATCTTCCCCCTTCCCCTTTCCCTCCCCACCATGAGTTGTACACCAAATGGTTTTGTAAGCATTGCTTTTGGAATTGTTTGTCTTTTTATCCTTTGTCTCTTGATTTTTGTGTTCCCTTTCCTTTCCCTAGTTCTAATATACACACATAGATAATATCCAAGGTACTCAAATGAGATACAGTTTAGCTGGGGTACAATCACAGGAAGGGAATATGAGAGATACAACAACAAAAAATGTACAGTTTCACATGGCATGTTGAAACTAATTATTATAATGATATGATAATTAATATAATGATAAAATAATGATATTCCACTTGTTTCCATAACATGGAGTTCATTTCACTTAGCATAATCTTATTTGTTCATAAGGGTATAACTATTGGGCTATTGTGATCTTCTGCTATGACTAGCCTTAACATGTGCTAATTATTACCTATGTGGGAAACCATAGAGTCCCTGTTTCTTTGGGTCTGGCTCACTTCACTTAGTACGATTTTTTCCAAGTCCTTCCATTTCCGTACGGATGGGGCAGTATCATTCTTTCTGATAGAGGCATAAAATTCCATTGTGTATATGTACCACATTTTCCTCATCCACTCATCTATTGAGGGGCATCTGGGTTGGTTCCATAGTTTAGCACTGACAAATTGTGCTGCGATGAACATAGTTGTGCTGGTGCCTTTAGTATGATCTTGCTTATAATCTTTTGGGTAGATACCCAAAAGTGGGGCTGCTGGGTCATAGGGGAGCTCTATGTTTAGCCTTCTGAGGAACCTCCATACACTTTCCAGAGTGGTGGAACAAGTTTACCTTCCCACCAGCAAGGTAGTAGGGTTCCCTTTGGCCACATCCCCTCCAGCATTTGTTATTGTTAATTTTGCTGAAAATGGACATTCTTACTGGGGTGAGGTGGAATCTCAATGTTGTTTTGATTAGCATTTCTTTTATGGCCAGTGATGTAGAGCACTTCTTCATGTGTCTCTTGGCCATTCTCATTTGTTCTTCAGAGAAGTCTCTTTTTAGGTCTTTAGCCCACTTGTTGAGGGGGCTATTGGTTCTTTGAGGATTTGTTTTGGAGGAATTTAATGTTTTTAAGTTCTGCGTATATCTAGATATAAAGCCTTTGTTCATTGTATGGCTGGTAAAGATATCCCAATCTATGTGCTTTCTGTTTATCTTGTAAGCTATGTCCTTTGCCCTTCAGAAGCTCTGCAGTTTGATTCAATCCCATTTGTGCAGCCTTTCTTTGATTTGTTGCATTTCTAGGCCTTTATTGAGAAAGTTTCATCCTGTGCCGAGGTGCTGAAGTGTTTCTCCTATTCCTTCTCACAATGTTTTCAGTGTATCTGATTTTACTTCAAGGTCTTTGATCTATTTGGAATTGGTTTTGGTGCAGGATGACATATAAGAATCTAGTTTTAATTTGTTACAGGTGTTGAACCAGTTTTGCCAGCACCATTTATTGAAGAGGATGTCTTTCTTCCATCCTATTTTTTAGCTCCTTTATCAAAGATTAAGTAGCCATAGTTCTGCAGGCTCATTTCTGGGTCTTCAGCTCTGTTCCATTAGTCCTCAGGCTTGTTCTTGTGCCAATACCAAGCTGTTTTTATTACTATAGCTTTGTAAAACAGCTTGAAGTTTGGTATTGTAGTTCCTCTAGGACTGTTCTTTCACTTAGTATTGTTTTTGCTATTCAGGGTCTTTTCTTGTTCCATATGAATTTCTGGATTGTTTCCTCTATTTCATTAAAGAATGGCATTGGGATATTGATGGGTATTGCATTGCATTTGTAGATAGCCTTTGGCAATATTGCCATTTTGACAATGTTAATCCTCCCAGTCCAGGAGCATGGAGTTAGTTATCTTTTTAACATTTACATTCTATCTACAAGTTTGTAAGATACTTGAAGAAAAGATTCAGGTGTTTTACCAAGCTTGACCAAATTTGGAGACAGAGAAGTTTGAAAACTTCGTGGATATAAAAGGCTTTGTGAACAAAAGTACATTTTGGCCTTCATATCAGAGAACACAAAACTCTCAGATACATTCTTTAATAATTCCTTTAGAAAAAAAACCCAAATTCTACCCACAGAAACAAAGGATTAGGTAGGCCTTTCTATTTTTACTGCTATAATTTTATAATAATTCTTGCTCTGTTCTAAATAAGGCCAGATGCACTAATCCATTATTAATACTATTACAAAATAAATAACCCAAAAGCAAAGCAAAACCAAAGGCAATGTGTTTTTTAAAAGAAAAGTTTGCCTGGGCCATAGCTCTGGAGGTTAAGAAGCTGAGCACCTGCATTAGCTCAACTCTGGGGGACATCTTATGATAGGGAGTTGCAATGATGGAAAACTGATTGGAAAGGAGAGAGCTCAAGGTCACATAAAACACTGGATCATTACAGGGGCCACTTTTGCTATTTTATAATAAGGACTTCATTAGAACTGACTAGCATTCTACTAGTTCGTTTGAATGCTTTCATAGCAAGGAATGCATTTCCAGTGATCTAAACCACTAGGGTCTACCTTTTGAAGTTCTGATGTACAAACAAAACAAAAAAGTACTCAACTTTCAAAAATTATTAACAGTTCAGGAAGTATATAATGAGAAAACCAGAAAAGTAAAGTTACCGATCCCTAGTCACAGAGCTGATAATTGGGAAGACTAGAGCAGATCCTGTGCATTATGAACTCCCAACCAGATTTTTTAAGTAAGTTTTTTTTTTATGACTGTCCTTTTGCATTTTCTTTTGCATGGTAGCATTTGAATATCATTTTACAAGCACACTCTGAGTATTTTCTATGCCTCTAGCTCTGTGCTTGGGCTTGTATGTTATGGAGAAGTAGAAATAAAAATAACCCTATCTTTGCATTTAGCATTCCAGAATGTCCTGTATTCTCTTCTAAAGAATAGCTGCTAACATTTTTTGAGTCATTAAACCCACTGAGAACATAATTACAATTATAGACTTAAGAAAGCACATATATTCAGAAACAAACAAAACATTGTGTTTTATTTCTGAGTTTTAGAGGACTCACAAATCTTTAGGTTATACGCTCTTTCTGAATCTGTAGGAAGCTTTCTCTCACTGATTTGGAAAGGAGAACTTTGGCTTTATAATTTACAGAGTCCAGATGCCAACCCCCACTTTTTCTCCTCCCCTTTGAGCTACTGGAGAGGAGTGGCAATCACAGCTTCTTCTCCTCACTAAATAAATAAGCACTTTCCTGAGTGCCTCAACTCCATAGCCCCAGATGTCATCGGGATGAATGGCTCATTTAGGGCTCAGCAGGGCCAGGTCATATATGGTGCTGATCAGCTTTTTTGGGTCCTGCCCTTGTCATTCTGAGAAGCTTCCCCACCAGTCTGCCTGTCTGGAATATCCACACACCCATTAGGAGGCCTGAGAGCAGAATACGTTTCTGTGTGGTGCTGGCAGGCTTGAAAAGGAGGGGAGGGGCTGTGCCTCAGATGAGCTGGTGAAAGGCCCATTGGGTATGTTAATGGAGGCTCTGGAATGAAGAATGCAGTGAAGGGAGCACTTCTCTTCAGAATCATATATCATGAGGCTTCTCCAGACAGGAAGAAAGTGGAAAACAGATGGAGAAAGGCAGGCAAATGCACCACAGGGATGCAGTTTGGGGGGAGGGAGGAGCACACCAGAAGCCATTAGCAGACAAGGAGAAAAGATCCACAATGTGAACCTTTGCATGCCAAGTTAGGGCTAGCAAAGAGAAGATCAAAGTAAATGGCAATTGACTGGTTCTCATGAGACTATTTTCCATTTTATTAAACTAATTGTACAATAGAAGGGAGTAGGTTGTGTTATTTCCATATATGCATATAATTTACGGACACAAATTTCCTGCCTCATTTTGCATCTGAGAAAATAAACCAGCCTGAAGCTTTCAGGAACCAGTTCCAGAACAAACCTTGTGTATAACATTTGCACACATAGTATATTTAAAACTACACTGATTGAGATACATTGTACTCATAAATTGACAGGTTGAATCGGAACCTCTTTGTACAACTACTTAAAGATAAAGAAAGTATAATCTAGCATTCCTTTTATGCCTACTCAGCTTTTGGTCAATGTTAGGTTGTTGACCCCCAAGCCCTATAACACCTATTAGGTCTCTACCATGGAGTTTAACACATTGTGTAAGTAATCTAATTTGTGCTTATGTCGGCCAGTAGCTACTTAGTAAATATTTTACAATTTCAAATGTTTAATTGGGTAATAAATTTAGTGGGTTTTTTTCTAACATAACATTGTTCAGCTAATTATAAGAATACTATAGATAAGGTCCTTCTAATATAGTTTCATACTTTGCAAAGCCACACAATTAGAAGTAGACTATATGAGGCACAGATATACAAATCTTAAAAAACAAAACAAAACTTCTTTAGTGTATACAATGTGTTCATGTTGGCATCTGGGGCAGAAAGAAACATCCCAGATTTCTACTGAAAAGTTTTTAAGCTTTGCCTTTTGCTGTTACGTTTCTGCAAATGAATATAAAAAGGCAAGTGAGAAAGAAGAAACATGGAATTAAGAGAGGATGAAATTATCTTCATTTATAGTAGATATTGATAAACAGTCCCCAAATTCATACACACTAGGGCTCAGAATATCCAGTTTTATTGAACTCCAGAATTTGTTGTATCCCATTATTTCCATAGTGGGATAGATCTGTTAATGCTGTTTACAAACATGTGCTGCTGCAATTGTACTGAACTACTTTCTTTTTGCCCAAAGGAAAATTACAAACAACTTTCTCATAATCTCAAAACTGGACTGAAATTCTGTTGAAAAATGCTATAGAATGGAAACATTATAAAGTACCTCCCAGGCACTTACGCTTGACAGTCTTGTTCAGAGTAACAGGTATCACAGGTAATCAAATTGCAATTGAGCTAAAAAATATCTGTTATTTTCTTTCCTTTTCTTCATGGCTAAGAATGAGCAAGGCCCAGGCTGTTCAGAGATGAGAGAAGTTAGCACCATAACCCTGAAGGCAGTAACATTACTCTGTCTTTTATGTCTTTGCAAATTCCGTTTTATGAAAATGAAAAATTCTATGGTTTGGGAAAACATTGCCCTATCCTATCAACTGGGACCCAAAGGGACACATGGTATGTGACAACCCCTTCCAATCTGGAATTGCACAGTACAGAACATATGATGAACCAATAATTAGTTTGTGAATCCAGTTACTCTACACAGTCTAAATGCATATTTCAAGCTTTGATTACCCTTCAATCGTTTTTTTCCTCCTTCCTTCAATTAAGCAAGCAACTATAGAAAAAGTAAGATTCTAAAGACCTGAAACACCTGGATAATTGCAATTAGATATGGCTTTAGAGATGGGGAAATGGTTCTCCACCATCAGAGTTACTAAGTATATAAAACATGTAAATTAGAAGATGGTTGTTAGCATGGCAAAGTATTCACTGTTTCATAAAATTTGCTTTGTTAGGTAGTGGGAGTAAAGAAATCCTGAGCTAGAACTCAGAATGCCTGAAGTTTAAAAAGTGGGGGTTCTATCATGTAAAGATCCTTTTGAATTCACATATGAAAAATATACAATATATACTATGGTATAGGAATCAGACAAGACAATAAGGAAAATTTAGAAAACAAGTAACATTTCAATTTCTAGTGCATCTTCTAAAGGTACTACTGAAAATTTGAATCGCTGCTAACATTTTCTTCAGTGAGTTTCCTTTGAGTTTTTAACCAAGAAAAAAAAAAGAAAACAAGTAACAGCTAAAAGTAGTTGATTATGTATGATTTCATAGAATTTTTTTCAGAGATTGATTGGTTATATCAATGAAGGCAGCAGTATTTTGTTTCAGTTTGAAAACCCTTTCCAAGATAAGCAAGTGAATAAATAGAAGAATTCAAAAGCCTGCTTCAAAATAGGAAATGTTAAAGTCATGCAGGCTTCCTTGTCACCTACTCCAATCACAGCTGCTTTACCTTACCATGGAAGAAAATGAGACCTAGATACCCCCTGAATTCACATAAGTTGATCCAAAAAATATAAAAGTCAAATATCCTTGGTGTCAGGCCATTGTTCTTTCAACAAACAGTTCACATGCACCTCAATACTAAAAGCCACTTTTACCTCTATTCTGTTTCCTAATGATGGATTTTCATCTTCATAGTCTTGGTTCGATTAATCAAAAGTGATAAAGACAACTTTGTATTTGATTTTAGCCCAAAGGTCCAGGAGTAGTCAAGTTGGATTTGAATGTGTTAAGTGTTTCTAACCCATGAATACAGTGATTGCATTGCAAGGTTTGCGTGTTACATCAGAGCTATGGCTGCTCCCACATTAGTGAAGATTTCTGAGCAAGGAAGAAGAGACCACTCTGAGGACATTTAGTAAAAGAGACTCATAAATTGAAGAAAATAACTAACATTTCTGGACCATTTTTGTTGTTGTTGTTGGTGGTGTTCATAAGCTTCAGCACCATTTGAAGATCCAGTGTTCATTGAAAGCTATTTTAGGGCATAAGGGATTGTTCAACAACCATCTCTCTGTTGGGGCTGATAAATTTGAGTTGTCTGAATGTGAAGACAATTGCTTCTTCTTTTGTTGGTAGGTTCTTTCTAATCAAATAGCTAGAAATACAGGCATGTTTGTCTTCAAATATCTGAACTATAGTGTGGTATGATCATTAACTTCAGGTTGGCTAACAGATGCCTAAAGTCTGGAAAAAAATATTATTCTGGATATATCTGGGGGGAATGTTTCTAGAAGAGATTGTTATTTTATTTAGTAAATAAAGAACCATCTCCATTGCTAGTAGGCATTAACCAATCTGTTGTGGCCCTAAAGAAAACAAAACCTAAAAAGGTAAAATCCACAGCTTTGCTAGGGCTGGAACATCTACCTTCTGCCTGTGTAGATTAGCATTCTTGGTACTCATGCCTGGGATTGAGACTGAGTAGACACTGGCTCTCCTGGAGCTCAGGGTTTGTTGTTGTTGTCTGTTTTGATTTGTGTTTTTTTCCAGTCCTGGGGCTTGAACTTAGGACTTGGGCACTGTCTCTGAGCTTCTTTTGCTCGAGGCTAGCACTCTACTACTTGAGCCACAATGCCACTACTGGCCTTTTCTGTTTATGTGGTACTGAGGAATTAATCTCAGGGCTTTGTGCATTCCCAACCTCCCTAGGCCAATAGTTCACAAAGGGTAAACCATGGGAATTCTCAGAACATAATCTCTCTCGCTCTCTTTCTCTTGTTCTCCTTCTTTCTGTCTGTTTGTACTCTCTCTCCCCTCTCTCTGTCTCCTCCACTTTAGAAACCTATATGCTATTGATTCTTTTTTTGTATGTACAACTGCTTAATAATACATTTTTAAAATTTTCATTGTCAAGGTGATGTACAGAGGAGTTACAGTTATATAAGTAAGGCATTAAGTACATATCTTGTCAAACTTGTTACCTCCTCCCTCATTTTTCTCCCACCTTCCCTCCCCGCCAACCCCACCCGCGAGTTGTACAGTTGGTTTACAACATATTGTCTTGTAAGTATTGCAAGATGAAGTTATATCATAACACCTGAAACTTTTAAATTTTATTATTAACATAGACTCCACAGTTTCCCTCATTGGCAATAATTAGTAAATGTCTAGGATAGTCCAACAGATTATTACAATAACTTAATAGCTATGTACATAGGATCACATAAGATGATGCTAAGTGAAATGAACTCTAAAGTTATGGAAATAAGTGGTTTATCATTGCTGTTATTTTCAATGTACTATGTGAAATTATGCCTTTTTCTTTAGATTTTCTTCCTTATGGTTTAACCCTTGTCATTGTATTTGATTTTGGTACCCTGAGTATTGTATCTACATTTGTCTGAACTAGGAAAGGGAAGGGGAACATCAAAATGGTGTAACAAAGGGTAAAAGATAAACTAATGCAAGAGCTATTGATTCTTTTTTTTTTTCTTTTTTTGGCCAGTCCTGGGCCTTGGACTCAGGGCCTGAGCACTGTCCCTGGCTTCTTCCCGCTCAAGGCTAGCACTCCGCCACTTGAGCCACAGCGCCGCTTCTGGCCGTTTTCTGTATATGTGGTGCTGGGGAATCGAACCTTGGGCCTCGTGTATCCGAGGCAGGCACTCTTGCCACTAGGCTATATCCCCAGCCCCTATTGATTCTTAACCTGATCTCATACATATATTCACAAAAAGGAAGATTTAACATTTTATTGTGTTGTTTCTAATAATAGAATTGGGCCATGGAAAGAAGTTACTGAAGAAGACCTTCAGTCATAATTAGGAAGAGATTTATAGCAGTCAGAACTTTTCAAAATGGAATAATTTGTCTTGAAATGTAATAAATTTCCTACATTGGGAGTGTTCTAGACAAGCTGGAAGGACCATCAGGCAGTAACATTATATAGATAAAAGGAAAAATAATAATACATGAATTAGGAGTTTTCACTCAACTTCCTAACTCAGGTTAACATCTTATGTGTTTTCCAATTTTAAAGAGAAACAATATCCAATGTATCAAGTATTTATCTGTGAGTCTCCTTTGTCTAGCACCAAGATCAGAAGTCAAATCAGAAAATAGTTTCTCCTAGAACAAAGCTTTCTAGAAGCTCTGTTTTGATGCTTTGGAGACCAAAATAATGCAGCAAAAATTTATTCAATAATAACGTAATTGATGGAGAAGCACAGGTCACATTAGTTAACATTGTCTACCAAGTTTATCAGCTCTGGGAAAGTACTGACAATTGAATGGATATATTGAAGAATGAATACAATCTAAATAGATAGAAAGGGCTTTGCAAAAATAAAAGATAAAGAAGGAAAATTATGAACTACTAAATAGTAATTAGAACATATGCATTGTAAGAAGATTTTGTAGCAAGGGACCTACGGCAATATGATGTTTGTAGAAGGTATGTAAATATACTTTTATTATCTAATTTTCAATCAAGTGTTCAGACATATGTATGTGAACCCATTACAGAGCCAATTTATCCTCTGCTCTCTAGCCATCAGGCCCTAAGTACTGCATTAGCTCTAATAAGTAAAAAATAAACTGGATTTAAGTAGAAGTAATTGCATCCTACCACGTTTGACCTTGGTACTCATTTCATGAATGTAGTATAATTTGAAAGCAGTTTCCTTTCCATCACGCACTAGCAGACCTTTGCTGAAATTGGGTATGTAGGGCTGTCCACTTTTATAGATAAAGGTAAATTGTGTATTAGAATGCCTTTCATGTCTTTCCAAGGCGTGCCTATTTGCAAAAGCTAGAAACAACTGTTATCTTTGAAAGTAGGACAGAGAAAAAGGAGAGTCAGTGTTACAAACAGGCTCATTCTTAATCACTGTAGTCCAAACAATGGAAAGGATGGGAGAAATTGAATGTCTCTTACAGGTAATGCATCGCAACAAATGGGAAACATTTAGAAACCAAGACAGACAAAAACAATGGTGCACTTGGCTTCACAACCTCCCAGGATTTACTGAAGTTAGGAAAGAGTATATGATAAAAAACATAGAGTAAATTGTAAAGCTATTTTCCATGCTGCTTTAATTGAAAAGGCTTTTATCATCTCCAGCTTCAACAACTTTCTCAGTTTTAAAAGTAACTACTGAATATTTTACTGCTTTTGCACTAGTAGTTAGGAACAGTTGATTTTCATTTTCAGACAGTATAAGAACATCATTTTTGTGTACTTTCCCTGGTAATTTGTATGAATATTTCTTCTCTCTCTTTTGCTCCATTCCTGCGTAATACATGTTATTTCAGGTATTCCAAACCTAGTAGAATGTCAAACAGTTTGAAATAAAGGTTATGAGGAATGTAGGAGTTAGAGTAGTGCTGAAATACACTAAGTGGAATAAATTCAAACAATTCATGCATTAGGAAGTACTTAGGGTGTTAGGTACCCAAGACAATTTAGAGGACATTACTTTGATACCTTTAAAAGGCAGAGAAAATGTGGCAGGCTTGTTTTCTATTTCTTAACTTGCTCTTTGTGTTTTCTATAAAGGAACCCTTTGAACATTCTTTCTTCTTTTCTTTTCCTTTTTAAAATCCTGCTCAAATAAAATCCATGCCCACGGTTATTAATCTCACTAGTTAATGAGATGAGCAGAGTAGGCCATGCAAATATGTTTGTACTAGAAATGTGGTCCAATGTCATAAAAGTCACACAATATGGGATTTGTCATGTTTTGAAGAATAATAATGCTGGTACTAAAATGCTGGTCATATTTTTGGGTTCTAGATAGACACTTTAATAATAAGGGCTGGGGATATGGACTAGTGGCAAGAGTGCCTGCCTCATATACGTGAGGCCCTGGGTTCGATTCCCCAGCACCACATATACAGAAAATGGCCAGAAGTGGCGCTGTGGCTCAAGTGGCAGAGTGCTAGCCTTGAGCAAAAAGAAGCCAGGGACAGTGCTCAGGCCCTGAGTCCAAGCCGCAGGACTGGCCAAAAAATAAAATAAAATAAAATAATAATAATAATAAGTGACAATCATGGAAAGCTCTATATTTTAGTATGAAATAAAATTTATTTAACATATGCATAGAATTACTTTTTACAATGATTTCCTTATTTCTCTTTCTGAAACTCATTTCCACTTTCATCCTGCGTGCTGATTCAGAATCTTAAAGAGACAGGAGTTTTAGGAAAATTGAATGATTAGTGTGTTGGGGCTTGTCCTCAGAATTCATACTATTCCTTCATGAACATAAGCAGGTCCAAGAGAGAGAGGCCAGAGGCACCCATTTCATTGGCCAGTTCATCAATCACAAGGGAGGGTTGCTCTTAGGAGCAACTGCTACCTACACTTCACCTTCCTCCTTCTTCCTACCAGGTCCTAGCTACAACAGTCTATTTGAAAAAATGCATAAATTATACCATCAGTTTGACAATACACTCCAGAGTAGTTTTGCTATGGTATCATGGTCTCTGAAGCTGATAATGTATCAGTCCCATGGGGCCTTTGGGTGCCTCATATACAAGTTTTCTCCCTACAGTTAGGAGGTTTCCCACAAATGAGAAAACTTTGCTGGGACACAGGCATTGCTAACAATGTGAAAATACTTCCTGTGGAAAACATACATTCTTCTCCTGCCACACAGTATAGACAGGAGACCAAGTTATTGTCAACCACCACACTCACTGTACTCTCCACAGTTTTGAATAATAAGTAAAAGTAATAATAATAATAAAGTAATAATAATAAGTAAAGGCTTGTCAAGCATGTGTGGTCTACTCCAGGTGTCTTAGCGAGACCTTTCTATCATTCCCACTGTAAGCTGTCTGTGACAGCAGTACTGTGCTACAATTTAGGGTGCTTTATGGGTGCCTTCTTAACCACATGATGTGACACATAATATGATATAATTTTTAGGTACTGAAAGGAAAGGTATAGCTTTAAATATTATCACTATTTGTATAAATGAAATGTTTAATATCAACTGGCATTCCACTTGTAAACAAATGAAAAACAATTGAACATAAAGCCAAAATAAATAGACAATGAGAACAAAATGAAAATAAATTTTAATGCACAAAATCAGACATTTTAACAAGTCACATAAAATTTATTAAAAGGGAAAAAGTAGATATGTATAACAATGGTATGTTTTTAAACAGCTTTCTTGAAGTATAGTTTATATATCATAACATTAACCTCTTAAAGTATGCTATTAATTTGTTTAATAAAGAGATGTATGTGTCCAGCACTACCACTCACTTACAGGACATTCCTTTTTTTTTTTTTTTGTCAGTCATGGGGCTTGAACTTTGGCCTGGAAACTTTCTCGTAGCTATTAAGCTCAAGGCCAGCATTTTATCAATTGAGGCAAAGCACCACTTCTGGTTTTCTGGTGATTAATTTCTGCCTGGGCTGGCTTTGAACCTTGATCCTCAGATCTCAGCCTCCTGAGTAGCTTGGATTACAGGCATGAGTCACCTGCCTGGACATTCTTATTTCTTGAAATATTTTTTTTAATTTAATTTTATTTTTTTTCAAATTTTTATTATCAAACTGATGTACAGAGAGGTTACAGTTTCATACATTAGGCATTGGATACATTTCTTGTACTGTTTGTTACCTTGTCCCTCATACCCCCCTCCCTCCTCCCCCTTTCCTTTCCCCGCCCCCAAGTGTTCAGTTCACTTACACCAAACAGTTTTGCAAGTATTGCTTTTGTAGTTGTTTGTCTTTATTTACCCTGTGTCTCTCAAATTTGGTACTCCCTTTCAATTTCCTGCATCCAATACCAGTATACAAGATTTCCAATATACTCAGATAAGATTATAGAGATAGTGTAGGTACAACCACAGGAAGGTGATACAAGAACATCATCAATAATAGAAGCTACATATACACATGGGACGTTGAAAGTAGTTACAATTGTGATATAACAATTGTTTCCATAACATGGAGTTCATTTCACTTAGCATCATCTTATGTGTTCACAAGGGTATAGCTATTGGGCCTTGTGATGCTCTGCTATGACTTGCCTAAACCTGTACTAATTATTCCCAATAAGGGAGACCATAGAGTCCATGTTTCTTTGGGTCTGGCTCACTTCACTTAGTATAACTTTTTCCAAGTCCTTCCATTTCCTTACAAATGGGTCAATGTCATTCTTTCTGATAGAGGCATAAAATCCCATTGTGTACATGTACCACATTTTCCTGATCCATTTGTCTGCTGAGGGGCATCTGGGTTGGTTCCAAATTCTCACTATGACAAATTGTGCTGCGATGAACATTGTTGTGCTGGTGGCATTACTGTGATTTTGTTTGTGGTCTTTTGGATAGATACCCAAAAGTGGGGCTGCTGGGTCATAGGGGAGTTCTATATTTAGCCTTCTGAGGAATCTCCATACTGCTTGCCAGAGTGGCTGAACCATTTTACATTCCCACCAACAATGAAGTAGGGTTCCCTTTTGGCCACATCCCCTCCAACAATTGTTACTGTTAGTTTTCTTGGTATATGACATTCTTACTGGGGTGAGATGGAATCTCAATGTTGTTTTGATTTGCATTTCTTTTATGGCCAGTGATGTAGAGCATTTTTTCATGTGTCTCTTGGCCATTCTCATTTCCTCATCAGAGAAGCCTCTTTGTAAGTATTTTGCCCACTTGATGAGGGGGCTATTGGTTCTTTGTGGTTTTGTTTTGGAAGAAGGTAATTTTTTTAGTTCTGCATATATTTTAGATATGAGGCCTTTGTCTGTTGAATGGCCAGTAAAGATCTTCTCCCAGTCTGTGGGCTTTCTGTTTATCTTGCAAGCTATGTCCTTTGCCGTGCAGAAGCTCTGCAGTTTGATGCAGTCCCATTTGTCCAACCTTACTTTGATTTGTAGCCTTTCTGGGTCATTGTTAAGGAAGTTCCGTCCTGTGCCAAGGAGCCCAAGTGTTTCGCCTACTCCTTCCTTCAGTGTTTTCAGGGTCTCTGTTTTGATTTTGAGGTCTTTAATCCACTTGGAATTGATTTTTGTGCAGGGTGATATATAAGGATCTAGTTTTAGTTTGTTGCATGTGTTGAACCAGTTTTGCCAGCACCACTTGCTAAAGAGGCTATCTTTCTTACATACTATTGTTTTGGCTCCTTTATCAAAGATTAAGTAGGCGTAGTTCAGTGGGTTCATTTCTGGGTCTTCAATTCTGTTCTATTGGTCTTCAGGCCTGTTACAGTGCCAATACCAAGCTGTTTTTATTATTATAGCTTTATAATACAGCTTGAAGTTGGGTATTGTAATTCCTCCAGCACTGTTCTTTCTGCTTAGGAGTGTTTTTGCTATTCTAGGTCTTTTATTATTCCATATGAATTTCTGGATTGCTTCCTCTATTTCATTAAAAATGGTGTTGGGATAATAATGGGTATTGCACTGAATTTGTAGATAGCCTTTGGCAATATTGACATTTTGATTATATTAATCCTCCCAATCCAGGAGCATGGGATGTTTTTCCATTTCCTTAGTTCTGACTTAATTTTGATTTTCAAGCTTTTAAAGTTCTCATTAAAGAGGTCTTTCACTTCTTCAGTTAAGCTTATTAATAGGTATTTTATGTTTTGGGGGGCTATTGCAAAAGGAGCTGCTTTCTTGATTTCAGCCTCAGTCTTTGGGAAGTTAGCATAGAGAAAGGCCGTTGATTTTTGAAGGTTTATTTTATATCCTGCAACTTTGCCAAAGTTTTGGATCAGCTCTAGTAGCTTGGGGGTAGAGTCTATGGGATTCTTTAGGTATAGGATCATGTCATCTGCGAAGAGAGAAAGTTTAACTTCATCTTTTCCTATTTGGATCCCTTTTATATTTTCTTCTTGCCTCATTGCTCTGGCTAGGAATTCTAGTACTATGTTGAAGAGCAGGGGAGAGAGTGGACATCCCTGCCTTGTTCCTGATTTTAAAGGGAATGACTTTAGTTTTTCACCATTTAGAGTTACACTTGCTGTTTGTTTGTCATAAACTGCCTTGATTATATTCAGGAATGTTCCCTGGAATCCCAGTTTTTCCAGAGCTTTTAGCATAAATGGGTGCTGGATTTTATCGAATGCTTTTTCTGCATCCAGAGACAAAACCACGTGGTTCTTTACCTTGCTCCGGTTGATGTGGTGGATTACATTAATTGACTTGCGTATATTAAACCAACCTTGCATCCCTGGGATGAATCCAGTTTGATCGTGGTGTATGATTTTTTTGATGACCTGTTGAAGTCGATTGGCCAGAATTTTGTTGAGAATTTTTGCATCTATGTTCATTAGGGAAATCAGTCTATAGTCTTCTTTCCGTGATGAGTCCCTGCCTGGTTTTGGGATGAGGGTTATGCTGGCTTCATAGAATGTGTCTGGTAGTGAACGTTCTCTTTCAATTTCACTGAAGAGTTTGAGAAATATTGGTGTGAGTTCTGTTTTTAAGGCCTTGTAGAATTCTGCAGTGAATCCATCTGGACCTGGGCTTTCCTTGGATGGGAGATCATTTATTGCCGTTTCTATTTCAATACTGGATATGGGTCTGTTTAGAAGATTTAAATCTTCATGGTTGAGTTTGGGGATATGAATTTTTTCTAGGAAATCATCCATTTCTTCCAAGTTCTCGAATTTGTTGGCATAAAGGTTTGCGAAATAGTCCCTTATTATTTTTTGAATTTCTGTTATTTCTGTGGTGATGTTACCTGTTTCATCTCTTATCTTGTTTATTTGAGTGTGCCGCCTTTGTTTTTTGGTCAGGTTTGCCAGGGGTCTATCTTGTTGATTTTTTCAAAGAACCAACTCTTTGTTTTGTTGATTCTTTCGATGGTTTTTTCGTCTATAATTGATTTAATTCTGATTTGATTTTAATTATTTGCTTCCATCTATTGACATGTGGTTTGGCTTGCTGTTCTCTCTCCAGAAAATTAAGGTGCTTCCTTAAATTATTTAGTTGCTGTTTCTCCAGTTTGTTGGTGTATGAGCTCAGAGATATAAATTTTCCTCTGAGTACTGGCTTTGAGGTGTCCCAAAGGAGCTGGTACTTTGTGTCCTCAACTTGGTTGAATTCTTTAAACATTTGAATTTCCATTTTAATTTCTTCAATGACCCACTGATGGTTCAGCAGTTTGTTGTTTAGTCTCCATGAATTGTAGGATTTTCTGTGGTGGCTGTTTGAGTTGAGCTCTAATTTTATTCCATTGTGGTCTGAGAGAATGCAGGGAATGTTTTTGAAACTTCTGAATTTGTACAGATTTTCTTTGTGCCCTAAGATGTGATCTATTTTGGAGAATGTTCCATGTGCTGTGGAGAAGAATGTGTATTCTGTTGTTGCTGGGTGGAATATTCTGTAGATGTCGGTTAAGTCTAGTTGTTCTATGCAGTTATTAAGATCTGTGGTTTCTTTGTTCAGTTTTTGGCGTGTTGATCTGTCCAGAGCTAATAGTGGAGTGTTAAAGTCCCCAACTATCAATGTGTTTGGGTCTATGAGTGTTTTTAGAGTCTGTAGTGTTTGTTTGATGAAGTTGGGTGCTCCTGCATTTGGTGTGTAGATATTTAGAATGTTATATCTTCCTGTAGGAGAGATCCCTTTACTAGTATGTATTAACCTTCTTTGTCTCTTCTTACCTTTTTTAATTTGAAGTCAATTTTGTCTGATACTAGGATTGCAACTCCAGCCTGCTTATGGGGGCCATTTGCTTGATAGATTTGATTCCAGCCTTTCACTTTGAGAAGATGTTTACTTTTGCTGGATAGATGTGTCTCTTGGAGGCAGCAGAAGGATGGATCTTGATTTTTGATCCAACTTATTAGCCTATGTCATTTGATTTTAGAATTAAGTCCATTAATGTTGAGAGTTAGGATTGTGAGATGATCATTTGTTCCTTTCATTATCATATCTTGTTAAAAGCTGTGTCTTCCCATTTCTTGATCTGATGTTTACTATTTAGGGTTCATTTCTCTGTCTGTATTGGAATCTTGATTATTTTCCCTGATAGTACATCTTTGAAGATTTTCTGTAAAGCTGGTTTGGTGGAGATATATTGTTTCAATTTTTCCTTACTGTGGAAGACTTTTATTTGACCTTCGGCTATGAATGAGAGTTTGGTTGGGGACAGAATTCTTGGTTGGTAGTTATTTTTATTTAGTGTTTGGTATACCTCATTCCAGGCTCTCTTTGCTTTCATGGTCTCTGCTGAGAAGTCTGGGGTAATTCTGATTGCTTTTCCTTTTATGTGATTGTTTTCTTCTCCCTAACAGCTTTAAGGATTCTTTCCTTGTTCTCTACTGATCCTGTTTTGATCACTATGTGTCGGTGGGATGTCCTATTCTGGTCTGGTCGGTTTGGGGTTCTAAATGCTTCTTGTATCAGTATAGACCTTTCCTTCTGGATATTTGGGAAGTTCTCAGCTAATACTCTGTTAAATAGATTGCCTATCCCATTAACCTCTATCTCCAAGTTTTCCTCAATACCTATTATCCTTAAATTGGGCTTCCTGATCGTGTCTTGAATCTCCTGTAGTGATCTGTTTTGTTGATTGGACTGGATTTGCATTGATTTTTGATCTTTCTCCATAGACTCTAAGGAATCTTCAGCACCTGAGATTCGATCCTCTGCTTCAGTTATTCGGGACTGTAGGCTAGCTACTTGATTTTGAATCTCTTTTCCTTCTGACTTGTCTTTCCTGATGATTTCCATGTCATTTCTTAGGTCCTGTATGGACTTCTTTACTTCATTAACTTCATTAATTTGGTTTTGATTGTTGTCTCTCAAATCTTTAAGCTGGGTAGCTATCTTTTCATTTGACTCTTGAAGTTCATTTATCTATTTGTGGATGCCATGAAATTCTCCATTAATTTTTGCTTTGCCTCCTCACGCTCTAGAATAATTGACTGAAGAGATTCAAACTTTTCATTTATCATGTTTATCTGTAGACATTGTAGAGCATTTTGGTGGTTCTCTTCTATGTCTTTGATTGACTGCTCTGCTTCCTGCTTGTTTTGAGTGGGGGATAAGACTTCATTGTTTGTCATATTTCTTGTGTTCCTTCTGCCCTTTTGGATTTGGAATGCCAGTCTACCAGCACCTGTGAGCACTGTTTAAGACCCAAAGCAGCCCTTACCAAGCACTGTTGTGTAAATATTACAAGTGCACAATTTGATACAGATACCTTTTATACCTGTGTATAAAATTAGATTTGGTGTTCCTAAAGAATACAATTCAATATAACAACCGATCCTGGGCCCTGTATTCAGTAGTTACTTATTTACTGTTACAACCCTATACGCAATTCTTGTTTTTATATTAAGTTCTTTTAGGACTGGCTTTCTCTATGAACCCCTTTGATTCATTTGGATTAAGCTGGGATACCCTCTATCCAATAACCAGGAGGCAATGGAACCTGGAGTTCCAGGCAGTAAGTCAGGAGGGTAAGTTGAAGGTAGTAAAGAGAATAGAGTATAATGTATTGTGGGGGGTGGGGTGGTGATTTTGGTTTAGTTTCAGTGACGTGGAAATGTGGAGAAGAGTAAAATCAGTAGAAAGAACAAGGTTAAACTGATAGACAATGGAGAGTTAGCAGAAAAGAGTGGAGGTGTTTTTCAGAGGAAAGTAATTTTTAAAGAAAGAGAATGCAAAGAGAGAAATAAAGTAAAAATACTGGAAGACAGATGCACAAAACAGAGAAAAATTATTTAAAAATGAAAAAAAAATAAAAAGGAAAAAAAACAAACAGAAAAAGAACAATCCAAACAAATAAACAAACACAAAAGAAACTTGATAAGACAAACCGGTAAAAATGGAATACAAACAAACAAACAAACAAACAAAAAACCAATGACGTTTCAGAAGTGAAAAATTAAAATAAATATTTGAAAAGAAAAAAAAAATGGAGTCCTCCTTGTTTGGGTAGTTTTTCCCCAGTCTCTGGTTTCCTTGCAATGGTCTGCAGTCTATTTTCCTGATTGGCTGGTTTGACTTGATTTCAGTTTGCAAGGGGTGGATCTGTTCTGACCTTTCTCCCCTGTTGGTGCAATCCTGGGTCTCTGTGGTTCACACAGCTTGTAGGTAGGCCTTGGGCATCCTCTGTAGATGGGGATGTGAGCAGTCTTGGGAACTGTGGCTCCTCTGTCTGCTGTGGGGCCGCTGCCTTTAACACCCGGCTTTGAATAGGCTGTGGACTCAGCAGGGCAGGGCACCTCTGGGCTGTTTTACCAGGCTGAGAGTTGCTTGCCTGGGGGAGGCAGCCTCCTTGGAGGAGGTGACTATGGAAAGCAGCTCCGTTTTGGGCTGGGAATTGGGCTTCCTCTGTGATGGGACCATTTAGCTGTCCCAGGAACTGTTTGTTCCCCCATCTGGTGTTTCTGTGCTGCCGGGAGCTGCTGGCCACTTTTGCTTTAAATTTAGAAATTCCGGCGGGCAGGACGGGGCACCTCTGGCTAAGCCGAGGCCCAGGACTCGCCTCCCGCCTGGGCAGGGGGCGTTCTCCTGGGCGGAGCTGGCTCTCACTGTTCGGTCCCTCTTGCCCTTTTCAAAGATGGCTCCTTTGTCCTCGCTTTCCCCTGGCCCGCTTTAGTTCCAATCTGATCTGACCATATGCCAGTGGCAAAGATGGCGCTTTGCTCTGACAGTGGGGGAAGGGCTGCCTTCCAGAAGCTGCTCTGTGGGCGGGAGTGAGAATATCTTTCATGGAGTACTCACGCTTTCTCTGCGATTTCAGGTCGTCCGTGCTCAGCCGCCGTCAGGAGGATTTCTCCCTGGTCTAAGCTGTGTGCTTTAGCTGCGCCGAGTGCAGGTTTCTGTGCCGGGCACTGTGCAGAGCGCTGTGCCGGCGCCGGCACTGGCGCAGCAGCGGGAAGCCGCCCGGAACTCAAATCTGTGTTTTCAGACGAGCAAAGTGGATTTTTCCTTCCTGGCCAGAATCCCTGTACTGTTAGAACTTACTCTGGCTGTCTTTCTAGGAGTAAAAGTTTCTATGGGGTGAGAAAACTGCGATATCAGAGGGAGCTCAGCTAGGGCTCTGCTGCTCCTCCTCCGTCTTCCCGGAAGTCATCTTGAAAGATCTTTGAACCTATTTGCTCCTATACCCAGCATTAGGAAACTGAATTTCCTTCCTGTATCTATAGATTTGTCTTTTCTGGATATTTCATATTAATAAAATCATACTATATATAGTCTTCTTATCTAGTTTTTCTCACTGAGCAAAACATGCTGGAAGTTTAACCACATTTTAGAATATATTACTACTTTGGTACTTCATTATGCATTTCTTTTGTTTAGTCATACAGCAGTAATTGTAATGAACATAGTTTTCAGCACAATTTGTCATTGCTAAAATATGGAACCAACCCAGATGCCCCTCAGTAGACGAGTGGATCAAGAAAATGTGGAACAGGGCTGGGAATATGGCCTAGTGGCAAGAGTGCTTGCCTCGTATACATGAAGCCCTGGGTTCTATTCCCCAGCACCACATATACAGAAAATGGCCAGAAGTGGCGCTGTGGCTCAAGTGGCAGAGTGCTAGCCTTGAGCAAAAAGAAGCCAGGGACAGTGCTCAGGCCCTGAGTCCAAGGCCCAGGACTGGCAACAACAACAACAAAAAAAGTGGAACATATACACAATGGAATTCTATATCTCTGAAGAATGATACTGCCCCATTCTTAAGGAAATGGAAGGACTTGAAAAAATCATACTAAGTGAAGTGAGCCAGACCCAAATAAACATGGACTCTATGGTTTCCCTTACAGGGAATAATTAGAACATCTCTAGGATAGTCATAGCAGAAGATCACAAATAGCTATGCCCATATGAACACATAAGATGATGCTAAGAGAAATGAACTCCAAGTTATAAAAATAGGCAGTATATCATTGTTGTAGTTATTTTCAACATGCCATGTGAAACTCTACCTTTTTTTCTCTCTCGTATTCCCTTCCTGTGGTTTGACCTGTGCTATTACCGTAACTGATCTTAGTACCCTGCATACTGGATATACTTGTATTGGAACTAGGGAAGGGAAAGGGAAGACCAAAATTGAGAGACAAAGGACAAAAAGACAAACCATTGCAATAGCCATATTTACAAAACCAATTGGTGTAAATCAACTGTACAACTCATGTGGGGGGGAGTGGAGAGGGGGGAGATGGGGGAAAATGAGGGAGAAAGTAACAAGTTGGATAAGAAATGAACTTGCCTTACATATGAAAGTGTAACCCCTCTGTACTTCACTTTGACAATAAAGAAGAAAAACAGATACACACACACAACAGCGATTGCACAATCTTTCACTTTTTTTTAGTGAACCTGCTGTTAACAGTGTCTTTTGAATGTATTTCATTTTTACACCACTGGAATAGATGCTACTCATCCACCAAAATCCTGGATGGACATGATGATCCTTTGAAAATTATAATTTCCCCAGGCCAGAGTCAACTGCTAACCTGAAATTCTCACAGCTGGGCCCCAGGGGATCTGTTAATAAGCTACCTGTTGGCAGTAAGCATGAACTAACTATCAGGAGCAGTAGGTGGGAGCTACCTGCTGAGGTGATAACACCTGTTATTTGTCCCCACCTCTGTACTGCTTCTGAGAGGACCTTGTCTTTTCTACAATAGCCTCTAAAAAGCTTGTCAAATTATTCTTTATTCTTCAAATTTATTCTTTTAAATTAAAACAACATATTCTCTTAATTTGAAATGAATATTCCTTCTTCTGTAATCCTCCAACAGACCTTGACTTATCTGTCATCTTCATGTCAGATTCCATGGTATTTAATCTCACATTTGACAAAATCTCTCTGCTTACATGTTGAAACCAAACAATCATAACAAAAGAAATGGTTCTAGAAATTACTTTCTCAGTTGTATGTATTATAGACTCATGTAGGGTGCTGTCATCAACTCATTTAATTATTGTTGTGCCTTTTATCTTCCAAATTTTAGTTTTAGATTCCTGAACAAAGGGCCCCATTTATCTCTTAGTGGACAGTAGAACCTTCTCATTCATATGATTCTATAGGAAGCTTTACGCATCAGATCCATTCATTCACACTCCTATTATTCTGAGGCAATTGAGACCTGAGAACCAGCATTGAGGACTACACTCAGAAATGCAGCTTCTGTTCTGACACATGTGCTCTGACAGGCTGCCTCTAATTTTTTTGACCTTATCTTTCCTACTTCTATTTTGACTACCAGGCTCATATCTCTATCTGAATTCCTGCATACGGGAAGTCCTTAGGTCTTTCTTATGTTGCTGGCTATGCCAAATGGGCAGTCATTTGTCTCCAGTTCTTTAGCTTGCTCTGGATGAAGCCCATGACCACCTCTTGATTCTAAGCATTCATACCTTGCTATTATTTCCTCTTTTCCATCCTCCTGCTTTTGTGGCCATGCTCTTTACTGGGGTTGTTCACTTATTTACTATGTCCAGATTAACTCATTAGGAAATATTTTCACTATTTTTGAACATGTTTCTATCTTGCCAGGGTTCACATTTTACCACATGAAGCCAGCATGGGGGAAAAAAACAACAAAGATCCAGGGCACAGTTCAGAGATAAGCACCATGGTAAAGTCAGAATTTGAAAAATGGGCCTGGCTTCAGCTCTTGGCTCTAGAGACACAGCTCCATGGCCACGGACCAAGTCCAAGGGAGAGCTCTACTCACAGGTCTTGTTTTAGACCCGGTTGGCATCGATACTCCCAATTAGGCACATTATCCATCCAGGAATCAGACCAGCTGGTAGTGGTAAATTTGGAAACTGTGTCCAAAGAAAGCAGAACTCCAAAAACCTGTGCTGGCAAAATGGGGCAGTGCTCCAAACTTGCCTGTGACAAAGGCAGACGGTGAGCTCAGTGACACTAATTTGGGCTCTCCAGGAAAGCTCTGGTACTATAAAAGTGAGAGGCTGGTAGAATAACCATTTGGAGAATGAAAGACAGCAATCCTCAGAAAATTAGATTTGAGAGAAACAGGTATGAGGAAAGAGGATCGAATATAATATAACCAGAGAGTCACATGGGATGGATCTATTTTTTTAGGTAATAAAATAGGTTACCGGTTCTGCATCCTCAAACAGGTATTGGGTCTTATTCTAATGAAGGGGAACTAAAGTTTCTTGAAATGATATCCTTAAGCACAAGTAGCTCAGTAATTGCAAAATCTACACACATAATTGGAAAAAATATTTCCACTAAATAGTCTAGGCTGTGCTGCTAAAAACACAACTCTTAAGATCTTAGTAGCTTAAAGCAGCAAGTGTTTACTTGACATTTATACCATATATCTGTCATATGTTAGAGGCTGGGATGGTAAGTGGGTATCTCATATAGGAACCAAATAGATCATTGTCCCAGTGGGAGGGAGACTTCTAGAAGGTTTTGAAATAGCAATCAATGATCCAGCCCAAATTTATAAGTGACCCCTTTGCTTGAAACTCCACCAATGACAAGGAAACCAGAAATTTCCCAGAAAAGCATAGAAACAGATGGAATTTTGTGAACAATATTTTCAATTAATTTTTTTAGTGATCTGTACATAAAAATCAGGACTACAGGGCTGGGGATATGGCCTAGTGGCAAGAGTGCTTGCCTCGTATACATGAGGCCCTGGGTTCAATTCCCCAGCACCACATATACAGAAAATGGCCAGAAGTGGCGCTGTGGCTCAAGTGGCAGAGTACTAGCCTTGAGAAAAAAAAAAAAAAAATAGAAGCCAGGGACAGTGCTCAGGCCCTGAGTCCAAGCCCCAGGACTGGCCAAAAACAACAACAACAACAACAACAACAACAAAAAAAAACATTAAAAAAAATCACGACTATAAAAAGGAGTAAAATACATACATATAATTTTGTGATGCACTCTTAGCTGCAGTCGCATCAGCATAACTACATGTTCATTGTGTGTTCATGGCACAAGGCACAATAGTATGATAAGTATGTGCGTAAGATTCTTCTATCTTGTACCTTATTCTGCCATAAGTTGTGGTATTCCTGCAAAGATCCAAACAAAAGGAATGCCAATTACTTTATTTTTTGATCTCTCTAACTCAATTTTAGGTCCCATAAAAGAGCCATTGTCATGTTATTTCTCAGTATTCTAATAGCTTCTCCTCATCTCCAACCATTATCATGTAAAACACCTTATTAAGTACCATTTAAAAGACTTCATCTCAAGAATATCTTTTCCCACAAAACAGAAGTACACTTGAATTTATATTAGGAGAAGCTGTACTGGACACAAACCAAGTTGAACCTAGTTTATAGTTTGCAACTATGCAAATACATATGTATTCTAGAATTAAAAAAACAATCTTATTTCTAAATTCTCCAGGCAATTTATCACTCACACGCATACATATTACACAAATTTATATATTATTTTTATATAAATTTAAATTATGTTTATATTATATATTTAAATATAAATATGTTCATACTATAAATATAAATTATATTTATTATGGAATATATTTATATATTACATATTTATGTGTATTCATATGTTTATATAATTATCTTTATTTATGCATTTAGTTTTTCCTGGGGACTGATTCTAGGTCTATCTAATACATAATGGACAAGTGTTACACTATTGAGTTATATATACAACCCCATAAAACCATTATATCTTGAAAAAAATGTATGTTCAATATGTTTCAGAGAGCACACTGAAACTAAAATAATGGAAACAAAATTATATTAAAAATAAGCACCATAAAGAATCATATCATTCATATAAAGCATAATGATGATTTGACATAAAAAATGACAATGAGTCCTATCTACCCCAATCAGAATAACCATGGTCAAGAACATAAACTGCAAATGCTGTTGAGGATGTGGTGTTGGTGGGAATGTAAACTAGTGTGAGCATTATGGAAGTCAGCATGGAAGTTTCTCAGAAAACTCAAGGTAGACGTACATTATGACCCTGAAATATCACTCTTGAGCATTTACTCCCCAAAAATGCAACTTGGGATATAATAGAAGCACCTTCACATTCATATCCATAACAGCATTATTATCAATAGCTAAGCTATGAAAAAAGCCCATATGACCTACAACCAGTGTATGAATAGAATGACTATATATATACATATATATGTATATACACATAATATTGCATAAACATTTTTATGTATATACATGTAGATATATACACATGTTATATATAGATACATAGATTTATATAAAGATAAAGAGATACACAGACAAACAGAAATATAGATAGGTGACTTAGATATAGGTATAAATATAGGTAGAGATGATATCAGTATTGATATATACATATAGATATAATGGAGTATTATTCACCCATAACAATTAATGAAATTATGTTCTTTTCTGGGAAATAGGTTGAAATGGAGTCCATCATACTAAATGAAGTAATTCAAGTTCAGAAAACAAAGGTCACGTGTTTTCTCTCATATGTAGATACTGGATCTTAAAAATAAACATCTATAAACACATACAGGAATACACACATACATATATGTATATGTGTATACACACAAACATATATATGTATATGTGTATACACACAAATACATTTTATGATCATCTGATTAAAGTACAATATATAAGATGCCATGTTGAATTCCTTTTGGACAACTCACATTCACTTTAACAATAATGAATATTATGAATTTGAAACATTTTTTTGTCTGGAATGTGGGCACATAGGAATGAGGCAGGCAAGCAGAAAGGGTAAAAGAGGATAAAAAATACCAAAATACTCTATGTACATTCATTTAAAAAATGGCAGTAAATCTTCCTGTGAATAATTTGGAAAGGAAGAGAGGAGAGGAAGGACAGTGATAAAAATGGTGACTTTAACCAAGGTGTACTGTTTGCATAAGTGGAGATGTTAAAGCAAAATCTTTTTGTATAAGTAATTGAAGCTACTACTGTACTACCTCTAATGCTTATAATAATTATTATTTTATAATGCTATTTATATTAATTATATAATTTCTTCTAAGTATATGATATATTAATTATTTAATGATAATAATACTCATTATGTGATTTATCTGAAGTATAAACCTACTATGCTATAAATCTTTCCAACTAGAGTTGTTGTCATAGAGTGAATAACTGGAAAGTTTATTATGAAAAGAAAACATTATTAGTCAGCTATTCACTCAAAGTTGATATGCTACTCTTTGAACCATGTATTCTACATAGCTTTTTGCTGGCCAATTGATGATGGAGTCTCCAGGACTTTTGTACTTGTGTTCACTTTGAAGCTATCCTCCAGATTTCAACCTCCCGAGAAGCTAGGCTTATAGGGGTGAGCTTTCACTGAGTGCCTAGATATACACTTTCAATAGACTGAAAGTGGGTTATCTCTAGTGTAATAAATAAACGTTTTCACCATAGCACATCTTTTGATTGACCTGTGAGGGAACTGGAGCATTAAGTTCTTCCACAGGACCAGCCTGTTATAGAGTCAATGACAGGAAATTGCATAGTGGCGCAGGTTTCTTGAAATACATTTGATCTCTAGGGCATGGTACACTTGCCTAGGTGAACCAGTAACTATTAACACACATTAGGCAAAAAAGAAAGGAAGGAAGAAAGGAAGAAGGAAGGAAAGAAAGCAAGCCTTTTGTCAATTCCTAGATGGGTGGGATTTTTTAAAATCTTAACTTGTTCAAGGATTATGGTGAGCTACATAGACTGGTCATCTTTAAAATAAAAAGTTTAATTATAATATTCTCTTTCAGGGACCTTGTGGCATGTTTCATTTCAGGTTTCCTTTGCTTTTCCTCATCATTCATGGTGGCCTGCTATCTATCATTCCCCTCTCAAGGACTGGAAACCCTGAAATCTTTTAGGAAAGGAAAAGTAAAAGTCAGTCTTTGGAGACTTCCCACTGGTATGGGGTATAGGTGAGGTCAGGAGTCTCTTGCCCTTGCTGTCTGTCAGTGGGGACAGCTGGGACATCTGAAGTCATGGATGGTCCAGGAGTTTCTGAAGGAAGAACAACATTTGGAGATGCTAATCCACCATAAATATCTTCAAAGAGGAACCATGCTGGAGAAACACAGAGCAGCAGATTGGAAACAATGAGATACAAACCAGACTAAGACACCCACAGAGGATTCTAGCAGAAACAATGGTCAGAAACTTGTTTTCTGTCACCATGTATTCAGAGAACCGAGAAGACAAGAGATTATCGAAGTTTATAGCAGTGTCCGATATATGAAATGTAACTCCAGAGAGCAACTAACGTAAGTAAGAAAATAAATCAACATTATGATTGATCCAGGGGCTATTTGCAGTCTGTACATTAAGTAGAATAGAATAATGGTGACTTACATCTTGAGCCCTTAAATGTTCATGAAGCTAGAAATATGCAAATAAGCCACTGTGGTTCATAGATAAAAACCCTGGGGAAAAATCTGCAGCACTAAGCAATGCTTAGAAACAAACAAGACAAAGGAAACACATTTATACATTTTTATAAATTAAAATATATATTTATGCCATATAAGTATGTTTCATTAAAGTTGAGTTCTTGCCATCTTCTGTGCAACAGAAAGGAGCAAGTAAGGGCAAACTTACTTGGTAGTTCTGTTTCTGCCCAACATTATGTGTGTATTGTGCCTAGAAACAGAAAAAATAGCTTTGTCTGCAATCATAATTTATACAATGTGATTAGATTGGCTGGGGACTTTTAAAGATCAAACAAACAGTGGCATGGATTAAAATGCTTCTAACATTGCATCATGATTATGCTATTTGTTTTGTGTTTTCTTCTGCTTTCAATGAGGCAAATTTAGAGGAAAGTGTTTTTTTTTTCCAAAGGGTAATAATCAATGGTATGCTTTCTATTACTACACAATTATATAATCAACTGATAATGATTATGCAAAGTGGCTAATTATTTTGATGATTACCTTAGAATAAGCATTCTAGGAAACTGCACCCACTCCTTTATGAAGCATAAAAGTCCAGTTTTATAAACCATCAGAAAAAAACATGTTTTTCTTTCTTAACTCCTGAAAATATACCTGTTTGTCTTTGCCCTCTGAGTATCTGCATCAAATTGGTCAATCCCCATTTTTCATATTGACAGGAACCAGAGAAAAAGCCTGCTGGGGACCTGAAAAAGAGGTATGTACCTGGAAACTAATTAAATTTAATTTATTTCTTTTGGCAGCACTTTGCACTTCTCTTTTCATGCTTTATTTAAAACTTGATTGCTTGGATAGCAAAAAGCAAGCCACTAAGAAAACATTGTCTTATAATTATACTAAATTTCTTCTACTTATTCACAGCCACAAACATGATTGCCAGCCCTCAAAAGCCTGACCAGCTTGCCCTGTGTTGACAGAATTTCCTTCAGTAGCCAGATTTAGGGGTGGCCTGTTTTTCAGGTGAGAGACACCAAAGTTTGTTTTCTTTTTTCCCCTCTTGTTTTATTTTTTATTGCTATTATAAAGGTGATAAACACAGGGCTACAGTTACATAAGTCAGGCAAAGAGCACCTTTCTTTCTGGACAATGTCACCCCTTCCCTAACTTTCTCCCAGTGAAGGTTTGTTTTCTTCTCTTTGTGTCTATTATCAATACTACTTCCTCCAGTAGACGCCCAAGTACTTTCTCCTGATGTGACTTTCCTCTACTTTAAGTTACAATACTGACTTTGAATTTTTCTTTTCTTTTCTTTGGCTTCGATATTGTTTCTGCTGGTACAGAAACTTGAACTTAGAACCTCATGCTTGCTGGGCTTTCTTGCTCAATCACAGTACTCTAATACTTGAGTCATATCTCCAGCTCAGCTTTGTGCTGGTTAATTGGGAAAGATATTTATAGATTTTTTTTCTGCCCAGGCTGTCCTTGAACTGTGGTCCTCCTAAGTATGAAGATCTGTTTCTCAAGATACCATTACATAAAGGAGGTGTATAATAACCCAGAGTGTCTCCGCTGCAAGAATAGTAACTTTAGTTGCTCTACTCCCTTAAAAGGAGGCCCAGAAAAGCTCTAAGGAGGGCTGATCGGTGGCACTATATCACGCCCTTACTAGAGACTAGGACCTGACACTGTGCCTGTGGGATGAAGGGATCTGCAGGTTTGGTTTCTCCTGTGGCCTGGCTTCTCTCTGCCTTCTCACTTTGTCTTCTTTACCTGGTCTCTCTTCCACAAAAATGTTCTCTTTTTGTTAAACCATTAGCCAAACTGGAGTAGAGACCCATTGCTATGATTTCAGTTAACTTTAATTACTTCTTTTAAGCCTGCATTAAAATTAAATAATGACTAACAAAAAATAATGGAAAACAAAATTCAGTTCTTAACACTTCCTTTTTCCATAGGAAATGCTTACCAAAACAGTTCTCCAGGAATGGTGGAAGTTATGTCAAGAAGATGGAAATAGCCTGTGACTCTCAAAATTCACTATTGCTGAGGTTCATAAAAGTGTCCACTAGCATCACCAAATCCCAGGCCTTCACATCTGTGCATTCTAGTGTCCACCTTTAGAGTGTCTAGCTTTAAAGTGAAGTTCAAAACTATGTCATTTTAACAAGAACCCCTAAAGAAAGGGACTTTTACAAAAAAAATGCTCCCAAGTAGAGTGAAGTAAAGGATGGAGAAAACCTGGGGAAAAGACCCTCAACTGTGTTTGATCTTCTTCTTTATTACTTTCTGAGCCTCTGCTTCAATATACTTGACTGATCCAAGAAATACAATCTTGTTATAAGTGGTCTGTCATCATTCAATCAAATGTCAAGCCCTTGTGAAAACTTTCTTTCTCTAGGTGTAAACAACAGAAACCAATCTAAATGTTCCTTTCCCAAGAAATATAGTTTTTCTTTGTATATTTTCCCCTTAGGGAATTCTGATTTCCCAACTTCACAGATGTGTATGTGTGTGTGTAAACATAAATGTATATGTATGTGTGTATACATATATATGTGTATACATATATGACACAATAGAAATCTCAAATGATATAATTTCCCCCACAACATTTCTGATAATCTACACATCTAACCTATTCTTTCTGTTTTCCTCTTAATGATATTCTGTATGTCACATCTTATTTGTATAACTTTTCTGAAAGCTGAAATAATCAAATATCTACTTATTTTTCCCAAGAAAACATTTAAAATCAAGCATTTAACATTTAGTAAATAAGATTTCAGGAAATTCCAGAGTTGAATAAGTCATTTCTGAATATACTCAATTGTTTATCAGCTACATGAATGTGACTAGTTGCATCTCCAAGGAGATTTAATTAAAATCCTGAACGTACCTTTAAAGTATAGAATGGGATGTGGATAGAGATAGGAGACAAACTTGGGCAAGCAATCCCACTGAGCCAAAAGTTCATCGGAGATCATAGGTCTTTAATATTGGGAAAAGTTGGAAATAATTTGTTCCATAGGTTTACCTCAAGCACTACCCAACCCCTCCTCAGGTAAGTCAAAGGTAAAACTGGTAAAACTAGGCATCAGTGTCCAAAAATACAATAGATTTTCCATGTTTTTCTTCTGTTATTATTACTTGGAAGAGGCTTGGTAAACAGGACATGTTTTTAAAGCATGCATCTGTACATATGATCTATGGAACAAAGTTAGGATATCACCAATTTCAATAAATAAAGGACAATCCTAACATCACCTCAGCAGTTTGTCTTACAGCCCTCTTTCATGTTACACCTGCAGTACTGTTGTAGTTGTGAAGTTTAAGCTCTAAAATATTTACTATCTGATCATTACAGGAAATGTCACCAGACACTCATCTAAAGTAATCTCCCTCAGCTATATAAACTATGCATATCGGTAGCAGTGGAATAAAAGAAGATGGTCACTGACAAAGAAAAAAAGAAGTTACTCTTCTCAGCTCTGCACTTTTATAATGAACTGGAGGTGAAGAGCATGCTCCTCAACTTGTCTGTTTCCTTTGCTAATTGGATTCCACCCACACCTCTTTGCCCCACAATCCAGAGCTACTAGTTTCACATTAGAAATAAGTTTGAATGACCCTAAAGCCCAGCTTGCTGCAGGATCAGCTTCAATACCCTGATTTTTGTCCAACCCTGCAGGGCTTCCTAGACTCCCAGACGCCGCCTTCCCTGTGCTGGGTCCTTCCACTGGGTCATTCCACTGCTCCTGGCCTCAGTTCTAACAAAGGGGAACTGCTGACCTGAGTAATTTAGTTCAATTGCTGACAGGAATCCTATTATCTGAGTGCCATTTCCCACTGCAGTCTGGGGATGCAGACACACAGCTGTGCATTCACAATTACTGTGGAGGTTGAGCAGGCATGTCTAAGTGCCAATGAGATGGGGAGCTTGGTGAAGGAGACATGATATCAGCACTAAGGAACAGACTCGGAACACATTTTTTTTGTTTCTGTTTCTTGTTCTATTTTATTTGGCTTTCCTCCTTTCTCTCTGTCAATCACTAAGTATCATCTGTGCTCATTCACTCTGACCTGAAGGGGAGCCATAGGCAGAGAACCAAATCTCTCTGAGCTTTCTATCCAGTGCACAGCTGGATAGCACTGCAGCAATGAACTTTCCCAGGCTAACATAAGACACTGTCCAAGAGTAAACTCATAAAAACTAAGCTTATTCCACTCACTAAGTAATACTGACTAAATAATGACCAGGCAACAGAAACTTTGAACTTAAAAATATATCAGAGAACAGAAAAAAGACAAAAGGAAAGCATTTGAGACCATATTGGTTTAAGAAAACAAATCTGGACCTAAGACCATATCTATAGGGAAACAGTACTGATTAGTAAACTCAGCTCTTCTACCCCAGGCACTGGTAGCTTCCCAGCTTGTCACGCATCACATTTTAAAGTATTTATTTTTATTGTAAAGGCGGTGTACAGAGGGATATGGTCAGATAAAGTACATTTATTTGGAACAATGTTATCCCTTCCCTAGCTCTTTCCAGGTTTTTCCTTCCTGTTCCCACCCACAAGTTACATAGTTCATTTTCAACATAGTACCTAATGAATATCAGTGCTGCTTTTGTTCACACTTTGTGTCCCCTTTATTCACTCAAAAACAGTTAAAAATTCCAGCCAAAAGGAAATGAAAACAAAATAGCAACAAAGAAAAACATCCTCTGGCCAAAAGGGAACCCTACTATACTGTTGGTGGGAATGTAAACTTGTTCAACTACTCTGGAAAGCAGTGTGGAGGTTCCTCAAAGGGCTAAACATAGAGTTCCCGTATGACCCAGCAGCCCCACTTTTGGGCATCTACCCAAAAGATTACAAACAAGACCACAGTAAGCCACCAGCATAACTATGTTCATCATAGCACAATCTGTCATAGCTAAAATATGGAACCAAGCCAAATGCCCCTCCGTAGATGAATGGATCAAGAAAATGTCCATATACTCAATGAAATACTATGCTTCTAACAGAAAGAATGATAGTGCCCCATTCATAAGGAAATGGAAGGACATAGTAAGCGAAGTGATCCAGACCCAAGAAAACATAAACTGTCTGGTTTCCTGAATGGGTAATAATTAGTACACTTCTCCTAGCAGAAGATCACAATAGCTCAATAGTTATATGCATATGATCACGTAAGATGATGTTAAGTGAAATGAACTCCAAGTTATAGAAATAAGTGGTTTAGCTCTGTTGTTATTTTCAATTTACCATGTGAAATTATGCCATTTTCTTTCTTCTTTTTTTCTCCAAGGTTTTATCCCTGATGTCACTGCTACAGATTTTGATACCCTGGGTATTATATACATTTATTGGAACTAGAGAAGGGAAGAGGAACATCAAAACAGAGAGACAAAGGATAAAAGGTGAACCAATGCAATAGCAATACTTATAAAACTATATGCTATGAACCAACTATACAATGCATGGGGAGTGGGGAAGAGAATTGGGGAAGGGGGAAGCTGGGAAGTTAGGAGAAAAATGAATGAGGAAGTAATAAGTTGGATAAGAAATGTACTCACTGACTAACACATGAGACTGTAACCTCTCTGTAAATCACCTTGAGAATAAATAAATCAATTAAAAAAAATTGAAGCTCATCCTGGAGCTCATTTCAATAAATATTATTTTATATGGTAAGATACACGTAGCCATTGCACCTATTTGATCTTCTAAGAATTTGTACATCCATTTCTAAATCACTGTGGTACTTAGGAGAATGTATGTCTTTCTGTTTTGTCCAAAAGTTGAGGTGGAGTATATCAACTGAGTTAGCACAGAGACAAGGCCCTAGGCAGTGTATGTGGGTCTTGAGGTTCATGTACCAATCCAAATAGTATCACTTAGTGAGGTTAAATTGGCCATTGTCAATGAGTGAGTATCATTATGGGACATTTACAAAGGCTGTATGTGTTTGTGTAAAAATATTCAAATTTATGCTTCGTAATATCTCTATTTACATAAAGAATATGAAAACAAAGCAATGAACATGAGTAGATATGTAGATCAAGCAGATATGATATAAAATATATTTATATCAATATTTGCATATCTGTATATAATATTATGCCTATATCATCCTTATGCCTATATGATTTATATCTATAGTGGATTTATGGAAATTTTTTCACTTATCAGGAAGAATATTGATTAACAGAAAAAAGCACATTAAGTGACGTAAGTCAAGCAAAGAGAGACAAACCACTTGTTTCTCTTATATGTGGAATTAGATCTAAAGTATGAACATATATGAAAATAAATATAAGATTATATGCATATACACAAATAAATTGACAAAAAGTATAATATACACAAGGAATGGTGTAACTCCTTTGATAAACTAATTTGTAGTTTAACAAAATGAATACCAGGAAGCTAAAATATGTTTTGTCAGATAGGAAAAGGGTGCAGAGAGAAAGAGGAAGGGTGGGTGCATACAGTCAATATGTGTGTGTGTGTGTGTGTGTGTGTGTGTGTATGTGTGTGTGTAAATGGAACCAGCTAATTTGAGGAAATGGATAGGGTTGGGAGAGACCGAGGGGAGGAGGGAAGGAGTGACATTGATTATGATGCATTGTTCTCATAAACTAGCATGCTGAAACAAAACTCCTCTGTGCAACTACTTAGATAATTAAAAATAAAATAATAAACTAAAGTTATTTAGTGGTGGGGGAATACATGATGGTGAAGGCAATTCTTATATTCCTGTGTTACCTGGTATAAAGGCAGGTACTTTTAGGAACTCAAACTGTGGAATAGATAGCTAAGGCAATACTATGAAAACCTATGCAAATTCCTGTAAGTCATTTCCCCAGGGCTTTCTTCTGTAGAAATAATATTGACCTTCCCACTTAACATGCCAGCATTAAATCCTAAAAGAGGAGATTTTTTTTCCAACTTTGCATTAACATTCTACAAAAAAAATTGAATCTGTTTTTCTTCACCTATCTATTCACATTCCAAATGTACCCCAGAAATCATATTTTCCATGCAGCCAGAGACGATTCCATTTCCTATTTTCAGTTACGTGAATAATAATAATAAAGAGATTTTGGGGCTGGGGATATAGCCTAGTGGCAAGAGTGCCTGCCTCGGATACACGAGGCCCTAGGTTCGATTCCCCAGCACCACATATACAGAAAACCGCCGGAAGGGGCGCTGTGGCTCAAGTGGCGGAGTGCTAGCCTTGAGCGGGAAGAAGCCAGGGACAGTGCTCAGGCCCTGAGTCCAAGGCCCAGGACTGGCCAAAAAAAAAAAAAAAAGAGATTTTGAGAAGAAAAATGCATCATTCCTGGAAAGATTGAAGCAAAACTATCTGAATATCTGAGGACTTCAAAATATGTTCCCATAAGAGTTCCATAAGACAGAGTTCTGGAATAAGTTTGTTTCAATATGTAGGTTTCATACCATATATACATATCAAAGGAACAAATAGAAATGGAGAGCATCATGATTTTCAAGACATCAAATTCTTGCTCAGACTCTTTTATTGATGCCACTAATTAGGCTCAGTTTGGACTCCATACTACTTATATTTAGATGGTTTTATTTATTGGGAAAGTCCTAAAATTTCTGGTTTCCCTTCTGTTAAATAGCTTCCATGTGATAACAAAAAGAACAATTATATTGCAAGGTCAATTCCATAGTTGGTTCCTGCCAACCTCAATTATTGCTTTCACTGTGCATAAGATATTTCACATTTAGCATATTCTGGAAGTGTATTCACATATTTTCACTAACATGTGGAATACATACACACTTATTCCTGGTTTAACCAGATATCACTGAGTTGTGCTTTGTTACGTTTTGTTCAAAAGTTTTGTGATATCTCAAAGGTCTTTTTCTGCCTCAGTGGATTCAGTACATAACTGAATCTTTTATTATTGAGCCTCTTACAAGACATTAAACATTTATTTGAGCTTCATATCCCATTATTGCACACCAAATATGTGGCAGATTAGATTTGAATATCTACCAACCCAGTACACAAGAATAAAATTTAATTTTATCATTAAAACCTTAAAATAGATTTGATCTCATTTGCAATAGTCCAGCAGGTATTTAAGGGACTCTTTATAAGCTGTAAGTCTGTCCTAATGCTATGCTTGGTGATATTGACCAATACTATATCCAATTTCTCTCTGGAAGAACTGAATTTTTAAGTTGAAACTTTCCCCCTCAATTAATAAAGAGAGAGAGAGCTCAGGAAAATATTCACTAACATGAATATTTTCATCTTATCTTAATCAAAATACATATTTCTACAAGGATATATAACCCCCTGTGTATTATTTCATCCATAGGCCAGGGGATGAAATTGGTTATAGCAGACGTTCTTAAGTTTAGATATACACAAGAATTACCAGAGGGCTTGTTAAAAAAAAGATTTCTGGACGTTACTCCAGGTTTATGATTCAATAGGGTATACTGAGATGTAGTATTTCTAATAAGTTCTCATATATACTGATACTGCTGGCCTACAGACCACATTTTGAGAATATCAGCATTCTCTGAGGAAATGAAAAATTCTCAGTCCTGCAGGGTATATCCTTCACAAGAAAGATTGTTTTAGTCATCTCAAAACAATCAGGCTTTGTTTATAGTAAGAGATTTTCTTTTTCTTCTCTGTCAAACTCAGAGCATTTCTCAAGACATTCTTTACACCTTTTTATTTTCCTTGTCTTTTACTGAAAAGTCCCCAGCCTTCTGTCTTCATCTCTATGCAGTTGGTACTCAAATCTCTATTTCCAATGCATTTTTTCCCTTGAGACTTAGACTCAGAATCCCACAAGTTCTTACTCAACCAGAATTTATGGAATGAGTGAATAAATGAATTAATAAATAGATGAACAAGTGGCTGTTCAATTTCCCTAGAGCAATAGAACTAGAATGCTTCCACAGATAAAGTTCTTTTGGCTCTAAATCCCTGTTCCTAATCCAAACTAACTACAGAAATGCATTATAATTCTCTATGATATTTTATGGAAATAAGAAGGAAAGATATGGGCATGAATGAAGCTAAGCTGAAATTATTGTGACTGTATAAAAGACTCAGGAAACAAACAGGCCTGTAACATTAAAAAATTGCCCCAGTGCAATGTGAATAAGCGGATATAAGCTCTGATTTGTTAGTATGCCTTTTCTTAACAATTGCCTTGATCAGCTTAATTACTACTATTAGCTGCAGAACTACCTGCTCTCCAAATCTACTTCTATTTTCAGAATTATTTTTTACCAATTTACATGAACTGGGAACACATTTTTTGCCTGCAGTTTATTGTGTCAAACCACCTTAAATTTTGAATTCAATATATCTAGGATGGATTCCAAAATTTACATAGAAATAAGTTTTCAACTGATGTTGATACTGCCTTGGAATACAGAGAACCCCAGCTCTCGAGAAGGCATGGCAGCTGCACTCCTTGCTATGGTGATCCTGTGAGTTATAGGAGCTGAGAGCTCAATTCACCATGTTAGAATGGCGCTAAAATCTTTACAGACAGGAAGGTAAGAATTTGATTCAAGAGTATGCAGTCATTGTATTCAATGCGCATTATGGAAAAAACTGAACTATGGAACTTGAGGACAGGGAGTAAAGGGGGAAAATGAAGGAGAATAATGAAGAAAGTGACATTGATCAAGATGCACTGTGCTCATAACCTGACTTATAGAATCATTACATCTTTTTACAACTACTTACTTAGAAAAAAGAACTCAATTGAACCTTTGGAATGGCAGAGCAAGGACCTCTGAAAACCCATTCACCCTTCAACATCAGCAACTTGGAACACTTGGGGATAAAATGTCTCAAGAAATGTCTTCCAAATTCACAAAATTAAGACTGGCCTTGCCACAATTCAAGGAGGGTTTAAGAACAAAGTGATCTTTGTGATAGTTTTCCAACTTTCACTTCCTTCACTCTATTTCACAGGATCTTTAGAAGCCACTGTTATTTTAAAATTGTCTCAAGTAGGAGCCTCTGAAGAGCACACTTCTGTTTTAGAGTCTACCAAATGCCTCATCTTTCAAATAACTGCTATGTTTACTTTATGTCAGCTCACTGAAACTTCAGTTCCATCTTAGAGGGTATGCATGTATGTGACTTGACTCAGAAGGTGATCTGTATAAACAACCATATGAGCAGGGAACTGAAAAAAAGGGACTATCACAACATTGTAGCATTACTAAAGTTGAGTGATTGGTCAATATTGAATAAATATATAAATCAAATTGGGAAAATAACTACAAGGATTTTTGCAAAACTACAGTATGTTTTCTGAGGATTAAATTATAATATATGTTTTATATGACTTCACACTTGATCAGCTGGCTTTCCTGGCTGGCTCTGTATCACATTGTCAGGAGTTTTTAACCTCCTGAGCTCTCCTGCCCTGTAGGAGAGATGGGAAAACATGCCCCACCTGGATGGGCCAAGAAGAGGAAAGGGCCAGCGAACTGCCACCCAGCCCCCCTTCCATCGGAGGACACACAGACAGTCCGGGAGCAAAGTCAGCACTAAGACTCCTTTAATGGCAGCAATGAGCTGTTCTTTTACATGGGTCGGAGGGTGGCGGAAGGGGAGGGGTACATGCACCTACGTAGGGGCTGTGAATGGATGCCTGACCTGCCCATCAGGGTGGAGCTCCAAGGGATCTCCCTAAGGGGTGGCCCATATCTACATCATGGCCCTCAGGACTGCCTCTGGGTTCATCACCCGCAGCCATCTTGGCACACACACGGTCTGAGGCGGGAGGTGGGGCTGGTTATAGCCGCCTTTCTGGTTCCGGACCAGAGAGCAGGCAGGGCTACCAGCCACATGGCCCCAGGGCTGGGAAAAGAGGTGGTACCAGCTAGAACTGCCTCATAATGATGCAAGGCGTCCGGGCGGGTGTGCCCCACACCACATGAGCCATGCTTCCAGACCAATATTTTGCTTTTGCATTGGATATGGATTCTTGCAGACTTGAAGTTTTTCCAGTCACCTGCATACTTCAATTTTCCAGATCTCAGCCTCCTAGGATTATAGGCATAAACCACTAGTGTCTGGCTAGTGTTGATTGTTTTTAATATGGGGGTCTTGTTTTCTGCCCAGTTATAAGCCTGAATCATGATCCAGATATCTTAGATTTCCTATTCTGGCAGGGATGAGAAGCACCTGCTATTGTATCTAGCTTCCCTCCATAGAAATGGAATTCCTGTTCTTGAGCCTGTTTTTGAGCCATGATCCTCCTTAATCTCAGTGTATTGCTCTATTTTGGTATTCCCTTTCCCTTCCCTAGTTCCAATACATGTATATACAGTATCCAGGGTACTAAGATCAGGTACAGTGATAGCAGGGGTAAAACCACGGGAAGGGAATACAAGAGAAAAAAATAGGGTACAGTTTTACATGGCATCTCTATTCTTTCCTTCCTCCTTCTTTTTCCTTCACTTCTTTTTTCTTTCTTTATCTTCCCTTCTATTTTATTCCTTTAAGTCCTCAGCAAATTGTTGCAAACCATCACAAGTACCTTGTCCTGATGCAGCTAGGAGCAAGGCTGGAAGACAAGCCATGATGGAGACTAGACCATGGAATTGGTTTCAGGGTACCAGGGGACCTGCTGCCTCACTCCAGCAACAGATCCAGAGGGTCCCATGAACAGGGCTTTTATTCATTATCAAGCAGGAGAGTATGGCGGCAAACAATGTAGCCATAATTAAGAGATAAGGGCACAACAGTCCTAGGATTAGTGACTTCCTGAAAACAGGATGTGAAGATGAGCAGTTTGAATAGGCCACCTGCAAGCTCCAAGGTCAAGTGAAGGTCGGCATTATTAGAGGGCAGGGCAGAAATTGGCCATTGTAATGCTACCACAGTAGGTCTTGTTAGGGCCTCCCTCAGCATTCCCAGGGACAGAAAATGGCCTTCCAGTTCTCAAAGGCCGACCTTATGGCTCTGCAATTACGGGTTCCCACAGCAAATCCTCAGCATTTTCTCACAACCTCCCCCCTCTTCAAGCCCCTCAGTTATTGCATAACACTTCACAGAGTCAGTATCAAAATAGGCCTGCTTCTTGAATCAAGTAATCTTCAATATGTTTATATAGTTTTGTAATCAATGCCTCTTATCTCTAAGCTTTGGTTGCATTTCCAATATTTCCAGTAAGAATGTTCAAACAGAAGTTAAAAACAATGCCTTTGGAGCCAGATATTCATCAAAGTATGACGATAGGAAAATCTGACCCCAAAGAGACAGAGCTCAGAGCTGTTTATGGCAAAAATCTGTTCTATTGCCCACTAGACTCTAGGATGGATCCTGCCAAAGTCTTCAAGGTGACCTACTTAATAAGCAGATGTAAACGAGTGAGACATCCAAGAAGTTTCATACAGACAGAAAAATTGTTAGCTTGACACATGTGAAGATCAAAGATAAAAGAGAATAACAGGTTATAACTTCTTTTTAATTGGTTGCTTCTAGCCAATAAAATAGGTTGGAAATAAGGGAAATTTTCAGATTTAATTAAGATTTGTAGTCAGTTAACCTCAAGTTAATAAAAAGGGATATTATCTCATGTGTGCTTCCCTTAATCAGGACTATTTTCAAAGGGGTTTAGAAGAGACACAATCAAAGCAACCGTGTCTCCTGCTCTGTTTCTTTATCTCTCTTTTACTCTTTCATTGACCTTAAAGTTCTATGAGTCTACACCTACAAAAAATGAATTCTGTCAACTGCCTAATGGATGACAACAAATTAATTGATAAAGTAGCCCTGTATAATTTGATCTCAAACTTTTTTTGGTTCCTGAGTGAACTTCAGTTATGCAGAACTCAAGACTCTTGACCCATCAAAATGATATGGTAATAAACAGGTTGTTAGGTTTGCTAACAAAAAACAATTTTTATATGGCAAAAAGGGAGGAAAGTATTACAGTTGCCCATCTTTGCCTGAGATACTCAATAGACAGAAAGATACCAAAAACCCTATCTCAAAGAATAGACATAGGTAAAAGAAGACACATCCATGACATTGACAGTGTCATCATTATAAACTAAGGTCTGTAATCATGACACTGTTTTAAAAGAGAATGACACCCTAGGATGTAGTGTGTGGCTCAGCTGTAAGATGCGAAGATGAGTGCCAATAGGAACAGACAAGAGCCTTCCACAGAAGGTCACTCCTGCTGCACAAAGTCTAAAGTCTTTCACTCCCAATTCCCAGTCTGAAAGCATTATAACATCTGCAGCTCTCAGCTTGAACAGCAGCAATGCTCTGGAGTTGAGAGGAACACTCAAACTCACAAGACACCAAAAATCCAACTTATATAGTTTTAAGAAGGAATACTTGAGAGACCACAACCCAGCATTTACAGCAATTCTACATGACTCAAAAACATAGCTTCTTATGTCTAAACATCTTCCTACACTAACTACCTAGAGAGCTTGAGAGAGAGAAAAATAACAATAATGATGGACCACATTACTATTGGAAGATGTAAATTCAGGAAATTTTTTTGAACTTTGTTATCTTCCCAATAATGTACCTCTCCAAAGACATTGTGTTAAGGTATAGACTGTAAATGATCTAGATATAATCAATATCAGCTCTTGGTTATCAATATCCCTGTTAACAATACATTTGAGGTGTTTGTCCATTGTATAGTCACTTGGGCCAGGGCCTCATTTATTTTAAATTGCTATACTTCCTCCTTAAGCTCATTGAGTTAATGTTGTAAGAAAGATTTGCCAAGAGATAAACCTTTATACTAGAAGAAATATAACATGTGGGCCTTTCTGTCTCTCCCATTTCAAACAGAGGAGACATTCATCACCATGACTTGATGTTTAAATGCTTTCTATGGAATCACCACTGTACCCCATACTTCAGCACATTTTTTCATTGCTTTTTATTCCCCACAAGTGTCATGCTGGCTTAAATGTCTTTTTCCATCATAATTTCAAGTAGCTAAGTGTTCTGATCTGCAAAGCCCATCTTCATTTATAGGACTTTCTCTTCTCTCATCTCATCTCACCTGGCCTACATATACTGTCTTATATATTTAGTTCACTCCAGACTTGTTAGCTTATTTGTTCTAATGAATATAGGACTACTGTCAGTCTTCACAGGTAAAGAGGTCAAAACTATAACAGGAATCATGATGCATACCTGTGTTACAAATGTCTTCTAATGGAGATTATATTACTGTCAATTAAAAACTGACAACGTCTTTGGGAAAGGGTCTCACCAATACTGGAGATGGCTGGATGTTGAGGGGAAATCTTTATAGTTATTTCACATCAGTTTCATTCTATAGCCAGAAATTATGACTTGCATGTAATATGGAACATGGTTCCACCCAGTTATAAGACAAAATTGCCTTCTAACCAACCACATTCTGAGGTCCAGTTCTTGGCTAATACCAAGAACTGAGATAAGAAATCATAGATGTTTTTCATTTGTTCTCACCAGGCATAACCTCACATATATGTATGTATGCACATACCTCAAACTCATACTAGCATATACCTCAAACATATTTTCAGTTTTGTCTGTACCTTTCACTCTGTCATTGGAAGGACTGGATTTTCTAACTCAGAGCTAATCTGTCCCATTCTATAGTCAGAACAATGTTCCTATTTCATAGCCCCATCATGAAGTCGTGGTTCTGAGAATATCTCACATCCTGTTTCATCAAGGTTACTGTAGACACGCCTTGCAATTCTGAACAAGTCACTTTTTTCATACATCATTTTGGCCCAAGAGCCTGTGGTTTTAAATATGACAAATTCTGAAGAAGGAATTTTTCCATTGAGATTGTGACCACAAAGATTTCCTTTAAAGAAGGAAAAATGAACTGGAAGAATGAGAAGTTAAAGTGATAAACCATTTGTTCTGAAAGAATGGCATGAGAAAGAAAGAGAATTAGGATGAAACCTCTGGCTAGAACCTCTCTGAAAATACATTATTTCATATATATAATCAAACTTTGAATGTGTGATACTAATGACATTTTGTAATGAAGAAGCAAAGGCCAAGAACTATCATATGTCTGAAGTCTTTTAGCTAATGATTGCCAGAACCATGGTGTCTATACTTCCTTCTTATTCCATAAGATCTGGTCACCACTAACCAACTTTCTGTTTCTCTAAGTTTGACTCTTAATTTTCACATTGGAGTAAAATTCTTCAGTATTTGTCTTTCAGGAACACCTTTTCTAAATATAATACTAATATACTAAATATAATACTAATATACTAAATATAATACTAATATACTAAATATAATACTAATATAATTAGTATTGTGAGGAGTATCACTTGGGGGGAATCAAATGATAGTTGGCCTCTGGTTAAAGAAATGTTTCCCATAAGATATTCCTAGTATCCTGCTCTGCTCAAACATATGCTTGTTGTGTGGAAGACAGATTTCAAAGAGTTTCCCTTGCCACTGGAGAATCAAATGTGGCTCTAATTATTAAGTCTATTTGCTCTTATTTGTTGCAAGTAAAGTCTTCAGAATCAAAAGTATTAGTTACCCATCTGACAAATAGAGGAGGTATATTTATCAGTCTTTGGAAGTAAATGTTGAGTTATGATTTGCTTTCTTTTCTCCTGTGAATGTTTTCAAACCTATAAATCCCTATATTGTTTATCAGAAAAATATAGTAACTGTCTCATCACTGAAAATAAACATTATAAGTAAAGCAATAAAAGCGACAGGCAGCTATTAATAAGACACTTGAGTCAACAACTCTGCTTGATCATATTAGCCTTGTTCTCATTTTATTTGATTACATATAATACCTAAATACACCCATGCTCTGAACTTCACTTTCTTCTTCATTTTCCTTTACATCAAGAACAAGGATGTATACTTTCTTTCCTTTTGATTTCTTACATGTTATAGGTTTTTTTGCCCTCCAGTAAAGAAACAGGGTTTCTAAGTTAAATATACTCTTATTTTGAAACACTAATTTGTATCCTGTTTCAAATCCAAAGTCAAAGCTCATTTCAAAACCTTACTCGATTTTTATTTATCTTTCCCAAACACAAGGCTGCTGTTGTTGACAATCAATTTGAATTTAGCATGTTAACATCTTTGCAGTACAACTTCTGGTAGATATCTCCAGGGCATATGTTTATCTAAATAATTCAGTTCGATGGAACATCGGGCAAAACCTATGTTACAAAATGTCATCTCTTGGAGCTGGGGATATGGCCTAGTGGCAAGAGTGCTTGCCTTGTATACATGAGGCCCTGGGTTCGATTCTCCAGCACCACATATACAGAAAACGGCCAGAAGTGGCGCTGTGGCTCAAGTGGCAGAGTGCTAGCCTTGAGCAAAAAGAAGCCAGGGACAGTGCTCAGGCCCTGAGTGCAAGCCCCAGGACTGGCCAAAAAACAAAACAAAACAAAATGTCATCTCTTTCTGATGTAATATCAATCATTGTGTACTTGTTCATTTGGGTTTAAGACTTCTTACCTTTAAGGCTACTATAAAATGCCCTCCCTTAAAGGATTCACTCTTGTCAATACTCATTAAGACTAACAGTTAAGGATATGACAATTTTCCATGAAAACAGAAGCTAAGAAGATTTGGATGGAAAGAAGAGAAAATGTTGTGCATAAATAACCAGGGAAATGTTTTTGTCAACTTAATTCCTTCACTCCAGCCCAGATTTTTTTAGTTAGAAGACACTCAAAATACTAAGCTAATTTCTTCCCAAAGCATGAATTTCTCAGGAACATCCCCATAATCTAAAGTAAATGATCTCATGCCTGACACACATTAAATATATGGAGATAAAAAGAAATACAGCTTAGATATGAGATTTTGATGATGGCATATATATAAAACTCTTCCCCAGCCCACCTCTCCACACCTAGTATATTCATTGTCAGAAAGCTTATGTTGGCAATTTATTGTAGAATCTTCATAGTCAACATCTTAAAATATTTGACTATGTTGGAAAACATGAAAAAAAAGACACAGCACTTAAACACTTTGAACCTGTGTTTGAAAAACATTTTCAAATATGGTTTGCTGTTTAATGGAAAATCAGTGATGCTTGGGACTAAATTTCTAAATAAACACAGGATTTACACTTCCTTCTAGAAACTGAAGTTCTCATTTCCCTTCAGGAGACCAGGAATTAAATATTACCAAGATTAGAAATAAATAATACCAATTAACATTTACATTTAGACTTAGATGGAAAAAGGCAAATATATGTTCTTCTTCAAGACTGTAGCTTTACATTGCTATGAAAATTGAGACTAGCTGAGCATGCATGGTTCATGCCTGTAATCCAAAGTACTTATGAGGCTGAGATCTGACTTAAGAGGCTGAGAACTGAGGATTATAGCTCAAAGCCAGCCTAAGTAGGAAGGTTTGTGAGACTCTTATCTCCTATTAACCAAAAAAAGCCTTAAGTGGAGCTGTGGCTTAAGTGGCAGAGTGCTAGAAATGAGCACAAATGCTCAGGAACAGCAATCAGATGCAGAGTTAAAGCCCAAGAATAGGCAAGAAGGAAAAAAAGAAAGAGAAACAAAAAGTGAGACAATATCAGTAATGGTTTTAAAATGCTCTGAAAGAAGCACTGAGGGGTTTACTAGTGAACTGAGTGAGCAAGAGCTTCCAAAGAGGTCAATGAACCATTTCTGAGGATGAACTGAATCCTTGTTTCCAAGGATTCTGTCTGCTGATTCTCTTTTCTCTCTCTAGCCAAATAGTCTATCTTTCACAGTTAGATTTGTCTGCATAAATGACATTTTATCTGAACATTGGTTTTAGTTTCCCTTCAATTCACACTCTTTACCCATTAGGCACCATTTTGTTAAGCTTTATTATTAATTACTTTACAAAGATTATCTCATCTCTAAGGATGAACATCCTTTGATGTGAAAAATTAAAGTTTTGAAGATAATATATGACAGTTCTTTTTGTTTAAACAGTAGTTGGCATGAGTCTAAGTCACTACCTACCCCTTGACCTTGGATTAACCACTTATAATCTCAGTATAGTTTTGTCCTCAACAAGAACAGGACAGAATACTGTCTGAAACCATCAAGATGGTTGGAAGATTAAATAAACATGAAAATTAAGTTGTATGGTCAGTTGTAAATAATTTCTGGGATGTGGGATTTTGCTAACATACATGATACACAGAAGTCACCAATTAAAAGAATAATGGAGAGATCTTATGACCCTCTCCACAATTTAGCATGTTGCAGTTTCAACCTACATCTCTAACTTGGCTTCTCAACTTCATTCACATTCTCACATGTCCCAATCTAAGTTACACAAAATAGTTCCCTCATTGGTTTATGCTCTTGATATTAGAAATTCTGACTCCTTAATAGAACAAGATTTGATCCTGGGTCCTGGGGAATTTGCCAGTCCATGACTGAAAAGAGGGAAAGAGCCAAGGAAGAAAAATAAGTCAAGGAAATTTGGGGTAGCATCCTACTAAATTTCTTTCTCTCTCTGTTTCTACAGTCTCCACCATTACTCTTGCTCAAAATCAGGAGCTCAATGTCTAAACCAAAGGTGGCTGAATCTATAATCAGTCAATCATCTTGTTTAAATCTAACTATAAAATATTGTCTTAGTAAAAGCTTATTACAAACATAAAACTAAGGGGGATAAGAAGATTGAAGGGGGTGACACTGATCAAGATGCATTATATTCCTAAATTGTTTTGCTAAATGGCACTTCCTTTGTACAACTAAAGATAATAACATTTTGTAAAGACGCAAACTCAACATTGAACATTTAGATGACCAAACAGCCATGATAGAAACAACTGAGTACAGCATTGCTTGTATGAAAACAACAGAAACTACTAAGTTCCTTCCAGCACAGCTGACAAACTAGTACAAACTAGAAATTAAAGGAGATACAATGAGACACATCCTGCCCTTATTGCCTGAAATTCCCTAAGGAGGGTAAATTAGGTCTCTTTTACATGCATATATCTGTGTAAATATTAAGTATTCTTAGGAACAGTCACAACTAAAAACTGAGACATGACTAAATATTATGGTGGAAAAATAAACTCATTTTTTTCATAGTTAATGGAAGCCATGAAACAATAGCAACTTGGAAAAGAAAAAAAAAGAAGCCATAGCAGAGCTGTTAGAGGCGTATAGCAGAGCTGAATAGGACATGGTGGAATAGTTTCTGTATAAAAAAGTATTCTTCAGACTCTATAATATAAAGAGGCCATGAATTATAGTAGCTGTGAATGGATGTTGACTTTTTTCCCATCTATGGAAAGAGCTCTACAACCCAGATTGGATACATAGTGGCACAGACTTACATTATTCTAGTATTGATAAAGTAACAAGTAAAGCTTGTGCTTTTTATGCTAAAGGTGCATGTGTTTTCTACATTTCCATCCAGTAGTAGAATTATTCTTCTAATTTACACTCTAATCTAGGTGTTATATCCTTGCTAAAGCAACAGTTCTACACCAACAGTATTTGACTCTTAGAACACATTTGGCAATGTGCAAACACAACTGTCATAATTAGAGAGGGGCCAGCTTCTGATACGTACTTTATAGAGGCCAAATGTCAACTAAATGTCCTACAATGCACAAAATATTATGCCTTCAATCTCTTATCTGGCCTTAAAAGTTTATAATATCAAGACTGAGAAAATCGTATCAGAGCCAGGCTCCAGTGACTCATGGTTGTAATCCTAGCTACAGGAAACTCTATGAGACATATTCTAAAAACTACCACAAAAGTCAGAAGTGACACTGTGGCTCAAGTGGTAAAGCACTCGTCTTGAGCAAAAGAAGCTCAAAGACAGTGTTCAGGCCCAAAGGCCAAACCTCAGGACCTGCCAAAAAAGAAAGAAAATCATATCAGATTGACTTTTCTCTAATCCCCCTGTTTCTATATAGGTTGGCTAGCATTGAACCAAGAAACTGAAGCAGATAGCCTGTAGTTAGACCTCAAATAAAATATGAGAAGGACCAGGAGTAGCCATGTATAGAGGAGGAAACCAATGTTTCACATATCTTTTGAAAAGAAACTTAATTTCTAAAAAATAATGACTATTAGTAATAAGGTAAATGTTGAATATGTGTTAAGGATAAAGGTGATGGATGGATGGACAGATGGACGGACACATACATGCATACATTATTGTACAAAACTACCAGTTGTGAAACAAATATGACAGTGGAAATAAAAATTAGATAATTTAACAATGCAATAAGACAGAAGTTCACCCATATGATCAGTGATTGTTTTTAATGAGGAGAGAACTTAGAATAAAGACTACACTTTGCTACATGCATATCTGATTGCATTCCCATAGGCTTCAACAGTTGGTACTATGGGAGATTAAATATGATGGCAATTTCTTTTAATCTTCTTCCTTTAAGAGTTGGGACCCACATTTTCTCGATCCACTCATCTACTGAGGGGCAACTGGGTTAGTTCCATATTTTAGCGTTGGCAAATTTGTGTAGGGATGAATGTAGTTGTGCTGGTGGCTTTGGTGTGGTCTTGATTGTAATCTTTTGGGTAGATGCCCAAAAGTGGGGCTGCTGGGTCTTGGGGAACTATATGTTTAGCCTTCTGAGGAACCTCCATTCTGCTTTCCAGAGTGGTTGGATAAGTTTAAATTCCCACCAACACTGTTGTAGGGTTCCCTTTTAGCCAAATACTCGCCAGCATCTGTTATTATAAGTTTTCTTGGTAATGGACATTCTTACTGAGGTGAGGTGGAATCTCAATGTTGTTTTGATTTGCATTTATTTTATGGCCAGTGATGTTGAGCACTTCTTGTGATTCTTGGTCATCCTCATTTCCACTGCAGAGAAGTGTCTTTTTAGGTCTTTAGCCCATTTGCTGAGGGGGCAGTTTGTTCTTTGAGGATTTGTTTTGGAGGAATTTAATTTTTTGAGTTCTAGGTATATTTTGGATATGAGGCCTTTGTCTATTGTATGGCTGGTAAAGATCTTCTCCTAGTCTGTGGGCTTTCTATTTATCTTTCATGCTATGTCCTTTGCCATGCAGAAGCTTGGCAGTTTGCTACAATCTCATTTGTCCAAGTTTCTTTGATTTGTTGTGTTTCTGGGCCTTTGTTAAGAAAGATTCACCCTGTGCCAAGGAGCCTAAGTGTTTTTCCTATTCCTTCTTGTAATGTTTTCAGGGTATCTGATTTTACCTCGAGGTCTTTGATCCATTTGGAATTGATTCTGATGCAGGGTGATATATAATGATTTAGTTTTCATTTGTTGCAGGTGTTTACTCAATTTTCCAGCACCCTTTGTTGAAGAGGCTCTCTTTCTTCCATCCTATGTTTTTTAGATCCTTTATCAAAGATTAAGTAGCTGTAAGTCTGCAGGTTCATTTCTGGGTCTTTGGTTCTATTCCATCGGTCCTCAGGCCTGTTTGTGCAGATATACACAGTGGAATTCTACACCTCTATCAGAAATAATGACATTACCCCATTCATAAAAAATGGAAGGACTTGGAAAAAAAATCATACTAAGTGACGTGAGCCAGACCCAAAGAAATATAGACACTATGGTCTCCCTCATTGGGAATACATAGCACACATCTAGGATTATCCTAGCAGAAGAGCACAATATCTCAATAGCTATGCACATATGAACACATAAGATGATGCTAAGTGAAATGCTAAGTGAATTCCCTGCTATGGAAACAAGTGGTTTAACACTGCTGTTGTTATTTTCAACATATGTGAAAATATGTCTTTTGTCTTTCTTCCCAATGGTTTAACCCCTGATGCCACTGTAACTGGTTTTGGTTCCGTGGATATTGTATATACATGCATTGGAATTGGGGAATGGAAAGGGTATATCAAAATCGAGAGACAAACAATAAAAAGACAAACCAAGGCAACAACAATACTTATAAAACTGTATGGTGTAAACCAACTGAACAACTGAAGTGGGGAAGAAAATGGGGAGGGGAGGAAGTAGGGGAAATGAGGGAGGAGGTCACAAGTTGGTAAGATACATGTACTGCCCCGCGTATGAAACTGTAACCCCTTTGTACATCACTCTGACAATAAAGAAATGAAAAAAAAAGAATTGGGACCCATATCATCTTCACCTCAAATTGGAGTGCCTTTGTGATTCATTAATTAAAGATAGTTTCTTGGGGCAGCACTGAAGAGACAGAAAACTTTTCTTTCCTGTTTTTTAGAATTTTTTGGTGGGGGAGGGTGGAGTGGAGTGGGGTGAGGAGGGATTGAGATACTCAGGTCAAATTCCAGTATACCCTGGGAACACCATGCTGGAAAAGACACTACAGGAACCAGGAACCTCTGGACAATAATAACAGAGGTACCTAGCTTTGCACTCATTGCTACCCAAGTGTCAGACAGGAGAGTACAACTACGTTGAACCTTCCAGACCAACGAACTAGAAACTGTAGTGACCTTGAAAAGAAAGAAAATTTCAGCTGCCTTATATGTAAATTTTCATCTGAAAATTGTGAAATATGATAAATATTGTCTCAGAAACATGACATTGTGAAATATGTATTATATTATATATCAGATACATTATATAGTGGGGTACATATTATTAAGTGCCATAAAAAAGTCTCTTCTGAGTATTGTTAAATATCATTTTAAAAGTACCCTTCCCTATATAACTGATATCAGAAAAAGATAAAGACAGATATAAAAATCAAGTGGACTCTGCCCGGGCATGACAGATCTTACACTAGGGAAGAAATCACTAGGTAAACATTTTACTTTATAGACTATTTATTTCAATGGATACTATCTTTAGATTACAGAATTATAGTGCCATTTGTAGACAACTGAATGGCTTTCAATCTAGAGATAAAATAAAAAAATCAGAATTACCTTCCCACCAGGTGTGGCACACACTGCCAGCATTATTCATAATTGGATGAGAGTTATTTTATCTTATATAGACTCAGTAGGAAAGTTATTCATTATGAAGACTTCATTCATATCTGTTTATTCATAATTCTGTCTTTTCTGCCTGTAAAAGTTCTCCAAATTTGTATTTATCTTGATAAAAAATGAATTAAAAATAAACATCTAATCACTTATGCTTTCCTCTGGTTAAAATTTCTTTAATGAAAAATAAAATGTTTCTCTGGTTCTCCAGTGCAAATGGAAGAATTGATATTATATTCCAGAACCTTGAGATAGTGATGATGAGTTGCAGGGTTTGGAGAGAAGTAAGAGAGACAGACAGACTGGTGGGCAGTCAGGCAGGTAGACAGACAGACCAATGGGGGCGGGGAGAGAGAGAGAGAGAGAGAGAGAGAGAGAGAGAGAGACTGAAAGTGAGCAAAAGCCAATAATAATAGGAGGTGAGCTACTGAGGCAGCCAGAGAGGTATGTCCATGAATTTGCCTAATGATAGCAATCAATTTTCATTTTCCTAGTCCTTGAAATTGCACATTTATCCAACATATTCTGATTTTATGTACTGTGATGTCCAGGATTCATTTATTTAGACTCACATTTCCCCTGAGTCTTCCCTAGGAAAAATATTCCTATATTCTGAATTATGTTTTGCTCTATTTGATATTCCAATTATCTTTCTTCTGGAAAAATATTTCCTAAATGTGTGATCTATTACTGAACTGGCTAGTACACTGTGGAACTGATTTATGACCTTCATTTTCTTGACCACAAAATATCCTTCTATAAATATCTAAATTGCATGAGTCACTTCAAAATGGAACATTGTGGACACATCACAAGTTATGGTATAGTTCCACATTCTGTTACATTGTCAGTCATAATATATACAAGAATCTGAAAAATGTCTGAATTAGTAAGATGTTATTCTGAAGGGTGTTTCTGGAGGGAAGGTACTAGAGACAAAACTCTAGCTCCAGATACTCAATTCTGGATACTGAAGACCTGGCTGTATAGATTAAGGATAAATATTCCTCTTTATCACTCATACCTTTCAAGTGAACCAAAAGATTATGAAAGGGAGAATTTCACAAATAGAATTAGAAATCACCGTATCATGCATATGTTTAATGCAATCCATTATGCCCATATTTAGGGGAGCTAGTAGACCATTGGGCCTTAGTATAGATTGTTGGCACATAGTAAAAGTCTCCAGAAAACAGATATTAACCATGGGGGTAGGTTTGAAATGAAAGATGACCTCAATCTTAAGCCTCTCATATCAGCTTTTGACATTCTGAGTCTATAGGTGCTCATCACCATACCCACTCACCTTGGCTTCAGTATTTGTAAAGCTAGAACTTTGCTGAAATATTTGGTTTCTCATCTTTGATCTGTGACCACTGTCAGCTTTCTAAACCTTAGTTTCCTACTCTGTAAAATGAAAGCATCAATAAGACCTCACAAGGTTCTTGAATATAATATGTATAAACTTACAGCAAGAGCTGGGATGTTACATAGTTTGAGGTCAAGAAATGTCCCTATCATTTTATTATCATCATGGCTTTCATAATGGAAATTTATTTTAACTAGATGTCTTGCATTTAGGCTCTCAGTTCCAGCGCCAGAACCAGCAAGCACAAAAACAAGAAAGAAAAACAGATGAAAGGGAAGGAAGGAAGAAAGGAAGGAAGGAAGGAAGGAAGGAAGGAAGGAAGGAAGGAAGGAAGGAAAAAAGGAAAAAAGAAAAATCTGAAATGACATTCAGAAGTTCAAACTAAATAGAATAATCAAATATGCACTGAAACTATCCATATAAAATTCATGCATTTGAGACAACTTTTCAAAACCTAAAGGATTTCTTTTTTTTTTTCTTATTTATTGTCAAAGTGATGTACAGAGAGGCTACAGTTTCATATGTTAGGCCTTGGGTACATTTCTTGTACTGTTTGTTACCTCATCCCTCATTCCCCCCTCCTCCTTCCCCTTTTTCTCTCTTCCCATGAGTTCAGTTTGTTTACACCAACTGGTTTTGCAAGTATTGCTTTTATACTCATTTTTCTTTTTATCCTTTGTCTCTTGATTTTGATATTCCCTTTCACTTTCCTAGTTCTAATACCAGTATATACAGTTTCCAATGTACTTAGATAAGATATAGTGATAGTACAGGTACAACCACAGGAAGGGGATACAAGAGGATCATCAACAATAGAAGCTACAGTTTCACATGGCATGTTGAAAGTAATTACAACAGTGATATAACACTCGTTTCCATAACATGGAGTTCATTTCACGTAGCATCATCTTATGCATTCATAAGGGCATAGCTATTAGGCTCTTGTGATTCCCTGCTGTGACCAGCCTAAACATGTGCTAATTATTCCCTATGAGGGAGACCTAGAGTCCATGTTTCTTTGGATCTGGCTCACTTCACTTAGTATAATTTTTTCCTAGTCCTTCCATTTTCTTACAAATGGGGCAATGTTATTCTTTCTGATAGAGGCATAAAATTCCATTGTGTATATGTGCCACATTTTCCTCATCCATTTGTCTACTGAGGGGCATCTGGGTTGGTTCCATAATTTATCTATGACAAATTGTACTGCGATGAACATTGTTGTGCTGGTGGCTTTAGTGTGTTCTTTCTTGTGGTCTTTTGGGTAGATGCCCAAAAGTGGGACTGCTGGGTCATAGTGGAGCTCTATGTTTAGCCTTTTGAGGAATCTCCATACTGTTTTTCAGAGTGGCTGAACCACTTTACATTCCCACCAATGAAGTAGGGTTCCCTTTTGGCCACATCCCCTCCAACATTTATTATTGTTAGTTTTCTTGGTATAGGACATTCTTACTGGGGTGAGGTGGAATCTCATTGTTTTGATTTGCATTTCTTTTATGGCCAGTGATGTAGAGCACTTTTTCATATGTTTCTTGAGCATTCTCATTTCCTCATCAGAGAAGTCTCTTTGTAAGTCTTTAGCCCACTTGTTGAGGGGGCTGTTGGTTCTTTGTGGTCTCTTTGGAGGAATTTAATTTTTTTAGTTCTCCATATATTTTAGATATGAGGCCTTTGTCTGTTGTATGGCCAGTAAAGATCTTTTCCCAATCTGTGGGCTTTCTGTTTATCTTGCCATCTATGTCCTTTGCCCTGTAGAAGCTCTGCAGTTTGATGCAGTCCCATTTGTCCATCCTTTCTTTGATTTGTAACATTTCTAGGTCTTTGTTTAGGAAGTTCCGTCCTGTGCCAAGGAGCTCAAGTGTTTTTCCTACTCTTTCTTTTAGTGTTTTCAGGGTATCTGTTTTACTTTGGAGGTCTTTGATCCATTTGGAATTGATTTTGGTGCAGGGTGATATATAAGGATTTAGTTTTAGTTTGTTGCAGGTGTTGAACCAGTTTTGCCAGCACCATTTGTTAAAGAGGCTATCTTTCTTCCATCTTATTTTTTTAGGTCTTTATCAAAGATTAAGTGGGCATAGTTCTGTGGGTTCATTTCTGGGTCTTCAATTCTGTTCCATTGATCTTCAGGCCTGTTCTGTTGCCAATACCAAGCTGTTTTTATTATTATAGCTTTATAATACAGCTTGAAGTTGGGTATTGTAATTCCCCAGCACTGTTCTTTCTGCTTAGGATTGTTTTTGCTATTCTAGGTCTTTTATTGTTCCATATGAATTTCTGGATTGGTTCCTCTATTTCATTGATAAATGGTGTTGGGATATTAATGGGTATTGCATTGAATTTGTAGATAGCCTTTGGCAATATTGCCATTTTAACTATACTAATGCTCCCAATCCAGGAGCATGGGATGTTTTTCCATTTCCTTAATTTCATTTTTCATGTTTTTAAAGTTCTCATCATAGAGGTCTTTTGCTTCTTTGGTTAAGGTTATGGATTTCTTTTAATAGTGCTAGTACTGGGGCTTGAACCCATATAGAGCTTGTGCTTTTGCTTGGTTTTGTCGCTTGAAGCTGGAGATCTAACACTTGAGCCACAGCTCCACTCTATTTTGGGGATGTTTAATTGGAATAGAATCTATGGCAATTTCTCCCATGGCTGGCTTTGAACCTCAATCCTTAGATCTCAGACTCCTGAGTAGCTCAGATTATGAAGCACCCAGCTAAATCAATGGAAAACAGACTGAAATAGAATAAGTCTTGTCAAGGTTTTATTCTAGTGAAGGACTTAAAAAATCAAATTATATTCCAATAATCTGAACTAGTTATTTTTAAACTATGTGAAGTTTAATGAAACTGACATTAAAATTTTCATCTTATATCAAGGTGTACCTTAACATTATACCTGACTTCTACTTAAATTTCCAAAGCATCTTTATTCTTGTAAAATTTTAACATCTTTAGGGGTATTATTTACTAAAGGTTTTATAACATTTTAAAGAGTATTCTAAAATAGTAAGTATGATAAGAGTAAAAACTGATGTTCTACCAAAAGAAATAGATGTGTTGGGGTGGCATATGCAGGGTCACGGAGCTAGAGAACCAGGTCTCAAACACTAAGCTTGGGACATTATTAGCTCATGTCTTAATCCTATAAGTCATCGTCTCTGTCTTGCTGAGAAACGATGATTTAAACTGCACCAAAAGGGCTATAATTCAGGGAGGTAGTTCAAGTGTTCTTACTTCAAAGGCTCAAGGGACTAAGGAAAAATAGTTTTTGAAGTTGAAATATATCACACTTCAGGTCTTCCTATCATTGACCAATCATTTACAAGCTCTTATTTTTCTAGGCTTAGTGATTTCAGCTGGAGAAGTCCAAGACAGTCTATTATAAAAGAGAATATGCTTTTATACCTGGAATAATGTATTGTTATAAGTTTAAGTGTAGGCAAAATTAGCTCATTGTTTGACTTTAAAATTAGACCTTCAGAAAACAAGTAAAAATTATACTATACCCAACCAAAGGAACAGCAATTTCCACCATTAAAAATACATTTATTTGGTTTTTAAATATTTGTGGTTTTATTACATGAAACTACATGTCAAGTACACTCTTCAGATTGTATGGATGCTATTTTACCTTACCCTCATATTCCTATAAAGAAAATATTTCAGTTCATTTTTATTTATGTAGGTGACAAAGAATAAAGAAATTAACTGGTTTATAGTGGACATAAAAGAAAAGCTCAAAAATTGAAATGGGAAGATATTAGTCTTTATCAACTAATTTTTTTTTTTTGGCCAGTCCTGGGGCTTGGACTCTGGGCCTGAGCACTGTCCCTGGCTTCTTTTTGCTCAAGGCTAGCACTCTGTCACTTGAGCCACAGTGCCACTTCTGGCCGTTTTCCGTATATGTGGTGCTGGGGAATCGAACCCAGGGCCTCATGTATATGAGGCAGGCACTCTTGCCACTAGGCCATATCCCCAGCCCTCAACTAATTTTTTAATTATTCCCTTTTCTTCCCAATATTCAAAGAAAATTTGGCATATTTGTGGTAGGAAAGACAATAGAAAAGTTACTATATAGAGATTTAATTTTATTTTAATTATAATCAATTTAACTGTCTCCTACTTCTACTCCTTAGAGAAGGACTTTTGAGGAATGCAGATAACTAGGTGTGCAAGTACCTTGTAATCAGTAGCAACTTATTGCAGTGCTCTATCCTAATATAACTAATAGATTAGACTTAGAGTGATCCAGATGTTAGTGGCATAATCTTATTATTTTATTTATATTCCATATAACCTCAACTACTGTAACCGTCAACTTTTTCTAGGTAACACTGAATTAGGAAAAGACTCACAAGCTAATGATGTAAACAATAGACATGTGTGTTTTGAACATATTATATGTTTTTTGAATGAAGCACATGTGTAGCTCAGTTCATATCGCCATTGTTCTAAAGTCTGCACTGAAGAACACCTTCCAAATTGCAGAGGGGAAAGAGATGTTAAATATATTCCACTAGCCAAGTATGTCCAATACTCTTCTAACTTTGTTGAGGTAGAAGAGTATAATCATCTTGCAAGAAAGACATAAATTCTAGTATATTCTGCCTTACTTACACAAACAAGTTTCAGTTCTTAAAAAGAAAACTAGGGGGCTGTGAATATGGCCTAGTGGCAAGAGTGCTTGCCTCATATACATGAGGCCCTGGGTTCGATTCCTCAGCACCACATATACAGAAAATGGCCAGAAGTGGCGCTGTGGCTCAAGTGGCAGAGTGCTAGCCTTGAGCTAAAAAGAAGCCAGGGACAGTGCTCAGGCCCTGAGTTCACGGCCTAGGACTGGGAAAAAAAAAAAAAGAAAAAAGAAAAAAAGAAAAGAAAAAGAAAACTAGAGCATGCTGGAATCAAACTCAAATAGTTTACAGGCACTTTTAATAATGATATTTGAAATATTCCAGATTTAGATTATTAATCATTTAAGAAAAAGTTTTCTTCTAGTTTTGGTGATGGTATGCTGGAACATTTGATGTTGCATAGTTGTGCTTTCATGTCCATTTCCTCCAGTTACCCAGGTTTTAGGCTAGAGCATTAAAGAAATGACTACATCATCCTAAGGAGAGGATATTTGTGTCCATGGCTGTTCCCAAGGAGGAAAAGCTGGGAGAGTTTACCATTTAGAGATCACTACCCACTTCTATCACTAGATTTCCATTTCAGTGCCAACTATGGAAATCTATGAGTTTATTTTCAGGGCAGAAGCAGAGTTATTTGCTGTGACAGCATCAAAGAGAGACTTATCCTGCCACAGATCTATCAAGGGCGAGCTCTGATATTCACTCAAAAGTCTTTTTCAACTTTCATTTGCTCTCCGGTAACAGAGGCTCTCTCTGAAGCAATTTTATCTTCAGCGGAATCACTATTTATATGGGACCCTAGCCAAACCTAATTGGTCTGTGGCAAACAAATGGCAAAGTTGGATGAAGACAACCAGGATGTTCCCTGTTCACAAGGGAGTCTGTTTTCAAATAGCAACTGGAGTATATACTTCAACTGCAGCTTACACAGAAGCCCCTGCCAGCATGGGGCATGAGGGAAAGGGAGCCAACTTTCAAGAGATTGTTCCAATGGCTGCATTCCATTCCCCAGTACACAGCTCAGCTCTCCTGCTCGCAGCACCAACCTGACGTTTGCACAGAACTTTACACTTGCTTCTCACTTAGATAGTATTTATAAATCTCAATATACTTCCAAAACATGGTTTCAGTTAGAGAAAGGAACATGTCCATTGTGACCCCAAATTTGCTTATTATTACTCTGGATAATAAGACCAAATCAAGAAGGGTGTACTCCCAAACCCACATGGAAGCTTCATTCATGAAAGTAGCACTATGGCTTTAGCTGCAGCTTCTCAGATCACAAAGAACTTCAAGAACTCTCTTGTTTATACACCACTATGCCTAAAAGAGTCTTTCCTATGTTATCGTTTAAATGCAATATGGGAAAAGTCAGAATTTGATGGTTTATTTCAATACCTTGTACTAGAAAATTATTTGCCAAAATGAGCTCACTATATGTCTCCAAAGGGAAAAACAAAATAACAAAAAAAAAACCCCAAAACAAACACATCTATCCCTGAGATAAAAACATAAATTGGTGCCAGGACACAGAAAATTTGTAACTGGATAACTTGGAACATGATTAGAAAAATAAGAAATTTAAATCTCCAAGGGAAAGCTAGACCTGGTGATTCACATTTGTAATTGCAGCATCTGGGATGCTGAGGCAGAAGCATTGTGAGTTCAAGGTCAGCCTAAGTTGCAGAGTGAGACCTTTTTTCCAGAAAACAAGACAAAACAGAAACCTCCAAAGCAACAGAAAAATGAATTTATGAAACCATGAAGTCATGTCAATTTTAAGCTCCATAAATGCAACACTCCTAATTTCATTCACCATAATGAAGCACAAAGCTCTACCCATGATAGGTGAACTTGAAATATCTGTTTCTAAAAAGGGATGATTGCTAAAGACACTAGGCAATGGAATAGAGAACACATTTTTAATTAATACACTGTTCTTCAAAAGGGTGGGATTTCAATGAATAAGAGAGTATTAACAACTGCTAGCATGAAAAAATAGGAAAGGATTTAGATGGAAAATTAGAATTTGTAAATGTTCAGAGGAAATATAAATCTTGGTCTAGCTGCAGTTCAAAGGATGAGGCCAAATCTCCCATGCTTGATCAATATTTTCCCTAATGCTAATGGACATCAGCTAAGCCTGTTTCTGCAGAATAGAGCAAGCTCTGTGAGGATTCTACAGAGCCATGACTGCAAGGGAAAATGTCTCCTACCTAAACTCCCAGACAACACCAAATTCAAGAAGGCCAAAGGTACCAAGCTCATAAGACTGAGTCGAGTGAAGTTGTCAAACCAAGAAGAATCTAGATGTGGTAAGTGCTAGAAGGCTACTGGGTTCCAATACTTTCATTAACTTAATCTTCTGGTCTCACTGTTGAATAGTAGTGGTGGAATGAAATATGTTACATAGCAGCCTTGATATTCAAAATGTGTGTTGTGCTCTTGCATGTGTGCTTTGAGTCTTGATCTCTCTTCAATTTAATGTCCCATAGATTCTTCAAAGATTTTTGCGGCTGTAGGAAAAACAGTGTTAGGAGGTTCAATCCACTGTCTCAGGCCATAATGCAAAAATGAGCCCCAAATGCTTCCATCCCAATGAGCTACACAAAAGAAATACTTTAATTTACTCTTCGGAGAATCCATAACTGCAAGGTAATCCTGTCATAGGAAAAATAAATTGTAAAAGGTAGTGCTATCTAAATTTCTTTTTATCCTACAAAAAAATAAGAAAAAATGATTTATTTTACAACACATTTGATTTTGGGAACAAGAAATGCAGCAAGAAGCTAGGAGTCTAGAGTTAAACACCCAGAAAATGTGCTGTGGGGAAGAAGATAGAGTATTCAATCTAGCTTTGAATCTCTGGGTGGCAGAGGAAACTGCTCTAGTTTCTCTTGAATGAACTGGAAGCATACAATGGTGTATTTCTTGATTCATATACTTGAGAATTCATTTCCTAGTTACTAAGTTTAATACCTCCTTCCTCCTCGGAGGAGGAAGGTAGCATACAAGGTTTGCACAAATAATTCTTTGCAGTTATCTGACATCCTTCTAGTTCAAGCAGTTGGGGTGGCACTTGGAATCTGCAGCTTTAACAAGCTCCAAGCTCCACAGGTAATTCTGATGCAGGTGTTCTATTAATGGCTGATGTTACTTTTTTTCTTTCTTTTTTTTTTTGGCCAGTTCTGGGGCTTGGACTCAGGGCCTGAGCACTGTCCCTGGCTTCTTTTTGCTCAAGGCTAGCACTCTGCCACTTGAGCCACAGCGCCACTTCTGGCCATTTTTCTGTATATGTGGTGCTGGGGAATCGAACCCAGGGCCTCATGTACATGAGGCAGGCACTCTTGCCACTAGGCCATATCCCCAGCCCTGATGTTACTTTCTACCTGTAGTGAAATCAAAAGGGTAGAACTTTCGGACGATGTTGAAGCCAGGCCAGATCAATAACAGGTAGATAGATAGGAGTATAGAGTCAATCAAAGACATCAGGTCAACTCCATGTTTACTGCTGCACAGTTCACAATAGCCAAGAAATGGGAACAACTAAGATGCCCCAATACATATGAATGGATCCCAAAAAAATGTGGCACCTGTACACAATGGAATTTTACACAGCGATTAGAAATGATAAAATAATGGCATTTGCAAGGAAATGGATAGGTCTTGAACAAGTAATGTTGAGCGAGACAAGCCTAGAACATAGAGAACAAAGGCACATGGTCTCTCTGATATGTGGATGTTAGATAAAACCAAAACCAAAACAAGGAGACGTGACAAAGTAAGCAGGACCCAAGGTACTAAGTCACAGGGAGACCGAAAAAAAAGGAGGGGCTGCCTTGAGAGAAAGGCACCCAAAAGTGAGATGCAAACTCTAAATTATATGCACATAAATTCATATGTACATGGTTTAATATCCAGGCTGTAAAGAACACCAAAGATAAAGAATCAAAAGACTTCTTCATAATCAATCTTTTTTTTTTTTTTTTTGCCAGTCCTGGGCCTTGGACTCAGGGTCTGAGCACTGTCCCTGGCTTCTTTTTGCTCAAGGCTAGCACTCTGCCACTTGAGCCACAGCACCACTTCTGGTCATTTTCTATATATGTGGTGCTGGGGAATTGAACCCAGGGCTTCAAGTATAGGAGGCAAGCGCTCTTGCCACTAGGCCATATCCCCAGCCCTCATAATCAATCTTAGAGAAACTAAAGGGCCCTGTATCCTTTCCTCACACAAGATGTACACAGGTACACATCTGAAAGAAGCTGGAAGGAGGATACGGAATGAATGGAAAGTGAATATGTGTGTGGGGATACAGTAGAAAGGGCACAACAGCTGCAACGGGCACTGAGGAGAACACACTAAGCAACTTGGGCAGCAGGGAGGCGGGAAAATTAGAGAAAAACAAGGAACAGATTACACGAAGCAAAATAAAAATATATATATATATATATCACCTGATCTAGAAGGAATTGTTTTACAGTTACTAATCATAGAAGATATAAGCACTGTAGATTAGAGGGACAATGGACATTAAGGATAAGATCTGTGTTTATTTTATATTTTGGTTTTTGAAAAATAATTAAAAAAGCAATGGGGTAGGGTGAGGAGCTGAGGGGAAGGGAAGAAGGGAGAAAAATGAGGAGGGGGACATAAAGTATGACAAGAAACATATGTAATCACTACCTTAAGCACGTAGCTGTAACTCTTTTGTACATCATCCTGACAATAAAAAGAAAAAAAAAAGACATCAGTAGAACTAATATCTGTATCTAAGAATAGGGGTGGTCTTACTAGTAGGTAGCTTTGCCTCATTTTGGTTGGATTTGCCAGGCTAAACACACCAGAAGTACTGGTTGTACTTAAAGAGGAGGGCCATAACTAGGCCACAAAGAGAGATTTTAAAATAATGAACCATTCAGTCCTAGGGTTTTGATTTAATTTATCCTAGGCATGGAAATTTCTAGCTGATTTTAATATGTAGTCAAACTCTAAGAATCAGCGGCAGCACAGGAACCTCAAGTTAATGCATGGAATTTGTTCTTCTCCTAAGAAAGAATCAGCAGTTCTCAAACATTAACAAGCACACAGTTCCACTGAGGATCTTGTTAAAATTCAGTCTCTTTTTGGCAAGAATGGGGCAGGGCCTGAAATTTTACATTGTCCCCAGTACCTAGGGCTGGACTACGAAATACCCCTTAAATGAGAAGGATCTGGAATGTCAGTCACTTGGCTTAGTACTAATGAGAACTTGCTTAAATCATCCTTCTTGGGGAGGCTGTGGGATTGAATAGGCTCTGTAGGTGGTTTCGATTCATGATCAAGTTTGAGAAATTCTTCCCTGTTTCATAACATTGCCACCTGTCACTATTTAACCTGGTTAAACTGGATTATGAATATTTTTTTCTCTATTTTGATCAAACTTTCCCTAACCTAGGACTTCAAAAGGAAAGTGTGTAGTTCTTCTTTTCATCCCTACAATTTAAAGGTCCTATTCTCATCTGACACCTAAGTGGAAATGAATCTATCATTATTCATTTTTTAAGCACTGAACCATACAGACTATGTAAAATGAAGGAGCTAGACACTCATCAAGGTCCTTTCTGCTTCTGACAGTCTAATTACATCACTTTAACTAAAGAGGCGGTGATGATTTATGTGTGTGACTGAACTCCACTCAACCTACACCATGCTCTGTTTCCACTGTTGCCCTTCTCTAATTTTGTACCTTTAGTGAGGCTTGAACTCAGGACCTGAGCACCCTCCATTCCTGATTTATTTTCCCAAGGGTAGGGCTCCTACAACTTGAGCTACAATTTCACTTCCAGCTTTTTTGGTAGTTTGGAGATGAGTCTCTCAGGCTTTCTTGCCCAGGCTGGGGATAACAGGTGTGAAGCACACTTTTTAAAGAAAAAGAGGCAAAGGCAGAAACAAGCCTCAAATGGTGAGAAAGCATAACGAATTTCTTGCAAAATTAGTTGCCATACACAGCTGTGCCCCTACTCAAAAGGCTTGGACATAAAGAGATAAAGGCTTGCAGGCTGGATTTCTCAAGGGGCCCTGACAGGAAGCATGTTGATTCTCACAGGAATAGCACTGGGGAGTTCCTGAGATACTTTTTTTTCCAACATCAAGTCTTTCTTGCATACTGATGACATCCTTGAACATTAAATTCTGACTATGATGAATGTACCAAACCCCTTAAGGCAGGCCTCGGATTGCCTCATTGAGAACAATGGAAATCTCATATAATGAGAAATGCTATTAATTAGCAAATAGGATATTTGGCTACCCCAAATATGAGCTTCTTTATTTGACCATTAATAATCTGAATAATTCTTTGTTAGGAGGAAAAGTCAGCCCCATGTACGACAGCAAACTTAATAGCATCCCTAGCTTCTACTCACTAGATGCCCTGGTATGTTCCTAAATGTGGCAACCAAGTATGTCTCCTGAGATTTCCGAACATCTCTTCTGGAGCAAAATTAAGCCTATTTGATAGCCACAGCCCTAGATACAATAATAGTAATATGAAAATAGGACCTAAGACAACACTTCTCAAATATTAATTGCATAAGAATCACTAAGATATGAGTTAAAACTTTTCCAAAGAAGGGCTGGGATGTAGCTCAGTGGCAAAGTGCTTGCCTAGCAAGTGCAACGTCCTGGGTTCGATCCCCAGTACCAAAAAAGAAAAAAGACAAAACTTTTCCAAACAATATATCCAAATGGTCAGCAAACACATAAAAAGAAGCTCAATATGATCACTCTTTGGGTACAGGCAAATTTAAACCAAATGTGATATAACTTCACATATACTAGAATGACTAACATAAAAAGACAGAAGATAAAAATCTGTTAGCAAGGAAGGGTGGAAACTTGAACCCTATTCCTTGCTAGTCAACTTATTAACTAGTGTATTCATTTTAGAAAAACAGTGTACCCTATGAAATTATGCCATATTATTTTGTCTTTCTTCCCCATAGTTTTACCCCTAATGTCACTGCAACTGACTTTGGTACACTGGGTATTGTATGTACCTTTATTGGAACTAGGGGAGGGGAACACCAAGATGGAGAGACAAAGGGTAAAAGGTGAACCAATGGAACAGCAATACTTACAAGACAATATGCTGTAAACCAAAAGTACATGTCAGGGAGGGTGGGGACGGAACCGAGGAGGGGGAAGGTAGGAGAAAGACAAAGGTAACAAGTTTGATAAGAAATGTACTCACTGCCTGACATATGTAACTGTAATCCCTCTATACATTATTTTGATAATAAAAAGTTAAGAAAATAATTAAGCTTAAAAATGAAAAAAAAGGAGTTTGGGAGTTTCTTAAACCTAAAGTCATCATATGATTTAATAATTACTCTCCGAGGTATTTACCCAAGAGTATTGAAAACACTCATCCACACAAAAACCTGTGCAAATATTCATAGCATTGTTATTCACAGTAGCCAAAAGGTAGAAATACTAACGTCTACCAGTAATATGATATAATCATACAGTTAGATATTTATCCATAAAAAAGATTTAGGAACTGATCACCTGTGGCTCATGCCTGATCTGTAATCCTGGATCCTCAGGAAGCTGAAATCTGAGGATTGTGGTTTGAAGCCAGCCCCGGCAGGAAAGATTGGGACTGTTATCTTCAAGAAACTATGAAAAAGCCAGAGGTGGAGCTCTTTCTCAGCACTGACTCCCTGTATCAAGCCTCAGAACAAGCACTAAAAAAGAAAAAAAGGATTAAATCTTGGTACATTCTACAATATGAATGAATCCATAAAACAATGATGAATGAAATAAGCCAAACAAGAAACTCATATGTTTTCCAGTTTTGTTTATACAAAATGTCCAGAAAAAGTACATCTATGAAATGAGAAGTAGATTTTTGGTTTCTGAAGCTAAGAAAATGTAGTGATGACTGTGAATGATTATAATGACTTTTACATTTAAGTTATGAACTGTTTAATATATTTTAAATTTGTTGTTAACAGAAGAAATAGTTGCATATGATCACATAAATAATATTTATAGAAATGAGCTCCAGGAAATGGTAATAGGAGGTTTTTAATCCTTTGTTGCTGTTTTGGTTTTCTGTACCTTTCCTCTTGTTTATAAGTATATCTGTTTTGGGAAGGACAAGAGGGGTACAGAAAGAGTGGGGCAAAGGGTAAATAAATGCAGCAGTGATACTCACTAGACCATATGTTGTAAATGAACTATACAACATGTGGGTGGGGACAAGGAAGAAAAACTGGAAGAGTCCCAGGGAAGAGGTGACACTGTTCAAAAGGAAATGTACTCATTACAAGACCTATATTACTGTCATCCCCGTGTACATACTTAAATATATGTGTATATATGTTTAAAGAAAAAATATAGTTGAGAAACTTGCTACAATGCTGAATCTGCTTCAGTATTGCTGGTAGGGTGTCTGATTTTTTGTGGCAAACACATTGTGGAAAGCAAAATTCTAGAGGAAGAATTCTCTCATGTATTACATGACAAGCTGCTTCAGAAGCACCAGGGAGTCTCCAGATTTGTGTTCTTCCCCTTTTATAAAAACATCATTTGGACAGAAACAATTTGGTTTTCAATCCACGCAATCAGAATAACATTTAATGTTACTTTGAAGAAATAAATCAACACAGGGGAAATGTTTTACATAAAGGTATTTATATTCCTGCACTTTGGAGACAACACACTGGCCCCAGGAAGATTTATTATGATTTTATGAGTTAAAAACAAAACCACAAACAACAACAACCTACCTTGCTTACTGCCTATTGCTTTTTTCCCCCTATTTTCTGAAGGCTGAGGTCCTAGGAATTCTTTTCTAAAGAGCTTAATAAACCTGAGATCTCCTCCATACACCTAAGTATCCTCAATGTAAGTGAGACATACACTTCATTAAGCCATCTTGACTTCTTTATTTGTTAAAGAGCCATTTCGTGGTCTGAAGGGTTAGCGTGCTCCCCTGAATCTCTAATATATTGTCAGAAAAAGGCTTTTTCCTTGAGAAAACTTGGGTATCTGCGCTGATTATTGACTGACAGCCCCATGAAATAGGTTGAACTCGACAAAGCACAGCCAATTGTTCCTGTCCTCAGACTTCACGCCTTGTCTGCCTCTCCTATCTGCAACGCTCTTTCACAGCACCACAATGGGACTCAGATTTTCCACTTCATCAGAATACAAATTGCATAATTCATTCCAGTGATTTTTATAAGTTATGACTAGGAATGGTTAGGTGCCAAATAATGTTCTTTTTGGAATCATTTTATAGGAAAGGTTCTGAAGATTGACTTTTTTTTTTTTTTTAAGTATCCACACCTCTCAAGAATAGACCTATTCACTTCCTAAACAAATGCTCCTTGTTCAAGGATTTAAACACCAGTTTTTGGATAAGTGCCCAAAAGTGGGATTGCCAGGTTATAGGAAAAATTTCTGTTTAGCACTTCGAGAAACCAACATACTGCTTTCCAGAGTGGTTGCATTTCCACCAACCATTTTACCCAAATGATCACAAACCAGCCCACACTAAAGCCATGAGCACTACCATATTTATCACAGCATTACTTACCATTCCTAAACCATGGAATCAACCCAGATGACCATCAGTGGATGAATGGATAAAAAATGTGATATATATATACACATATATATATATACATATATATGTATACACTTACATACACACAATGGAATTCTATGCTTCCATCAGGAAGAATGATATCACCCCATTCATAAGGAAATAGAACAACTTGAAAAAATATTAAATGATATAAGCCAGACCCAAAGAAACAGAGGCTGCATATTTTCTCTCATTTGTAATAACTAGAATATGTCTATAAATTTGCAAGTTAATCCAATGGTTAGTAAAAGACAAATGATTACACTTGGATTAGAATAATTAAACAGCACTTTAAGCATTTGTGCGCTGAAAACAAAGGAGGATATTCTTGGGAGAGGACCACAATGGCTCAATAGCTATGTGCATAAGTGATGCTTATCAAAATGAACTCCAAGAAATGGCAGCAAGAGGGTTTTTATTGTTTCAATATTTACAGTTATTTCTTTTTTCTTTCTCTTTTTATCCCCTTTGTTTTATTCTCTTCAGTCAATGTTTTTTATTCCAGTACCCTTTGTTTTGTATATAAATCTATCTGATTAGGGGAGAGCAAGGGGAATCACAAAAATGATGGGACAAAACGAGAACCAATTCAACAGTGATACTCACCAGAAATTATATTGGAAAGGGACTTTACAACTTGGCGGGTGGGAGAATGTGGAAGGGAATAGGAGAAAATGAGGGAGGAGATAACACTGATCATAAAGAAATATACTCATTACCTTACTTATGTAAATAAAATTTAAATATAATAAACATCAGTATTAGATTGTCCCACATAAAGAACCATACTCCTTCTTTCCTCCTCTTGAAGACTATAACTTATATACCATACCCTTCCTTTAGAAACTCTGTTAAGTTGAACTCTTCCAATAAAGTTCTTATTAGTTCTGTTTCCAAATGTATTTTTCGTCCCTTCATTCTTATAATTTTAGGACTGCTGCTACCACTTCTTCTGGGATGCAATCACTGGTCTCCTACATGATCCGTTTGAAGTTTCTCCCATTTAATCTACTCTTCAAACAAATAATCACGTGATATATTTTAAAGCTTATCAAGAAGATCTTCCCAGAAAAACTTATTTCATAGTTTCCCATCCCACTTAAAATAACATCCATTGTCTTACATTTCTTACCCAAATTGTTACCTCCTCCTTCATTTCCACTCCCAACTTCCTCCCTCCCCATTTCCTTCCCCCACTTGAGTTGTGAAGTTGGTTTATACCATATAGTTTTGTAAGTATTGCTGTTGCCTTGGTCTGTCTTTTTATCCTTTGTCTCTCAATTTTGATATGTCCTTTCCCTTCCCTGGACCAAGACACATATATACAATATCCAGGGTACCAAAATCTGTTAAAGTGACATAACAGGTTAAACCACAGGAAAGAAAGAAAAAAAGAACAAGGACATAATTTCATATCATTTGTTGAAAATAATAACAATAGTGTTAAAGCACTTGTTTCCATAACTTGGAGTTCATTTCACTTAGCATCATCTCATGTGCTCAGATGTACATAGCTATTGTCATATTGTGCTCTTCTACTAGGATAACCCTAGCCGTGTACTATTTATTCCCAATAGATAAGCCAGACTTCACTTAGTATGATTATTTCCAAGTCCTTCCATTTTCTTTCTTTCTTTCTTTCTTGCTTTCTTTCTTTCTTGCTTTCTTTCTTGCTTTCTTTCTTGCTTTCTTTCTTTCTTTCTTTCTTTTTTTCCAGTCCTGGGGCTTGGACTCAGGGCCTGAGCACTGTCCCTGGCTTCTTTTTGCTCAAGGCTAGCACTCTGCCACTTGAGCCACAGCACCACTTCTGGCCATTTTCTATATATGTGGTGCTGGGGAATTGAACCCAGGGCTTCCTGTATACGAGACAAGCGCTCTTGCCACTAGGCCATATCCCCAGCCCCTTCCATTTTCTTATGTATGGAGCAATGTCATTCTTTCTGATAAAGGCTCAGAATTCCATGTGTATATCTACCACATTTTCTTGATCCATTCATCTCAGTTGGCTCTATATTTTAGCGATGGCAAATTGTGCTGAGATGAACTTAGTTGTTCTGGTGGCTTTAGTGTGGTCTTGCTTGTAATCTTTTGGGTAGATGCCCAAAAGTGCGGCTGCTGGGTCATAGGAAGCTCTATGTTTAGCCTTTTGAGGAACCTCCATCTTGCTTTCCAGAGTGGTTGGACAAGTTTAAACTCCCATCAACAATGGAGTAGGGTTCCCTTCTGGCCACATCCCCTCCAACATCTGTTTTCTTGGTAATGGACATTCTTACTGAGGTGAGGCAGAATCTCAGTATTGTTTTGATTTGCATTTATTTTATAGGCAGTGATGTTGAGCACTTCTTCATGTGATTCATGTCCACTATCATTTCCATTGCAGAGAGCGTCTTTTTAGGTCTTTAGCCCATTTGTTGAGAGGGCAGTTGGTTCTTTGAGGATTTGTTTTGGAAGAATATAATTTTTTGAGTTCTATGTATATTTTAGATATGAGGCCTTTGTGTGTTGTATGGCTGTTAAAAATCTTCTCCCAGTCTGTGGGCTTTCTATTTATCTTGCAAGCTATGTCCTTTGCCATGGAGAAGCTTGGCAGTTTGCTACAATCTCATTTGTCCAACCTTTCTTTGATTTGTTGTATTTCTGGGCCTTTATTAAGAAATTTCATCCTGTGCCTAGGAGCCCAAGTGTTTCCTCCTATTCTTTCTTGTAATGTTTTCAAGGTATCTGATTTTACCTCGAGGTCTTTGATCCATTTGAAATTGATTCTGGTGCAGGGTGACACAGGAAGATCTAGTTTTTGTTTGTTACAGGTATTTAACCATTTTTTCCCCAGCACCTTTTGTTGAAAAGGCTGTCTTTCATCCTATGTTTTTTAGGTCCCTTATCAAAGATTAAATAACCAGTAACCACTGCCTTACATGTAAAACTATAACCCCTCTGGGCATCACTTTGACAATAAATAAGTAATTGTTCTGGAAAATAAAAGATTAAGTAACCATAGGTCCGTGGATACATTTCTGGGTCTTCAGTTCTATTCCATTGGTCCTCAGGCCTGTTCTTGTGCCAATACCAAGCTGTTTTTTCTTTTTTTTTAATTAATACTATAGCTTTGTAATACAGCTTGAAGTTTGGTATTGAAATTCCTCCAGCACTATTCTTTCTGCTTAGGATTGTTTTTGCTATTCATGGTCTTTTACTATTCTATATGAATTTTTGGACTGCCTCCTCTATTTCATTAAAGAATGGTGTTGGGATATTGATGGATATTGCATTAAATTTTTACATAACCTTTGGTAGTATTGCTATTTCTTTTTTCTTTTTTTTGCCAGTCCTGGGTTTGAACTCAGGGCCTGAGCACTGTCCCTGGCTTCTTTTTGCTCAAGGCTAGCACTCTACCACTTGAGCCACAGTGCCATTTCTGGCTTTTTCTATATATGTGGTGCTAAGGAATTGAACCCTGGGCTTCATGTATATGAGTCAAGCACTCTGTCACTAGGCCATATTCCCAGCCCTAATATTGCCATTTCATGATGTTAATTCTCCCAATCCAGGAGCATGGGAGATTTTTCCAATTCCTTAATTCTGCATTAATTTCCTTTTTCAGGTTTTTAAAGTTTTCATCATAGAGGTTTTTCACTTCATTGGTTAAGGTTATTCCTAGGTATCTAATGTTTTGGCCCGCTTTATCTCCTGTTTCGTCTGGCCAGGTCTATGCCAGAATCAAAGACGGAACTTTTCTCTGATTGCAGGGAAAGTGTTACCTTCCAAATGCTGTTCTGTGGGCGTGAATGTGAATGAGAATGTCTTTTGTGGAGTACTCATGCTTTCTCTGGATTTTTGGACCATCAGCCATCTGCCATGCGATCCACGTCTGTGTGCCACCAGGCTGGAGGATTTCTCTCCTCATCCCTGATGTGCACTGTAGGTGAGTAGGAAGCCTCATGCTCTGCCAGCTGCCTAGATTTTTCCTCTCTGACCAGAATCTGTATAATATTATGGCTTACTTGAAATAACTTTCTATCTGCAGAAGTTTCTCTGGAGTAGTAAAACTGGATTCTTGGAGAGAGCTTAGATAGCGTTCTGCTGCTCCTGCGCCATTTTCCTTTTCTCTCCCCTCTGGTGGTTTCTGAGCAACCTTCTGCCCTAAATAGACCTAGTGATCTTTGTTACCCATAATTACACAAATGAATATAGGTCAAATGATGTAGTTGAGTGTACATTGTGTACCACTTGGTATAAATGAGATCAAGAGGAATTTGAATTTCTCAATGGACTGAAAATGGAACCAGACCACAGTATATATGTCCATGATAAAAATTATGTTAGTCTTTTTGGCTTGCTTCTTTGTGGAGTGGCTATGATTAAATGCACATATGTATATACATGTATGTTTGTGTGTATATGTATGAAGTGACTGCTTCTCTGAAATTGGTTAATTTGCTTTTTTTCCTTAGAATAGACTTAGAAAGTTCGATGTGGTTAGGTTTTCTCAATATCAGAGACATAAAGTCAAATGATGTTAGTGAAACTTTTAAATTACATATTAACCAAAGGATAAGTAGTTTTTTAGGATATCAGACAAAAGTTGTTAACAGATAAATCAGAGGCATGAGGCTTTGTGTCAATTCCATTTCCCCTAAGTTATTTGACAATTGTGTTAATTTTGTTGTTGTTATTATTGGGTTTGGGTTTTTTTTATGGTTTTCCCCCAAAAGTCTTTTGGAGAGTAGGGACTTAACACAACCCTGAAATAAAGGTCAAAATGTTTTGACTTACAATGAACACAGAGACTTTATTAAGAAACTTGGCCTTGCATAGATTGAGTATGTTTCCAAGATGCAGAGGGCTCAAAAAAATTCAAGTTTATAGAATTCTCCTGTGGTATTGATTTCTTATATGGCCTAGGGCCAAACGTTGAACCTCTCATAGTTTCTTCTCCTTCTGTCTGTGAAATGGAGATATAAACTCTGAGGTTCAAAGTGATTTTTGTGGGAATTAAATACTAGCCTGAAGCCCTTTGAAAGGGTGAAGTGATAATTGTTTCTTTTTAGCTTCCATCAGCCATTATACAGTTTTCCACTTAAGTGAAAATTAACTTCAAGTGGCACATTTGAGCTTAGCCCTAATCACCTGTTGATGAGTGGTTCTTAAATGTCAACCTCATGGGTCAGAAATAGCAAATGTGAGTGACATCATAAAAAGCTTATGTCCAGACTAGTGGTTAAAAAGAAAATCTCACCTCCCCTACAGTCATTTACACAATTCCTCTACTTCTAAGCAGAGGGTATAGACCATTTGACTGAAATTTAATATGCAGCCTCCTTTGAAATATTATTGTGTTTAGCCAAACATAAAATATTTACTCAGAAATTTCCAGGAACAACAAAAAATAAGAAATCAGCTAAGACTTCTATTATCATTTTCTCTTCAAGGAATTTTTGATTTATAATGTTGAGAAATTCTTGTCCAGCTGGACAAATAAATTCTTCAAAGAATAGAAAGAAACCATGAGCAAATTTCAAAACAATCTATATAGATACAGAGAGGTAGCATATGTCGTGTAAAAGAAGGATCACACAGTAGTTAAAATTTAGGACTCTAGAATAAAATTCAGCTTGAATTGAACTCTCAGGTCAGTTAATTACTGTCAGCATGTTACCAGACCAAGGAAATGTATTTTTAATTTCATCCTTTCTGTACCATTAGTTGTCACACCTTAAACACCTAACACATACTTTGGAACTGACACACATTTACAGAATCAATTTTATTAATAAATTAAGGACTTTAACACTTCATAATACTATTTTTAGAAAAAAATGGAAAATTTTGCACCTCAGTATGTGTAACATAGATAGCTCTACACTGAAGGACAGAAAAGGAATAGATGTCTCTCCAAGTGCTTTCTCCAAATATGGGGACACATTTCTAAAGGATGAAGCTTCTTTTCAGCTCAGGCAACACAGTAACAGATGCAGAATTGCTACTGAAGAAATCATATGCCCTATTAGAGGACACCACAGTGGTTCCTTTCAAGCCAATTTGCTTGGGGAAGTAAAAGTCTTTTTGTAAAGGAGTGAAATTACTCATTATAGTCAGCCTCTTATAAAGTTTAGCTATTTGCCAAGGTGATCCAGAACCTTCTGGTTGCTTATTCCTTTTGATAGTAGAGAATGGGTCCTCTGCCTACAATGCTGATGTAGTACAATGTGCAATAAGCTTTCAGTTTCCATTGGGATGAAAGTCTAAGTCAGAGAACAAACTAGATTGAAAGGTACAAAGTCTCCTGGATAGAAAATCCAGAGTTTTTATGTTGTGGATAGTATGAAAAGTTAACTTGGAAGTTTGACCTGTTAATGCTGAAGTTTATACCAAAAACTGAAATCTGGTGTAAACTAAAAATAGACAATACCATTTGTTTTTATTTTACTTACTTCTTAAGCCCCTGCCCAGTTTTCCTGCTAATGTGATTATAGCAAATAACTTGACCAGTGAATTGCTTTGAGCAGTGATGATTTGAGCAATGAAAATATCTTAAATGGTAAGTGCTTTATTCCACAAAGAAAAATGTAAAAATATTTAAAGAATAAAAGTTTCTACAAGGAATCAGGATCAGGAAACCTGGATTTGAGTCCTTAGGTTGTTACTATCTAATGGGAATTGTGTGTGTGTGTGTGTGTGTGTGTGTGTGTGTGTGTGTGTGTGTGTGTGTGTTTGCCTGTATGCCTATAGGTGCATGTGAAGGTCCTGGGTCTTAAACTCAGATTCTGGGCAATCTCCCTGAACTTTTGTGCATCAGGCTAGTGCTCTACAACTTGAGCCATCAATTTACTTCTGGCATTTTGGTGGTTAATTAGAGATAAGACTCCCATGAACTTTCCAATCCATGCTACTTCAAACTGCAGTCTTCAGATTGCAGCCTCCTGCTTAGCTATTATTATGGGTGTGAGCCACTAGCACCTGGCTTCTATCTGGAGAGCCTTAGAGATTTCATTTTACATCTTTAAGCTTTGGTTTCCTGGTGGTAAAAATGAAAAGGCTACAACTATTTAATCTCTGAAGCAAATAGGTTATCACAAATGTTTCCTTCCTCCAAACCATTCTCATAAGCCTTCTCTCCCTCCCTGAGAAGATACTTGCTATAAGAAATGTTTCCCAGAAAAGTCTATCTTGGCTCAGACCTGAAGCTCAGACCTCAAGCCCCAGTCTCAATCCTCTATGAGGCAATCAGTGGGCTAACAATGAATGCATTTAAATACAGGACTAGAATAAAATAATAGTTCGTGGAAATGGAGTACTTATATGCCCACAAAATAACCCAACATAGAGATAGTATCCCACCTAGAGATACTTTCTATTCTGACTTATTCCAGTACCAGAAAATTGGGTAGGGTATAAAAATGAATTTAGATTCATTTTTGGAAGTAACTGAAACTAATACAGTAATGTAAAACTATATCAATTCTAGAATGATGACCTCAGAAATAGCTTCCCTGTAGATAAGGCATGACCAATTTTCCTTTTCTATGATCATGAACCAAATAAGAAATTTGATCAAAAGTCTTGGGAAATGCTAGTTATTGTGACAGGGTTAACACTCAAGATTCATGTCATGATTGACTTCTGTGTGAATCAGATCTAGCTGAATAGCTGATCTATATACATCAGCCCAATATGACTAGGCTTTAAATCTGATTATCTTCTTTTATGTCAAGTATAAACATAATAGGACAAAGTATTATTTTACATTACTGCCTCAATAGTAGCAAAGAACAAAGTTTTAAATTTTGTGAAGTGTATGTTAGAGCATTATTTCACAAGATAAAGCTTATTTTCCTTTTTGTTTTGTGAGAAAATTGTCTTTTCTATCAAAGTAGTTTGCTCCCTTTCTGTTAATATTGAGAGAATTGTTTTTCTGAAGGGTTCTTGCTTTGTCCAGTTGGCTTGGACCTTGTTAATTACATTTTCATCATAGACTCCCTTTTCCTGAACACCTTAATTAAGATATCCTGTTAGAAGCTCCTTGAATTTTACTTATATCCTGTTAGTTAACATATATCCTTTTGCAGATTAAGAACCTGAGATCATCCAATGTGAGTAGAGGGGGAGGGAGAGTTGGGTTGGGGATAAAAAGGGAGCAGCATGCCTGCTCTGTATGCTTGCTTGCTAGTTTGGGTTGATGGCACACCCTTCTGCAGAAAGAAACTCTGTCTTGCTGAGTTCCTTTTGAGTTGGAGTCCTTATTTCTATGCCACACTCCAACATCTGGACCTATTTCTAACAGTTTGTATCAAATCATAATAGACATGATGAAATACAGTTTGAAATGACTTTAAAAGTTACCACTTAAAGTGCTTACCAAACATGTTCAATTGTGAAAACTCTTAAAACTCAAAGAAAAGCATCTTATGGATCTTCAGAACTGATAGTTTAAGTTGATTAAACAATTATATTAAGATGTGGAACAACATAGAATGAGTTTGGCAGTGATCCCAACCTTTCTATTTCATTGGAGATTTTGAGGAGTATTGGTGTTACTTCTTTAAGGGCCTTCTAGAATTTTGTTGTGAAGCAATCAAGTCCTAGGCATTTTTTGTCTTTTATTGCCAATTCAATTTCATTACTTGTGGTGCATCTGTTTAGTTGGTTTATATCTTCCTGGATCAGTGTGGATATATTTATTTTCTCTAGGAATGCATCCTTTTCTGCAAGGTTCCCCAATTTATTGGCATAGAGGCTTGTACAGTATTCGTAGGTGATATTCTGACTCTTGCTTGAAACTTTTTTTGTCATTTCCTTTTTCATGTCTGATTTTATTTTCTTGGGTGATTTATTCTTTTCTTCTCTTAGTCAAGTTTGCTAAGGACCTATCAATCTTGTTAGTGTTTTCAAAGAACCGACTTCTGGTTTTGTTGATTCTCTAAGGGTAGTAAGGTAAACCAAGAGAAACAAAGGTTCTCTGGTTTCCCCTATTTGTAGTAGGTAGAATGTGCCTATAAATCCATAAGTAAATATATTGGGTGGTATGCAAGTGGTTACAAATGAATTATCTGAAGTATGATCAACTCTGTAAGGAGCTCAAATAGCATATTACTATTTGTTGGTCAAAGCCCAACAAAATAAGTACTAAGGAATGGGTAATTGCAAGAGCGAAGGTGAATCCAAAGGAAGGGTAAAAAAATGGGGAAGTGGAGGGAAGGAAAGAATGCCGTCAAGAATTCACTGTATATAGGACAACATTAAGAAAAGCAAGGTAAGGGATTGGGTAAAGTAAAGGAGTTGAGAATGTTGAAGGGGTGACATATAGAATATGTCTCAAATTTATGTAATATAAAATATATAGTAGTCATGCATATTAGATTATGTCATATATGATGACTAATATTTTTGGAAAGTATATGTGTATGTTCAATAGTCTAAAATATCAATAATTTCTCAGTAAATAATGTCTTAGTGCTCTGGTAGCAAAATGGCTGCATGAAAAAAAATCTCCACACCAGAATGGTTATTTCTTCTACCTAAGAATACAGGAGGATTTTTAAAACTCCTTGAACTTTACTTGAAAAAGCAGTCTAACACTGCAGGAATGTTTCCACTTAATTCTTCACTGATGTTTATGGCTAGTTGATAATATTTTAATAGTTTACCTGAAGTATAAGAAAGTAATTTTTTAAATGTATATTCTCATCATTCTCCTAAAAAAAGTGAATGGGAAGTTGAGAAAACAAAACTGCCTTTCATTGTACACAAAATTTAATGTCAGTATCTATAATGGAAATTGATAACCACACTTTAAGCAAACATATTTTAAGGGAACCTCAGATGAAAGTTCACACTTATTGTACATCCATTCTCTTCTGGAATAAATATTTGCCTCAAAAAGTAATATATTTATCTCTTGTATTTACTATAAAGTGCCTGCACCTTCGTAAAATATAGCTATGATTTCTAATTTATGTCTCTAAGAAGTCCTCACTCAAACGTTATGTTCAGATGTGATTTTTTTATTTCTCTATGCAAAATAAGCAACAACAACCTGCTCCATAACTTTAGGTACACTTTACTAGAAAGACATATCATCATAGTTATTTACTTCAACCATTTGCTAGGTTGAACAGCAGTCTTCTAAGAGATAAGTCACACTAGGTGGCAGTACTTAATATTTTTAAAAATTCATTTATTTATTTAGTATCAACGTGATGTACAGAAGGGTTACAGTTTTATATGTAAAGCAGTGAGTACAAAATTTTTCCAAACATCTGAAGGGTATGTTGAAACTCCAATAGATTGAACTGGGCAACCATGTCCCATTTATAAAGATTCCTAAGGCATTCTTCATTATCATTCTGATCACTCATTGAGTTCCATTATAACTTGTATTGATTCTATTTTCTGAAGGAGTCTGGGGGATGAGACAAAGAAGTAATTAAATAGGCTCTCAAAGGATAATCTGACTGTCGAGTAAAATCATTGCAGGAGAATGAAATACTCCACATCTTCTACATCTAAAATAATTTGTAATTAATTAATCAGCCATATCAAACAAAATTGGGAAAATTTTGTGAATTTGGAAACATATAACTAATTAAACTAATGGATTCTAGGGATGTCTATGCATAATCCTGATCGAGTTTGCATCCATCATGGGTAGCAACTATTTCTGCGAAACAGCATCAACAGTTTCTTTAAAATTAATCTTATATTTATATTATGTATAGCTCGATCATAGTTTGAGCTTACAGCATTGCATAGTGGAAAATTAATGTTGGCATAAAAGTACTCAACAAAATAATCTAAGGGGATCAAACTTTTAGCTCTGATGAACAGAAATATAAAGGGGACTGCACTTTTTTAAACCCTGGCTATGGCATTTTTATTTAAACAATTGAAATGCAACAAACATGGCAATGAAATGTATAACCAGAAGTAGTAAACATTTATGATGTTTTGAAATGTGTGCAGACATATAAGTTAAAATGTATCATTTTCTTTGATGTGTAAGCGGGGACCTACCTGAGACCTACCTGGCTAAAAACAAACTAGTCTCCTGTGACCATATACAAAATTAAGAAGGATTGGCTCTCTGAACATAAGAAATCTCTCTTTCTCAGATATGCATAGTAATTTAGAAAACAGAAGATATTTCTTATTTTTTGGAATGTTTTGTGTGGGGGAATTTTGTGTGGGACAAAGCGTGAGTGAATTCAGAAAATATATCTTTTATTTTCAAACAAAGTGGGTGGGTATTTTTACGCAAGCAAGACTACAGATGAGCTGAGTATTTCATCAGCTCACTCCTGTTTTAATCCCACCAATGCTGTAATTGAAAGAATCCACTTAATATTTGGTTACATGATTTTCAAATTCCATTCTTTGGAGGTATGTCACAGGTCATAGGAACAGGTCAGACAGAGAGGTAATTAGAATAGGTAAGTTTCCTGTCCCACCATTCATAGGAAGCATTTATCCTGGGCTTCTAAAGGACAGAAAAGGGCTTGTGGTGCTGACAAAAAGTTTCATATCCGTTTTTATTACCTGATATTTGAAATATCTCATTCTTGCATAAATAAGGTGCACAAATTCTGTTAAATTATTAGGAACAGGATCATGAGCAGAACCTAGTCCTTGGACATGTAAAGGCCTAAGGATCAAGAGATATGTGTGCTAATATTCTTTTTTGCAATCTGATTCTTTCTCACCAAAGTACTCCAATTGCCCAGTTTTCTTTGCCTTATTTTTGTACTTTCATGAGAATAATGTTAAATCTCCTATTGCTATGAAGCAGACTAAACTCTGCTGTATAATTCATAGTATACATCATTAATTTTATAATTTGTAGGCAGTTTCATCCATATATTCATCCTGACTACCAGTGAAGTGGCTGAGGTTGAATCATGTTAATGTCTTTACACACAAAATTAATGCAGAGCCTCAGTTTTGTAGTCTGCTTAGTACATGCCAGTGAATGCGTTAATGAATACAAAGGTGGATATGAAATCTAGTGAGTGAGAAATAAAGGAAGTGGCAGACTGCCTGAGAGTGGGAAGGCAAAAGACTTACAAGTTATTATGCGTATGTATTATAAGACATAATTACA